>NW_005054480.1:482468-497632 GCF_000277835.1 Geospiza fortis | reverse complement strand
GAAGCATGATGAAGAAGTAGAAGTGTGGAAGGTATCCAGGGAAAAAGACAAAGAAGAGGCTAAGCTACCAGAGAGGAGGTGGGATCCTTTAGATCATCTTCCTCCACCTCCCCTTCCTGATCCCTTAGACTACCTCCTGCTACCTCCTCCTCTGACTCCTCCTACAGCCCATCTCTCTCCTCCTCCTCCAGCACTGTCTTCCGCAGTACAATCTACTGAAGTAGATGCAATACAGATTCCAGTATCTGCTCCTATAGAAGTTTTAAAGTCATCTCAACCCTTTGCTTTAAGTTATCCTGCTCTTGTTATCCCTTCTCCTGCATCACCTCCTATCCCAAACATACTGAAGCCTGCCCATTTCAATACTCCTTTTGGCTCTACAGATTCCCTCAAGTACCCTGACACCAGCTCCTAGTGTTACTACCCCAACCACTCAAAGTATTCCTACCCCAATCCTGACTCCTAGAACCTTTCAAAATACCCCTCTTTATTTTTCCCCCATACTTCAACCTATAACTCAAAGTACCTCTTCTATTCTTGCCCCTGGAACCTTTGAAAATATTCCTTTTTATTTGTCCCCTATGCCCCAACCAACTGAGAATCAAAAAACAGAAGGAAAGCTTTCAAATGAAAGATCAGGGAGTGAAGAAGGCCTGCAGTTGTGATAATATAGAGGAGAAAAGGTTAACTGAATCAGATGGGTCTGTAGAAAGTCATTAATATAATACAAGGTTCCAGGCAAGGAAAATCCAGAATGACACAGGAAGGATTGAAAAATTATTTCCTTTGCGGGAAGTGCCTATGGGAGGAGCCAGAGGTGGTATAGGTTTTGTAAATGCCCCATTGACTTCCTCTGAGGTTAGAAATCTCAAGAAATTAATTAAGAATTTACTAGAAGATCCCATAGGTGTCTCTCAACAATTGGACCGATTTTTAGGACCAAATATTTTTACATGTCAGGAATTAAATTCAATCTTGGAGGTACTTTTCTCCTCAGAAGAAATACAAATGATCTGTGCAGCAGGCATGGGAATCTGGGAGAAAGACAAACAAGGCGGTCCCAGAGGGGAAGATAAGATGCCTATCAACCCACCCAACTGAGACCTGAATCAAGAGGAGGGGAGAAGAAATATGAGAGAATATAGAACACTGATTATAAGAGGGATAAGAGAAGCTGTCCCTAGAACTAATAATGCTAAACTAGCGTTTGATAGTCAACAAGAACGAGATGAATCACCCAGTGCTTGGTTAGAGAGGCTGAAGAGAAGTCTTCAACTGTATTCTAGTGGCAATCCAGACAGTCCAGAAGGACAGGTTTTAGTTAAAATTCGATTCGTGACAAAAGCCTGGGTAGATGTCCAGAAAAAAATTGGAAAAGCTGAATCATTGGCAAGAGAAGAGAATGAATGAGTTATTAAGGGAGGCACAAAAAGTATACTTAAGGAGGGAGGAGGAAAAGACCAGGACCAAAGCAAAAATCACACTAGCGCTGGCCAGGGAGAGTGCAGGGTTTGGAAATGGCGAATCGACAGGAGGCGGAAAAAATGAGTATGCAGGGCCTAGAGGAGGTGGATTTAAAGGGCAACCAGGTAGAAAGAACGAACCAGACAGAGATAGTAAAACATGTTGGGCAGAAGGAAGACCACCTTGGGCGGATATCATATGTTTCTATTGTGGTGAAAAGGGACACACCAGGAATTTTTGTAGAAAAAGAAAAATGGATAAGGTCATCATGCAAGAACAGGACACCCTGGGAAGGATTTTAACAGGAGAGGACTAGGGTGTCAGGGGCTCTGTGCTCTGAGGGATGATATTAGTCATCAAAAGGAGCCTCTGGTAAACTTAGAAATTGGCCCTCAGAATGAAGAAACTGAGTTTTTAGTTGATACTGGAGCAGACTGTTCAAGTGTCTCAAAGATTTCTAAAGGATGTAAACTAAGTAACCGGAGTTAAAGGTGCTGAAAACAAGCCCTTTGAGGTACTCATCATCGAGGAATTACCTGTAAAAGGAAGTTTCAGGGAAGGCTGTGCAGATTTACTATGTATACTGGAGATGGACTCTAACCTCCTAGGCTGGAATTTACAGGTGCAATTAAAAATAGGAGTGGTACCTGAGGGAAAACGTATGGCGGTACATATGATGGTTTTAAGAGAGGAAGATGAAAACAGAATAGATCTGAGAGTGTGGGCAGAAGAAGGAGGTCACGGACTGTTAAATATTCCACCTACAGAAATTAAAATGAAGCCTGACCTTCCTCCAATAAGAATTAAACAGTATCCGATTTCCATGGAAGGGAAACAAGGACTGACACCTGTAATTAAGGATCAAAGAGGGAATTTGGGAGCCGTGCATGTCCCCACATAACACCCCAATACTACCTATAAAGAAACCAGATGGTACATATCGGTTGGTTCAAGACCTATGGGAAGTAAATAAACAAACCATTACCCAATATCTGGTGGTGGCTAACCCATACAATTTATTGAGCAAGGTACCATCAAGACATGCATGGTTCAGTATTATCAATTTAGAAGATGTCTTTTGATCCTGCCCACTTGAAAAAGAGAGTAGGAAATGGTTTGCATTTGAATGGGAGGATGAGGAAACTGGAAGGAAACAACAGCTGCAATGGACAAGGTTACCTCAGGGATTTACAGACTCACCGAACTTATTTGGCCAAACCTTACAAGAAATAATGAAACAATTTACAGGTGAAGGAGGTTCCCAGATTCTACAACATGTGGATGATTTCTTAATTTCTGGGGAACAAAAAGAGGCTGTACAGACAACAACAGTTAATCTACTGAACTTCCTGGGGGGAAAGGGTTAAAAGTATAAAAAAGAAGTTGCAATTTGTTGAGCCTGAAGTGAAATATCTTGGTCACATAATTGGGAAAGGATACAAGAAATTGGATGCTGATCAAATTCAGAGATACTATCCTTACCAATACCTAAAACAAAAACGGATGTAAGGAAATTGCTCTGATTAATTCGGTACTGTAGATTATGGATAGATGGACATGCAAAATTGGTTAAATTCCTATGTAATAAATTAGTTGAAGATGAGCCTATAAATTGGAGTAAACATGATGAGAAGAAGTTAGAAGAGTTAAAAGAAAAATTGGCAACTGCTCCATTATTAAGCTTACCAGACTTGAATAGACTGAACTGTTTGTTAATGTAGAAGGAACAGCTTATGGTGTCGTGGTACAAGAATGGTGTGGTGTGCGGAAGCCCATTGCTTACATCTCAAAATTGTTAGACCCATTTGTCAGAGGTTGGTGTACTTTTCTCCAGGCAGTAGCTGCAACTGTGGTTCTTGTGGAAGAAGGCTACAAATTAACATTGTGTGGTAGTTTGATGTTTGGCTGCTGTTGTAATAAAGTTAGAGTTTCTAGGTTAGTTAGTCACAGTGGTTTCTCCCATGTACCCCATTCTATTCCCTCCAATGGTTCAGTCCTAAGTTGTTTACCTCAAAATTTTCCTGCCACTTGTCTGTCCCCCACTGTGTCAGTCTCCCTGCTCCTCCCTCATTCCCTTATATGCCCCTGCCAATCCCGGTCACCCTGCCCCTTGCTCCTATCAATTAGTGTTAACACTCCCCTTTGTTCCAGAATGTTCCCTATCAGTTAGCCCTGCATCGATAATTTATTGGTTTAAGAGGCTTCTTCCTTCCCCTGAGTGTTCCCTATTGGTTAAGTTATGTGATGTTATCCTCCCTAAGATCCACCCATTGGTTAAGTGTTGTATCCACCCCTTGTACCCTCCCCTCTTTAAAAAAGCTTGCCAGACCCCCTCCTCTTTGGCATTTGTTCCTGACCCCCTTTGGGAAATAAACTTTCCTTGGAGACTCAGGCAAGTGTCCTTTCCCTGCTTCCTTCACTTCGGGTTCCGCGTACTGAGCCCCTGCAGTGGCACCCACGCCGCTGCAACCACTGTCATCTGGGACGATCTCAGCAGAGATCGGGGGCAGCTATCCTCATGTGTGCCCTCAGGCCACTAAGGGCGTTGTTAGCCAGTGGATCTCCAGCCCGTGGCCACAGACTGCTCTCACAATTAAGTAATAAAATCAAGGTGTATACTCCCCATGATTTAAAGAGTATATTAAGCAAAAGAGCCTGTCAGTGGATTTCAGATAGTAGACTTTTGAAGTATGAGCTGATTTTGAACAATAGTGAAAATACACAATTGGCTGCAACAAGAATTCAAAACCCTGCATAGTTTCTATATGGAGAACCAAAGGAAGAATTGGAACACCATTGTCTTGTGACTATAGACTTACAGATAAAAGTCAGAGAGGACTTACTAGAACAAGCTTTGTCCGAAGGTGACATACTTTTTGTAGATGGTTCATTGCAAGTAGTTGATGGGAAGCATGCATCAGGGTATGCCATAGTAAATGGGCATACAATGACAGTTGTGGAAAAAGGAAAGCTTCCTACTAATTGGTCTGCACAGTGCTGTGAAATTTATGCACTATTAAAAGGACTGAAATGGCTTGACAAAAAGAGTGGCACTATATTTACTGATTCCAAATATGCTTATGGGGTAGTATGCACCTTCGGGAAAATCTGGGCAGAGAGAGGATTTGTTAACTTGAAAGGAAAAACCTTAATTCATGAAGGCCTCATAAGGGCAGTCCTAGAAGCCTTGAAAGGACCTAAGGAAATCACAGTATGTACAAAGGGACACCAAAAAGATGATACTAGAGAAATAAAAGGGAAAAACGTGGCAGATATAACTGCAAAACGGGCTGCTCTGGAAAATTCGGAAAAGATGTTCAGGCTTCTTCTCCAATGAAATAGGAGATGGGAGTGAGGAAGATAAAGGACATGAGGGGATCCCCATATTTAATGCAAAACAACAAGAGGAATTACAAAAACATAGTACAACCCAAAATGAGAAAGGGGAGTGGAGCATGACAGATGGTAGACAAGTGTTAAACAAGGCATTAACTCATTAACTAGAAAGACATTAGAAGACCTACATGCCTCAACCCATTGGGGTACTCAAGCTTTGCACGATCATTTTATGAGAACTTATGCATGCATCGGGATATGGGAAATTGCAAAGATAATAACTACAGAATGCATGATATGCCAGAAAATAAACTGAAAGGTAATTAGAAAATTACCTCAGGGAGGAGGAGAATTAATGAAAAGGCCACTTCAAAGTATACTAATAGACTTTATGGAATTGCCACAAGTGCAAAGGTGTAAGTATTTACTCATAATAACAGACCATTTAACTCATTGCATGGAGGCATATCCAACAACGAGAGCAACTGCAGAGATTGTAAGCAAAATTTTATTAGAACAGATTGTACCCCAGTATGGAATAATCAATACCATCAATTCCAATAGAAGTCTCCATATTACAGCTAAAGTATTACAACAACAAACAAATACCTTACATATCACTTGGAAATTTCATAGTCTGTGGAGACCCCAAAGTTCCAAGAGCACAGAAAGAACGAATCAGACCCTCAAGACAACTCTTATGAAATTAACAGAGGAAACAAAGATGAACTGGCTGAAATGTCTCCCTCTAGCACTAATGAGGATAAGGACTAAACCAAGGACAGATACAGGGGTTTCACCATACAAAATGATGTTTGGTTTGCCATTCTTAGCAACTTTAGAAAATGCAGGAACATATGAGGAGGGAGAATGGGGTGTGAGAAAATATATAAAGACTATAACCTGCACCTTAGAAAAATTAAGAAATAAGGAATACCTTCCTCAAATTGCTCCCATTGATTTCAAAATCCATAAACTCCAACCTGGTGACTGGGTATTAATCAAAACCTGGAGAGAACAACCACTAATCCCAAAGTGGGAAGGCCCATTCCAGGTTTTATTAATCATGGAAACAGCCCTTTGAACATAAGAACACATGGACATGTCTCCCAAGTGAAAGGGCCAGTTTCTGCACCCGAGAAACTGCCTCCTGCTTCAGCTGAATGATACTAAGCTGATTCTAAAAAGGAAGACATCGGAAACATCATCAGAAGACACATAAATTGTAAGTTATAATGGAACTTTGTTAGATTTGCTGTAGGATATTTAATTGGAAGTGTTTAATATTTTTAACTTGAAGAAAGAAATAGTATTTATACATGGGTGTGAAATTGTAAGATAACTGATTTAAAAAAACAAAAACAAAAAAACCCACCACCACCAACAACAAAAAACCCAAAACCCAAAAAACAACAAAAAAACCCCAACCAAACAAAAAAACCCCTCCAAACCATGAATTGTCAAAAATGTGTTTTAATCTCTGGTATTTCTTGTTACAGATCCTGAGATCTGGGAAAAAGATAGAGCATCCTCCCATGCATCTAATAATCTGGCCCTAAAAGAAAGAAAAAACAAGTTGATACAAAAATGGAAAGTAGACTCCTTCAGTGGTAACTGGTAAGAACATCACAGTGGTAAGGAAGAAGTGGGGGCAAGACCAGATCAGGTTACACTCTTGCCACAGAGTCACTGATCCTCTGTGGAGGGGAGACATGGTTGGGAGAGTGGCCTGTGCCAGACCCCCATTTGTATTGATCCTCCTGCTTATAAATACCAGTGAGGGGGGAACTCTGCTTTGTGAGAAATGTTACTATCCTCTATATGCAGGAGACTCTCAGACTGCCGTCCTCAGAACCGACACTAATCCAAGACCCAGTTGTATCAACTTTTTGTCATTAACAACCTGAGGATGTATAGAGGATGGCAAAACATACTGGCTATTCGAAAATATAGGGAATTTTAAACAGAAATTGCTGGATGAATGCCCTATGAAAGAAAAATGGATCTGTTCAGAAAAGAGACCTACTGAAGGAAAAGTGAAATATGGGGCTTATGAACCAGAATTGATTAAAGAAAGAGAGATAAAAGGGGTAATCAAGAAGGAGCCAGAAATCCAGATACTAGAAGGGAAAAATCTGTTCCTGGACTTAGCTGATAAAATCAGTCATGAATTTAACATGTCTAACTGTTGGATTTGTGGGGACACCCACATGGCTGAAGTTTGGCCATGGGAGGGGATTCCCATGAGCCCATGGAGTGTACTCAGAATACTGGACAGAGAAGGACCCAGACCAGATTAGAGACCCAAGGAGGAGATGTGGAGTTTGAGATCCGAAGTAATTGGAGAAGAATGCCTTTGGATGAAAAGCTCTGAGTATACCATCTATTTGGGTGAAATCAATTGCAAAAGGTACTTGGTACTGAATAACACCCACCAATGGTGGATCCCTAGACCCCCACATCTATACTGCTCCAGATCTCAAAGACCACAGTGCTCCTTCATAGAGAGGGAGAAATTATATGAGTTCCCCACACAAGAACCAAACCCATTCTTGGATGCACCCCAAATATCAAAATTTTAGAATAAGACTAGCTACAAATTAGAAAAACATCCACAATTTTGGAGAGCCCCCCAAAAGCCTCTATTGGCTGTGTGGAAAAGCAGCGTATATGGTCCTTCCAAAAGGGCGGGCAGAGAGTTGTACTCTAGGGATTATAAGGCCCGCCTTCTTCCTCCTCCCTAGAGTGGAAGGGCAGCATCTGGGAGTGCCTCTCTATGACAAATCAGCCCAGAAAAAAGGAGACATATTAATAGGAAGCACCCAACAATGAGGGAATGAAGAATGGCCCCCTGAGCAAATCATCACCACCTACGGCCCTGCCACGTGGGCCCAAGATGGGTCATGGGGATATAGAACTCTGATCTATATGTTAAATAGAATTAATCAGATTACAAGTTTTATTAGAGATTATTTCCAACCACTCCACATTAACCATAGACCTTCTCAAAGCCCAGTCCCGGCAAATGAGAACAATGATTTATCAAAAACGGCTGGTGTTAGACTACCTTTTAGCTGAGGAAGGAGGGGCATGTGGCAAATTTAATTCTTCCGAATACTGCGTGGAAATAGATGATCATTGTGAGGTAATTACAAATATTACTGCCAACATCAGGAAATTAAGCCATGTCCCTGTCCAAAAGTGGACCCCATTACTACAAACTGATTGGGGAAATTGGTGGAATAACATCTTAAAAGGTGGTTGGTGGAAAAAGGTATTAATTATTACAGGAAGTGCACTAATAAGTGTTGTTCTTCTCCCTTGCATGATCCCATGCCTTATCCGGGTTATCATGAAGACAGTAATCAACTCCCTTGAACTCAGCCTTAACACTGGATTAAAGAATGGAAAAACTAAGATCATCATCGTAACCGATTCAGCCTACATAGCTGGAGTGGTATCCAGAGCAGAGAATGCTGTGTTAAAGGAAGTCTCAAACCCCATGATTTATAGCTTGCTCTCCAAACTGATCTGTCTAGTTTCCCGCCAGGAGCAACTGTTCTACATAATGCATGTAAGGTCACACAATCTTCCTGACTTCATCGGGGAGAGTAACCAAAGACCAGATAGCCTAGCTGCTCCATTACAGCTGGCTGGCCAACCTAACATCTTCCAACAAGCCAGACTAAGCCATCAGCAATTCCAGAATGTTCCTGGTCTGGTCCACCAATTCCACCTGAGGCATGATCAGGCCAGAGTGATCGTGGCCACATGCCCAAACTGTCAGGAGTCCTTACTATCACTGGGCTCAGGAGTAAACCTGAGAGGACTCCATAGCTGTGAGGTGTGGCAAACAATGTCATGCACATCCCACAATTTGGAAGGTTCAAGTATGTACACCTTGGTTGATACTTTTTCTGGTGCAGCCTATGCCTCGGCCCACACAGGGCAAAAGGCTGCTGACACCCAAAGACACCTGGTGCAGGCCTTCACCATGGTGGGGATCCCCAAAGTAATTAAAATTGACAAATGGTGTGGCCTATACCTCCAAGGCGTTCAGTAAGTTCCTGCAGGAATGGGGGGTTGGACATCGAAGAGGCATTCCATGCTCCCCCACCAGCCAAGCAGTAATAGAAAGGACTCATCAAACCTCAAAGAGAGTCCTTGATCACCAGAGAGTAGACATCCAGTCAGCTGAGACTATGCAAAGCATTGTTTACCATGAACTTTCTCAATTGCTCCTTTGAAAACCCTAATCCTCTGGTCATGAGACATTTCAACCAACATCAGCAGCTCAAACTGCAGGAGCGCCCGCCAGTCCTGATCAAAGATCCAGAGTCATGGGAGACACAAGGGCCATTTGAACTAATTACTTGGGGACGTGGAGACACATGTGTGTCCACGCACTCTAGGATGAAGTGTGAAGTGGATCCCGCCTAAGTGGGTAAAACCTTATGTTCCATCTAAAAGTTAGAAGAATGAGACTGCAACCTCACCTGCACCTCCTTTGGACAATCCAACAGACAACGCTGTTGCGTCTGATGGTGCCGCAAAGGAAGTGGGAGTCCCAAGCCCCCTGCTTCTCCTGTGCTGAGTTCTGTTAAATCCTAACTGTATTTTTTCCCTTTTTATTTTTTAAGAGACATCCTCCTGAAGTGCCAACATCTGTGGCTCCTAGTCCTGTGGTACCAGTCCATTAAGGTGTGGATCATTTCCCAGGCAAAGAAAACACGTGGGTGACCCTAGCGCATGCGCTAAATCAAGACCACATACGCTTGTCCTCGGCTGTGGCAGACACCCCCATGTCAGCTTGTCTGGTGGGGATTCCATTTAGGCCAGAAAAATATTCCAACATCCTAAAGTCACTACAGGCAGAAATTAATAGGAAGCCTCCCAGTTCTTGGGTTGAAATATACCAATTCTTGGTATATTTCATCTTGCATCATATCCAAGGTAAAAGCTCCGGTAACTAATCCCTTATTACTGAGGGAAAATGGATCACCAACCTATCAAAGGCAGATGTTGAACCCCAGGAATTTGAGCTTTTGGGTTCATCCTGCACAGTCGTCTTGATCATAAACCCACTTACTGGAGTGACCTATATAATCATGGGCTGCAACATAACCAATGATTTGTAGCCAAAAGTTGGTGCCAGTCTATCATCAAAGTAAATAAGCCATGAACTGAACATTCTTATCCACTGAGCCTAGGAAAAGGGGTGGTTATAATTTGTGGTGACCGTGCCTATCCAGGAATCCCCTCTCACTTTCTAGGAGATCCATGCACCTTAAAGTGGTTATCCCTGACTTTCCCCAGCATGACCCGAATTTCAAATTGGAGCAGTCAAAATAAGTTGCAAATCCAGAAAAGGGGTGCAAATCAATATTTTAAGCATTGTGACTCTGAAATTTTCCATCAATGTGCAGCTGTCTCTGTTTTCCTCCCCTGGGTCACAGCAGCCAAGTCTTTAAGTGAATTGGGCAATTTAGAATGCTGGGTAACTAAACAGGTGAATCTCACCTCAACTGCCCTCAGTAACTTCCTGGAAGATGAGGAAATCACCAGAAAGGTGACTCTCCAAAACAGAGCAGCTAGTGCATGGGCACAGATGCCAGGAATTTGAATGGCTCTGCTGTTACAACCTCTCCAGTAAGAGCAAAAATATCTACATCTCCATTGAAGACATGAGCATGGTTGGGAGCTTTAAGCAAGAAACAGAGAACTGGTTCAAGAGCATCTTTAAGGACTGGGGACTGTTGGGCTGGATAAAAAAGACATTTTATGTTTTGTTTTCATTATCTCTTTGGTCTGGATTTGGCATCCTGAGAAGAATGCTAACTAAGAACACTAAAAGACCATTTTCCTCCACAGTTGTTGTGACCACTGCCATTAAATCTCAGAACTGGTGAGAGGAAGACAAAACCAAAGTGACTGAAGTTTAAAAGTTTACTGATTTCAATCTCTCTCCCTCCTTTCTTCAAAACTAAACAAAAAAGGGAGAGATATGATGGTGTGCTTTTTCTGTTACAGACTCATAACTGTCTGCCCCAGTTACCCTTATGTATGTTTAGTTTACCCCAGAGTACCCTCTCATTTCCCTGTCCATTATCCCAGAGACCAGGCCCCTATTCTGGATCCCTCCCTGCCAGTCAGTGTAACCCTGCCCTCCTCCCTTGTCTGTCATTGTAGCCCCACCTTTGTTCCTAGAACCTTCTATGTCTGTCCTGTATTCCTTGAAACACCATTGGTATGTGTAAACCATTATTCCCCATTGGCTAAAACATGGTATTCCCTGCCTTGTGCTCCTCCCTGCCAGGTTTCCTGCCATTCGTTGAAGTTTGTAGCCTCTCCTTTTACCCTCCCCGGTATATAAGTTGTTGCAAGCCTATGTTCTTTGTCATTTGCCGCTGGCTCCTCTCAAGAAATAAACCTCTTGGGAACCCATGCAAGTGACCCCTCTCATTTCTTCACCTTGGATTCTCGACGCAGGTCGGAAACAACAGCCGCAGAGAGCAGCCTTGCTGCTTTAGGATACCAAGCACCCCTGCTCACACTTCTACCCAGACCAGCCTCTGGGTGGATAGGGAGCAGCCATTTTTGGCACAGGCCTGGAGAAAGGGCTAGCTGAAGACTGTCTCCTAGCGGCTACCATGTCAGTGCAGGCCAGCGGCACACGATGACACAAACATCCCTGTCAAGTGTGCCAGATACTACTGGCTGCCCACAAATCAACAGCTATAGTGCATCATTGCTGGCCTCCCTGCTGCAAAGCCCCTGGATTCTAGACTGGAGCTGCTGACTGCACAGCCAGTACTTAAAATGGACTTTACACATCATACTATTTCCACATGACAGGCCCAGAACAACTGGATTGCCTTAGCTAAAACTCTTCAACAAGACAGCATGTGCCTCTCCAGAGGCAGTGCCAGCAACCTTCATGCCTGGTAGGGACTCCTCTAAAGCCCAACAAGTACCCCTTCACAGGGAAGGAGCCCAGCCTGGTGGACACATGGGACAAGTGGGTGAGGATGTTACCACACTCACAGGGCAACCCCAAGAACTGCAATTTTTGGGGTCCTCTAAGGCCACTTATTAAATGCTATTACAGACCAGCAGCCAAACCATGGCTGGCTGCAGAATACCAAAAATCTATTTACCTAAAGGATGTGACACCTACTAACAAAACTTACAATTCAATAAACTGGTGTAATTATATCAGCAACTTACCATCTGCATCCATCCCAAAGTACTCCCCCGGGGCATGTTCCTGGTCTGTGGAGACAGAGTATGGGCTGGAATCCCCTCTTGCCTGCAGGGAGATCCTTGCACTCTTGGCCAGCTTGCCATCCTCACCCTGAACTCAACTTTAATCCAGGACAGGTGACTGAAAGATTAAATAGCCCACTAAAAAAGAGATCTCACCCAACTGGATAAAAATTATGACACTGAAATTATTGATTGGCCATATAAAAAGAGGGTTGTAATGTCCTTTTTTCTACCTTGGGTTGCCGCTATGAAAGCCCTCAGAGAGTTTTCTCACCTGGGATACTTGTGGGAGGGAGCCACAGGGAAGACAGGGTGGAGATGCCCTGGGAAGATACTGTTGTCTGAATGTCAATCAACTGTGGTTCACTTCCCTGTTCTGGAAAGTTCTATGCTTTCTGTTCCTCTGTTGATTCCCCTTGAAAGACCACCCTTGATCCACTCCCTCATTGGTGTATCCCATGTCACCCCACCTCAACTCCTCCCCTGACTCCCTTCTCCATTGGACAGCTTGTACCCTGACCTCTCCTACCTTCCCCTAGGTATAAACCCTGACCCCTCCCTTGTTCAAGGCTCTGCCACTGAACCCCTTCAACAGTGGTTGTGCTCCTGCTTGTTCTGTCCCTCTCCTCACCCAACCTGGACTCTCTGACCTACCTTCAATAAACCCTGTTGGATCAGACATCGTATCAAGAGCCCTCCTTTGGCTACTGGTTGAGCGCACATTATGACAATCCGGGCCTGAGAGCAAGGTGGGCTGGGGGAGCTGGTCACTCAGACCAAGAGGGAGCTGCTCTTGACAGTACCTGCCCAGGGTATATCCCTGCAGATACCGGCTTGGCAAGCAGGCCAACCTAAAATCTGCCATGCTGGGTGGCCTCCTAACAGATTAAGAGACTACCAGGCATGCCACTCTCCAAAACTGAGCTGCTATCAACTTCATATTACTGACCCATGCATATGGCTGCAAAGAGTTTGATGGGCTGTGCTGCTTCAACTTGTGTTGTGGTTTGTTGGTTTGTTCTGTTCCCCCCTCCTTTATGATTTAATGGTTCTGCCCTGGTTCTCCCTTCCTGCCTTGCTGTTGTCAATTATCCCAACTCCTCCCTGGTTTCTATGGTTACCCAATGTATCTTTTCTATACCCCTCCCCGGTGCCCTGCCAGTCACTCTCTGCCCACACCTCTTTTTCCAGAGACTTCTCCCTAGGGCAAGAGGTGACTGGTTCAGGGGCCGGGGCCCCTCCCTTACAGTTTACTACTGGTGGTTTCTTTATGTCAATCATCTGCACTTTGGTTTCTATTTGCCCGAGGACGGGTTCCACCCCTGTTCCCCCTTGCCTTTATAACCTGTCGGAACCCCTCCCTTGGGGCTCTCCAACTGTCAGCTCCCCTGGGATTTACGCGCCTTTTCACCTGGATCTACAATAAAATCCTGGACTTGCCACCATTGGAAAGTCACTCCCTTTCCTGCTGGGCGTAGTTCTAGCCTGCCTCGTCCTGCAACAAGGAAGCATCATCTGTCATAGCACAGGGTGCTTTCCTTAGGCACTGTCCCTTGCACCAAGGGTGCCCGAGAGTGGGACAGTGCCCCCTCGACTGCTAGCGGTTGCTGGCCAGCTAGCCAGGACATCCGAGAGGGTCGACCCCTCTCCACTGCAGCCGAGCCACTACAAACTTGACCACCCATAGTGAAAGCATCCACACCCACATCCAGAAGATCCAGGATTTGGTCAAAGAACTAAAGACTGAAAAGGAACCAAAGTGGTTCAAAGACCTCCTGGGATATTGGAGTCTTTAGGGATGGGTTGCCTCCTTCCTAAGAAACATTTTTCGGGTTATTTTAGTAGCTTTTGTTGTTTTATGTATGTTTGGGTGCTTTAAAAACATATTTGTGAGGTCTCTGGGGGAGACTTTTTTATTAAAAAAAGAAGCGTGAATTGTGGAGGCTAGAGAACTGGCCAAAGAGAAGCCTGCTGCACTCCCCTGGAGGACCAACCCTTAAGCCATAACCCTTCTGGTTATGGAGAGCAAAAAGATTGCCTCCAGAATCCTTTCCTGTTTTATGTTGATTCCTTGCACCCCAGTGGTCCATCCCCTTTTGCTGTATTGTGTTTTTTGTATGTTTTAATTGTAATAAGTTATGTCTTGGTTTGTTCCAGTTTTCCCCCATTGTAGTGGTTCAGCCCGTGTTGCCTCCTCCCTCTCTTTCATTGTCAGTTACCCTACCTCCTCCCACTGTTCCATAAAATTGCTGTGTCATTCCCCCAACCCCTCCCCAGTATCCTGTCTGTCACTTGACAGCCCATCCCCTCACTCTTGAAACTTCTACCAAGGTCATCGAGTGATAGGTTCAGGCACGGATTACCCTCATTGGTTCCCCTGACTGCCTGTTCCTCTGTTCCCCATGCCCTCCTGTATCCCCACTGGCAGGTGGGAAAACCCCTCCCCTGTTCACTCCCTCCTTCATAATATGGTGCACAGCCCAGTCCTGCGTCTCCTGTTGACCGGACCCCCTGGGTTGCAGACCCTTTTCCTGTGCTTTTCCAATAAACCCAGACTGAACTCTCAACGGCAGTCCACTCCTTCTTCTGCTGTCGTCACACAGAGCCTTGTCCGTGCAAGTGAAAGCCTTAGCTGCTCTCTTGGCCTCCTGAGGAATAGGAGAGTGTCCCCCCGCTGCTTGCTGTGTCAGAGCAAGTCGGAGTGATGCCGAGTAGACACTCTGAGAGGCATGGCGACACCCTCTAGTTACAGGTAAAAGTTAAGTTATGTTAAATTAGGGCATAGTTCAATTATATTGTATTAATTATGTTTCATTAATTGTATTATGTTAAGGGTGGGGGGGCTGATTAGAATGTTCTAGGAGAAGGGTCCAGGGTTTGGTGGAACAGTGGTCTGGTGGAGCAGTGGTCTGGCGGGGCAAGGCGAGGTCGAAGAGGGATTGGATGGAAGATCTGACCAATCATTCGAAGCCCTACAGAAATGACTGGTCCAGAATGAACGGCATTAAAGACCAATGAGAAGCCTGGAAATGGACCAATCATCATGCGGATCCAAAATGGACCAATCCTGGACTCAAAGGGGGCTATAAATGGAGGAA
>NW_005054480.1:481899-482435 GCF_000277835.1 Geospiza fortis | reverse complement strand
ACCTGTTGGGCTGCCAGAGATTGGACTATCTTGGATGTCGGACTGCGGAAGGAATTGTGCCTATACCCGAGGCTGCAGAGAACACAGCGACCCAAAAGGGTCCTGAGCCTCTGAGAAGGAGCGGGGCTCACGTTGCCCCAGAGTAACGTGAGTGGGGTTGAAGGTAATAGGGGTGCGAAGTGCATGTGAGTGAATGAGATGGGGGCTGTGAGTACAGACCCCTGAAGCGAGTGCAGTCCTCCCAGTACCGCAGTTCTGGACTCCCGTGGAGGGGTCGGCCAGGAACAGAGAAAAGTGAGTGTTGTTGTGGAGTGTGTGTACTGCTATGGACCAGCAGGAGTAGGGGAGGTGGGGAGAGCTCACCTATAGCTGCCCTTACCTGCACAGGCTCCCATTCCTCCGGTGATTGGAGGCTCCTAGGAGTGGTTTGAGCTATTGGCCCGAGTTGTACCCCTCGAATTAGGATCCCATTGGGGGGTCATAGAGGGGGACACACTCGGTATCCCGAACTAGGATCCCATTGGGGGGTCATAGGG
>NW_005054480.1:479944-481133 GCF_000277835.1 Geospiza fortis | reverse complement strand
CTAAGGTCTGGGTGGATATACGAAGGAAATTGGACAAGTTAGATGATTAGCAGGAAAAAGGAATGAACGAGTTATTAAGAGAGGTGCAAAAAGTATATCTAAGGAGGGACGAGGAGAAGACCAGGACAAAAGCAAAAATTATGGTAGCAGTAGCTAGAGAGAGTGCTGGATTTGAGAATAGTGAGTCACCAGGAGATGGAAAAAGTGAGTACACAGGTCCAAGAACAAGTGGGTTTAAAGATCAGCCAAGTAGAAGGTATGAGCCAGACAGAGATAATAAGTCACCTTGGCCTGAGAGAAGACCAACTTGGGCAGAAATCATATGCTTTTATTGTGGTAAGAAAGGACATACTAGAAATTTCTGCGGAAAAAGAAAGATGGATGAGGCTATTGCTCAGGAACAGGACACCTTAGGGACAAGGCTGAAAGAGAGGACTAGGGGTCTCAGGGGCTCTACGCTCTGAGGAATGATACCAGACATCAAAAAGAGCCCCTAGTAAACCTAGAAATTGGCCCTCAGAGCGAGGAAATGGAATTTTTAGTGGATACTGGAGCAGATCGTTCAAGTATTTCAAAGACTCCCAAGGGATGCAAATTAGGTAACCGAACCTGTAAAGTTAAAGGTGCTGAGAATAACCCTTTTAAGTACCCACTATTGAAGAAGTACCTATAAAAGGAAGTTTCAGAGAAGGCTGTGCTGACCTGCTGTATATGCCTGAATTAGACTCTAACCTCTTAGGCAGGGATTTACAAGTGCAGTTAAGAATAGGGGTAGTCCCTGAAGAAAAATGTATGGTAGTGAAAATGATGGTTTTAAAAGAAAAAGACGAGAAAGAGATAGATCCAAGAGTGTGGGCAGAAGGAGGGGGTCATGAACTGTTGGAAATTCCACCCATAGAAATCAAAATGAAACCTGTCATTCCCCCAATAAGAGTTAGACAATATCCAATTTCTGTAGAAGGGAATTGGGGATTAACACCTGTAATTAAAGACTTAATTAAAGAAGGAATTTTAGAACCATGCATGTCTCCACATAACACCCCAATATTACCCATAAAGAAATCCAATGGTACATACCAATTAGTCCAAGATTTACAAGAAGTAAATAAGCAAACTGTTACTCAATATCCAGTAGTAGCCAACCCGTATAATTTATTGAGCAAAGTACCATCAAGACATGCATGGTTTA
>NW_005054480.1:471021-472291 GCF_000277835.1 Geospiza fortis | reverse complement strand
CCCTCGGCGGGGACGACATCTGCCTGGACGCCGGTGCCTCGGAGAACCCCCTGGGGACCAGCCTGGTTGGGATCCCAGTGCCCATCGATCAGCTGCCTCCATTCATGTCCGTGGCATTCAAGAGGTGGGAGAATCCCCGAGCAGTCGCCCCGGGAGCGAGGGCCAGTCCCCGGGTCATTTGGGAGAGGGAAGTGTCCCGCTTCCCTAAAGGTAGGCTCGGGGAGCCCCCTCTTGAGTTCCAACTGCTCGGCGCCGCCAAATCCTCCATTTGTTTTATGTTTTCTCCCAATTACGACGTCCCGCCTACCCCATATGTTACATTTCTCCCCAAACCTAAGCCCCAGTTTGAAGCGGAGAATTGGTGCGAAACTACCATCACTGTCACAGCCCCCGCTACCCTTGATTATTTTTCTGAGAAGCTCCCTATGAATCTGTTTTTAATTTGCGGCGACCGAGCTTGGGCAGGCATCCCCTCTCAACTGATAGGAGGCCCTTGTACCCTGGGTCGGCTGACCCTGTTTGCTCCCAACATGTCGCAAATTTCCGATTGGCAAAACAAAAATAGAACAGGGTACGTAATTCGATCCAAGAGGCACACCGACCAAATTGGCTCAGATTGCGACTCCAAAATTGAACATTGGCCCAAGTCTAAAAGGGTCGCAATGTCCGTTTTGTTGCCCTGGGTCACAGTTGCTAAGGCCCTGGGGGAATTGGGTGAACTCGAATGTTGGGCTGCCAAACAGGCGAATTTGACATCAGCCGCACTAACCAACCTCCTAGCAGAGGAGAGAATCACCAGGCAGGCGGTTCTCCAGAACCGGGCAGCCCTGGACTTCCTGCTGCTCAAACACCATCATGACTGCAGGGAGTTCCAGGGCATGTGCTGTTTCAACCTAAAGACCAAAGCACAAGACGTCCAGGCCAAGGTCCACCAATTGCAGCAAAACATCGCTGATCTGCAGCAAGAGTCCACGGACTGGGTGTACCATCTTTTCCTGGACTCAGGACTCTCAGGCTGGGCCATCTCCCTGTTAAAGGACTTAAGTTTTGTTGTCTTTGTTGTTATTATCATACTTTTTAGCTCTCTAGCCCTCTGGACATGCTTGAAACAACTCATTAAAAGACTCACCTCAACGCCCTCAGCAAACGCGGTCCTGGCTCCACTCCCTCCGCTTCCTCCCCCTGAAACATCCGCTTATGTGGACATGGCCCCGCAGACGACCAGTGGCGAAGAAGGCAGAGACGAGGGAGACGACAGAGAGCCGGTTCA
>NW_005054480.1:469347-470215 GCF_000277835.1 Geospiza fortis | reverse complement strand
TAAAATATGAATTGATATTAAACAAAAGTGAAAATATAGAATTGACAACAACAAGGATCCAAAATCCTGCACAATTTTTATATGGAGAACCAAAAGAAGAATTGGAACATCACTGCCTTGAAACCATAGATTTGCAGATATAAATTAGAGAAGATTTATTAGAACTACCTTTACCTGAAGGAGATATACTGTTTATAGATGGTTCATCATGGGTAGTAGATGGTGAGCAAGTATCAGGGTATGCTATTGTAAATGGACTTATGATTGTTGTGGTGGGTTCTGTTTTCTATTCTAAGTTATGTTCAGTATTAGTTTAATGTTTAATTGGTTCATTCTGTTTTTCCCCTGCTCTTAGGTTGCAAATGGTTCTGCCCAGGGCTCCCCTTCCCGCCCTTTATGTAACCAGTTCCCGGTCAGTTACCGTCCACTGCGCATGTTGCTATAGTTTCGTCTAGACCCCTCCCTGGTTCCCATAACAACGGTTCTGTTCTCCCCTCCCAGTCCCCTGTCTGTCACTCTCTGGCCCTGCCCTTTCCCTAGAAGCTTCTACTTGGGACAGAGGGTGATTGGATCAGGACCTGTGTCCCCTCCCCAATCGGGGATAGTGGAGATGCTGCCGAACATCTGGAGGGATCCAATGGTTGCCACAGACAGTGAGGGAGAGACGATCTCTAAAGATCACATGCTGGGGTGGGGGAGGCGGGGAGATGGCCACATCTCGGCCGCCAGAATTCCCTTTGAAGTCCTCAAACAGTCAGCCAGGGCTGCAGAAGCGGCCTTCCTTGGTATGCACCCAGCGGCGCCTTTGCAATCATATTCAAAGATTTACCAACATGACACCGAACCTTTTTCTATGTTTATGGAAAGA
>NW_005054480.1:437620-468646 GCF_000277835.1 Geospiza fortis | reverse complement strand
AGCCGGCGGGTGGCACTGCCCTGGCCTGCTGCTGACCCCGCTGGCCCAACCAGGCTGCCGGCTTGCTCGCATCTCTTTGCTCTCAGCTCTGCTGTGGAGCGTGCCGGGCTTGAACAGCGAGCGACCGCAGTTAAGGAAATCGTAATGACTCACTCTAACCCCATTTGTAAAACTATTCTTTTGAGTCTCCTGGTCCACCCCCCACCCACATTGCAGGACATGCTCGAGGCCTGTGACGTGAAAGTTCCACTGCTCACCATCGACACTGACGCAAATAATAAACCGCCTCAAAGAAAGGTTGCGGTGCTAGACGTGATAGATGCCGAGGAAGAAGCAGAGGCAGCCATGGCCT
This sequence comes from Geospiza fortis, assembly GCF_000277835.1. Classification (NCBI taxonomy): domain Eukaryota; kingdom Metazoa; phylum Chordata; class Aves; order Passeriformes; family Thraupidae; genus Geospiza; species Geospiza fortis. The sequence continues at coordinate 468,294 of NW_005054480.1, read as the reverse complement.
TCCCAGCAATGACACCGGGGACAGACAGAAAGGAATCGCGGCCGTGTCATCTCTGTGGGCAGAGAGGGCACTGGATGCCCAACTGCCCGTTATGTGCAGAATTTCATGAATTCAGAAGCAGCAAAAGGCAGGAGGGAGTCAGGGGAGGGCAATCCCAACAAAAAAACTAGGGAGGAAGCTCAGCTCCCCTCCTGTGCGAAAATACAAATTAGGCGGGGAAAACGAAACATCAATAAAATGCTGGGAGGGAGAGCCAAGAGGACCCCCGCTGTCTCCAGCCCGGCCATTTCCAGCATTGGCCGAAGTTTTTCCAATCGCTACCGTTTTCGACACACAACCACCGGACGTGACATTTATTATTAAAAGACCCCATGAACCTATTTTAACCACCTTTTCTAAATCTTCCCCTTTTAGGTTACAGCTGACCCGTGCCCTACATCTGCGCGACAGGGACATCCACTGTCTGTCAGCATCCCCGGATGGCCCAAACAGCTGGGACCTTTTGGACAACAGGTACCTCGTCACTGGGGACACAAAATTCACACCACCAGAAATACACATCTGGCCAGCACTCTCCGCCTCTGACAGAGACCACTTTTATTTAGAGTTGTATTGTACTAACCCCCCTCTTTTTCTCCCAGAAGGATTGATTGTTGCGCAGGCGATCCCCGTTGATTTAATAGATTACATTCAAATGGGAGAGTGGGACCCTGATGAGCCAGAAGAGCGCTCAGGGCTCCCGAGTTTCCAGCTGAAGGGGAATCGCTGACCAACACCTGTCATACCATCTGTCTCTTGGGTGGAAGTGATCAATCGAGCCAAACCTAGGTTGTCTTGCGTTTTGAAAAGGGGGGATGAAAAAATTATGGTCAGACGCCTTCTCGGCACTGGAGCGGACGTGACAATCATTCCCACTCGGGAATGGCCATCACAGTGGGATTTGCAAAGCGTGCCTGGACACATACAAGGTGTAGGAGGCATTAAATTGGCTAAACAATCAAAGAGCATCAAATTTGTGCAAATTATGGCGCCAAATGGGCAATTGGCACAAGTACGCCCATTTGTATTGGACTACACAGAACCCCTGTGGGGGAGAGACGCCCTTTCACAGTGGGGAGCCAAAATTGACTTTCCGGCTCCCCAGGGTTTTCAGTAGCAGCCACTGAGAAGCGCCCCACCTGGAAGCTGAATTGGACATCTAATAAACCAGTCTGGGTGGAGCAGTGGCTGCTCAACAATTGTGGCGACATGTCCCCAGTGCCAACGGGACCAACTTCCTTCACTGCCCACTGGAGTCAACCCTCGTGGCTTGAATAGCTGTGAGTTGTGGCAAGTTGACGTGACACATGTCATGCAGTTTGGCCGTCTCAAGTATGTGCATGTGTCCGTCGACACCCTTTCCAGTGCTGTCTACGCTTCGGCCCACACAGGCGAGAAAGCTTCGGATGTTCTGAAACATCTCATCCAGGCTTTCTCAGTGCTGGGCATCCCCAAGGCCATCAAAACCGACAATGGGCCAGCGTACCGTTCCAAGGAGATGAGGGAGTTCCTGCAGCAATGGGGAGTGGAACACACCACAGGCATCCCCCACTCCCCGACAGGCCAAGCAATCATGGAGCGCACCCACCAGAGCCTGAAAAAGATTTTAGAACACCAGCGCCCAGCGATGCAGGTGGAGTATCTGCAATCCCGGCTTGCTAGGGCACTTTTCACCCTGAATTTCTTAAACTGTTCCTTTGATAATTTTGACCCCCCAATTATTAGGCATTTTGGTTTTCATGAGAATCTTCATTTAAAAAAGAAACCCCCTGTCCTCGTCCAGGATCCGGAGACTAGAAGGTTGAGGGGCCGTTCAACCTGGTGACCCGGGGAAGGGGATATGCATGCGTGTCCACTCCCTCAGGTCTCAGGTGGGTTCCATCAAAATTTGTGTGGCCCTTCCTTCCACATTGCCCCGAAAAACCGGGCCATCCAGATCAGGTTGCGGTAGCCAGCTGGCGGTGGCAAAGGAGGACTGAACCCTTTACCCTCGACCTTGGAGTCCTGTCCTGAGGCAGAACCATTTGTCTTTGTATGTTAAATTTGTTCTCTTTATGTTTTAGCCGAGATCCTCCCTAAGATGAGCCCCAACACCCCTTTTATCATCTGGAACATCATGATGATCCTTGGGAACCTCATTCCAACTGGTGACCCATGGGTCGTCCCCCAGCCGCACGCCAACGTGTGGAAGATCCTTGCGTCATCCATGGGGCAGGACTATATATGCCTCGATGGAAACTCAGCCGAAAGCCCCCTGTCAGCGTGCCTTGTGGGGATCCCTCTCCTGCCTGAGAAGCTGCCTGAGCCCCTAGAGTCTACCTTCATACTGCTTTTACCACCGCACGGTAACCCATGTTTCGGGCACTACCCTAGGAGCGCTTGGGCCGCTGGGGTCGGGAGTCTTCCCCATCTTGACTCCGACTCCCAAGAACTCGAATTGCTCGGCTCCCAAAACGCTTCCCTGTGTTTTCAGTTTTCCCCGCCGTGGCAGGCTGACCCTGTTAATGGCTCGTTTATAGTATACAGACAACACAAGCCACAATTTATGGCCAAACAGTGGTGCAGCGCCACGGTTCTTATTGCTACCCCTACCTCCCTTGACGGCCCCCCATTTAAGTTGCCCCGTGGAGTGTTTTTTATTTGCAGAGACCGAGCCTGGGTAGGCATCCCCCCTCAGTTTGTCAGAGGGCCCTGTACATTTGGGCAGCTGTCCCTGTTTTCACCTAACAAAACTCAAGTGGTTAATTGGAATAAAAAGAATGATACTGCTGAATTGGCCTGCCAAAAAAGGGATCTCTGGGATCGGAACCCTGATTGTGTTTCAGATGTAGTACACTGGGGCAAGCCCCGCATTATGGCCACCACCATACTATTTCCATGGGCTGGAGTGGCCAAGGCACTCAGGGAATTGGGCGAGCTCGAGTGCTGGGTGATTAAACAGGTGAACCTTACATCAGCTACCCTAGCGGACCTCCTCTCAGACGAGGAAATAATGAGGCACGCGATGCTGCAAAACATAGCAGCTTTAGATTTCCTACTCCTCCTGAACCACCACACTTGTGAGGAGGTCGACGGCCTTTGTTGCTTTAATTTGACATCCAGGGCCGAGGACGTGAGGATCTCCATCAAAAAGATGCGAGATATGGTGCATCAGATAAAAGAAGATAACTCAGACTGGCTGGGGGACACTTTTACAAGTTGGGGACTCTCAGGATGGCTTGGCTCAATTCTAAAAGACGTGTTAATTGTTTTGTTCATTTTATTATTAGTTCTAGTCGGCTTCCTGATTTTTTGGTCTTGTGTTAAAAAACTTATTTCTAAATTCACCACAGCTGTTTCCGTCAACCATGCGACCACGGCAATTCAACAAGCAGACCAGAACACAGATGCAGAGTCTGCGAGTATGTGGAGATGGAAGCTTTTCCAACTAGAGACTCGTTGTATCCAATGGACTTGCCCTTCCAAGGGTTGCCTCCACTTCCGGATGAATTGCTGGTCCCAAAACAACACCAAAGAACTTTTGAATGAACTTTCCATTTAAGTTCATGCCCGCACTCCCCCCCTTCAATTTTTTATGTAAAGAAGGGGAGATGTTGCGGTGTGTTGCTTTTTTCTAATTTCAATTGTACGGGTTCAGTTCTTTGTATTGTTATTTGGTATGTTCCAACCCCCCCTTATTTTTGAATGGTTCTGCCCCAAGCTGTCCCTCCCCGGGCGCCCAAGTTGCCCCCTGTCAGTTCCCTCTCTCTTACCTGTTCATCCAATCTCTGGTTCATGTTATGCTGTCTGTTATGCTGCACTCGTCCCTCTGTGGACTGCCCATCACTCCCCAGTCCAGCCCAAGCTCCAGAGGGTTCTTCTCTGGCTGGGAGGTGATTGGTGCCAGGACCACAGCCCTGCCTTCCTCCCTCCTCCTATGTATCCCTATTTGTCCCATGCTCTGCCCATTGTTTTCTCCATCCAATGGTAGCTGTACCCTTTGTCCCCTCCCCTTCCTTATTTAAGCTGGCTGCGCCCAGTTCCCTTTGACAGATGCTCTCTGCTGTTCCTGTCTTCTCCTCTCCTGTGTTGGATTAAACCCCGACTTCTACCCCAGAGAGTGTCTGCTGCCTCCTTTTTCTCCGTCGGCCTTTGTTGGGTGGCTGGAATTCCCTTGCCCAAGGGTCAAGGCAGTGAAGCTCTCCCACCTTGGCCGTGGGGAGTCACCACCTTAGGCGACAGCTTTGGGAGCCAGTCTCCATATCAGAGCTGCAGCTCGACCTACAGGTTGTCACCCCTGAGGACTGCTGGAAGTGCTGATCTCAGACGGGTTTCCAGAGCAACTCCAGCGCACATCCATAAGTTGCTGGAGTCTGCCCAGTTTCACAGGGTGCTCTTGGGGGTGGGTTTCTTTTGGGACCCCTGGTGATTGCTGAACCCCTGGCCTTTCTGCCCAACTCCTTAAGTCACCCTTCATCTGTGGTACTGTGTTTGGCCCAGGTTATGTCATCTGGGCAACATGTTCTGCAGTTAAGTGCGTGGGACTGGTTCGACTTCATACAGAACTGGACACAGAGCCCTCAACATTCCAGTGGCTGCTCCTTCCTGGGGAGGGATTTACACAGGCACAAGTTAGCTCCTGGCTCTCCACTTTCTCTGATCGTTCTGCCTGTATTCATTTTACATACCTTGCAGCAGTAGGGAAGAAAGGAGGCACATAGTAATGCCTGTATGTTGGAAATCAAGCAGATGAGGCAAAAGGCAGCTTGGCTGAACACGGACTTTCTCTTGGAAATAAGATGAAAAAGGAAGGTTTATGAGGTTTATGGCCAGACAAAGCAAGTAATGGAAGAATATAGAGAGGCTGCTTGCTGCCAAAAGGAGAAAAGTTGTGCAGCCAAACCTCAACTGCAGTTGAAGCCATCCAAAACTGTGGGGTAAATAAAGGGCTTTTTCAAGTACGTGAATAACAAAAGGCTATGATGAAATAATACCAACCTATGACAGAATGAGGGTGGTCACCTCACCAAGAGAGACACAGACAAGGTAGGCAGTTTAACTATGATTTTTGCCTCTGTCTTCCCCATGGATGATGGACCAAGAGAGTCTTAGTGGCCTGCGAAAATGATCAACTGCCATTTGATTCTGAACATGTGTGGGATCTGCTGCTCCATCTGGATCGCTAAAACCTGTTGAGGGATTCATGAAAGAATGCCCAGAAAGCTGGCTGTGTCATTGCAAAACCTCTTTGGATTATTTTTGAGTGGTCTTGGGAATTTGGGGAGATTCTGGTTTTCAAGAAGGCTGAGAAAGAGGAACCTGGAAACTACAGGCCTGTCAGTCTCACTGCAGCCAGGGGAAGATTAATTTTTGCAGCAACCAAAAGAAGCTTGGTTTGGACCCAGAGATTAGTGTACACCACCCAAATCATTTCATGAAGAAAGGGGAAAATTGTCTTTTCCAAAGGTGAGGGATTCCTTCTCATTATGTAAGCGTGGTCAGGGGACTGATGGGTGTGATTCTCTCTGCAGCCACGGAGCACTGGAATGCTGGCTAGCAAACTCCATGCGTGGCCAAAAGGACATATGAGAGCGGCCATCCCTGAGCCTCTGTGGAGACTACGCATGTAGCGGTGACTGCAGTAGAGTGGGCAACACTGCAAGGGAACACCACGAGGAACCAAGGCAAAGGAAAGGAGAGATCACTTGTGTGAAGCATAAGAAGACTTTATTCTGAGGCTGCGCAAGGGATGAGGGACAAGAGTCAGAAAAAGAACACTGTTCAAAAGAGGGGAGGATGTAAGGGGAGGATACAACTCATGACCAATGAGGAGAACTCAGGGGAGGAGTACAGAGCTAGACATGTCCAATGAGGACATACCAGGGGAGGGGACAGACTTTACAAACCAATCCTCTGGCGAGGAGGGAGCAACTGACACGGAACATTCTTGAACTTAAGGGGCGTGATTAAATGACTGACAGGGGTAAGAGCCAGAACAACTTGGGCTAAGCGAGCCCTATAAGGGGAAGAGGGGAGGAGCAGGGAGGTTGACATGAGGAGTGACAAGCTAATGGCGGGAAAACTTTGCAGTAAACAAGTTGGGGAGAAACCATTATGAGGGAATAGAATAGGGGTACATAGACTGAACCATTGTAACTTATTAGTATAAACTACCTGATTTCTACAATAAAACAATAATAAAAACTGTGAAAAACACACACCACCACAGGTGGGCTCACCCTGGTTATAAGCTGGAGGGAGTGGTTGTGTTTTTGCCTGTTCTGAGCTGGAGGAGGCAGGTGGGTATTGTGTCTTGTCAGGGACTTCCGAGGTGAGCCGTAATGGTCCTTTTCTTATACCCTCTGTCTTTAGTATTGTTGTTGTTACTGGTAGTTTTCATCTTTCACTGCTGTTTCCAGTAAATTTTTCTTCTCTCAACCCTTGATCCTCACCTTCTGTGCCTCAGTTTCACTCTCCCCCCTACAGGTGGGGACAGGGAGAATGGAACTGGGGGAAGCAAGCATACAGCAGCATGGTTTGGGATTCCTGTGGGAGCACTGAAATGGGGAGTGCCATTCCCAAACCATGGCAGCAGCTCTCATGATAAGAGTGTAAAAGATTTGCCTTTTCTTGCTGGACTTATCTCATTATACCATCAATATCACAGACCGTTCAAAAGAAACACATGAATAGATATTCACTTACTTCTCATTACAAATGGAAAAAGGAGCATCTGTGAGGGTTTGATGCAAACAAGCCTTGAGTCTTGGGACTGCCTCCCCAGATCTTGGAGAAAGAGCATTATTTTACCTTTTGAATCGTGTGCTGAAATGAACCTTTTTTTTTATTGCAGAGGAGGTGAGGAGGTCAAGAATATTGTCTCTTTGGTGAGTCTGAAGAGCATCGCTAGCACTTCTACTCACTGGAGAAACTGTGCACATGCCTTTGTGCTGGCTCATGTGAGGACTGCCATAGGTGAAATGGTTCCCTCAATGCTCCAACGCACTTACCACCTGAGTTTCCTATATTCATAATATATTGTCTACTTCCTATAAAAAGAGTGAGAAGGCATAGCTGATCCAGTGGTGAATTTTGCATTACATTGGGGATGGATTCATGCATGAAAGCTTTCTTTTAGTTCAGACTTCAAATGTGAATATTTGGCTTCTTTACTTACTTGAAATACTGTTCTGGAGATGGAAGTCAAGAAGAGCTTTATAAAATTCTGTGTTGTAATTTTTTTTTTTTTTAGTTTAACTGACAGAAAAAGATACTGAGTTTGCAACATCTATAGAGTTTCCATTTCTTCTGTTGATTCAGAACATTTTACTACTGTATCTTTACTAGCGACCAGAACGCATGCTGTAAACAAAACCAGTAAATATGAAGAGTAAACACATTTTTTTTGTCAGAAAGGCAATTGAGCTGTGCTTTGACAAGCTTATCTTGCTTTGAGGACCTCTTTTTGCTCCCATGCCTTTCAATAGAAAAACTCCCACACATTTAAATTATGCAGGACCAACTGTTGAGGTAGGAGAGCAGCAAAAGTCTTTTGCAAGATAATGGAAGTATGATGGAGGACACTCAGCCCGTCTCTTAGTAAATGAAACAAAAACATCAAATGAAAGCTTGATCTTTCAGGAAAAAGAGTCTGTTTGGAAAAGGCTGCATTCGGCCAAAGATATCACACTTACCAGGAGAAAGCTGTGCACTTAGGGAAGAAAAACTGTCTGCTGAGAATTAGCAGGACACCAATATCCAGGAAGCTGAACTTAGGCAATGAGTGTGCAATTCTCTGAGCGCTTCCTAAGAGATACGGCACAGTGGACAGGGATCTGAATGCACGCATCTTTTTGCAGGCAGTTCTCTGTGGCTTTGGGAATATCTCAGGTAGTCCCTCAGAAAAAAAACCATAGGAAACTTAAGGAATACACTAAAAATTGCTTCTTTCATAACCTGTAAGAGAAAGGTTTGGGGTTCTTTTGCTCTGATTGTTTTGAAGGTCTTTTGAGGCTTGTTTGTTTTCAAAGAGTTTCCTTGTCTTCCATCTTAAACAATCTAAAAGACTTCTTGTTGGTTTTGGGAACCTATTTTCCCCCAGTGCAAAGGGATGCCATTTCTGGGTCTACCTAAAAGAGAAGCCAGACAGAGTTAAGGGGTATATTTATTGAAGGGCCTGCAGGTACATTTTGGGCAGACAAACCACCCAAAATGGACAACAGGTCATGAGTTTTCACACTTTTATAACTGTGGTCCATTTGTATATCGGGGGTTAATCTTCCAATACAGCTTCAGGTAATGAAGAATTTTACCCCAAGTTTTCTCCCCCTGCAACTCACTTTTTGTTTACACTTCTCGGGGCCTAGGACAGGAAGGTGTCCTTGATTTCCAGGCCTAGAGAGGAATTGTTTTGTCTGACCAAAATGTGAAGACAGTAGCTAGCACTGTGTATGGAGTTCAGAGCTATGCACTCAAGAATTACAGGATTACAAATATATGAAAAATAAACAAGCTAAAATCCTAAGGTATCAAAAGCAGTTGTGGGAGTCCAGTTTCTGCAGACTTCCCAAGTGGTTTAAAACAACTCAAAGCATCATAGTCCTGGATATGCCTTGCCTTCTACATTTTATAAGGGGGGAAGTTATTACTGCAGACAATTTAAAATCATAACAAAATATGGGCTCCAGTTTAATTTGAGAACGGAAAGCAAATGGTATTGTAAAGCTTAATGTTTATAGGAAAGAATGTTTTTCCTTTACAGCCTCTTTCTTAAGTCTGAAATGTGTAAGAGGAAGTCCGAAGAGGATGTACACACCAGTTCCTATTGGTTATTTTCCATATGTGAGGTCAGTAGATTTCAGTGGGCTAGTCTGGGTTCCTGAACAGCTGAAAAGTTTTGAAATCACCTTCCTGGGGTTTTGAAGTACGCTATAGTAGTTCACAAAGAAAAAGATCAGATGGAGCAGGCTTCCTGCTTTCCCTGTTTCCTAGGAAAGTGAGAGTAGACTGGTTAGAAATGGGAGATGAGGGCGATCAAAATAATTTACAGCATCTTTTGAAACCCATCCATTAGGGCAGTGATTTAAAACTTGATGGGCTTTTTAATAATCATCATGCCTTTCAGCAGTCTTGAGACACTACCTCCTTCCATACTGCTAATTATAGCTGACATCTTTTGGGAGAGGATGATTTATTGTTTCAAGGGAATTTTCAATATATCTTTTTTTAAAAAGGCCCACTTTAGTGGAACCTAGTTTTATAAAGAAAATCAGACAGATATATATACCTTTAACATCTCACAGCTGGACTGACAATGCTGCTTCAAACTGTTTTGTAGATCAAGTTTTTTTGGTTCTACACAGTATTGTCTTTCAAAAGCAGCAATAATTTAACATTCACAAAGCAAAATGCATCCCTCACAAAGATTGGATCAGGTTACTAGATTGGAAAAAAACATTTGCATTCAAATATGGATTTCTCACCTTCAGTTCAGGAGTGAAATTTAAATAAAGGGTCCTGAGAGACAAGGGGTTGGCAGTGAAACAGCAATTTGTTGCAGAAATGCACTTTATGCACATGGATACCATGGAGATGTTCTCAAGGGAAGCTTTGAATTACTAGATGAAATTGTTAATTTCAAAATAATTCAGCTTGAAGTTTTTGAAGATGCTGAGACTGGCAGTAGTTCTGTCAATCAGGCTTATCCCACTGTTGCAGTTATTTTTGAAGTCACCTACAGAGGAAAAGGTGGGGTTTGAAAGGTGCAATGTGGGCTCAAACTAGCTTTGAGTGCTGAGCAGTTTTTGGTTCTGCTCCAGGAAAAATAGGTCCTGAGTAATCTCAGTTACGAGTAGTTGTTTAGGACCTCTGTGTTTGTTACCTTGCTTTCTTCTAAGGCTTTCAAATCCCAGTCTCTTTTGGAGTTTTCTCCTGCGTGTTATTCTGTTTCTTCTGAGTAATTTTTTGAGATACCTGACAGCACTTGTACTGGCATACAGTGCTATATGCTGAATGCTTGTGGAAAGAAATTTACTTTGAAATTAATAACATATGATTTTATATTTATTATTTGTTAATACACAGACAAAGGAAATTAAATTTTAAAATTCTTGTTAACCTTCCATTTCAAAGCTGCAGCACTCCTAAAAATACACCTAATTCAAGACCAGTGAGTTTACCCAAGACCTTTAAAGCTGTAGTTGAGCACAGTTCTGGTGCACTTCAGTCAGCAGGGAAAATTGCATCTTATTCCTTGTCTATGTTGTATAAAATGCAAATTTCTGCCTTTTCTGTCTGTGAAATTAATTTAACTGCGGAGAGAAATTAACAGTAATTTTCACGAGTTTATATCTTTCAGAGAAGGCTTAGTTCTCATTAAAATCGTTCAACCTGCTATATTGAAGACTAAAGTTCAATCCAACTGAACTTTTGCTATAGTTTTTGCAAGGAAATAAGTTTGTGTAGAGTTCAGTTTTGGAAAGGGTAAAGTTTAGAGAAAATACATACTATTTGAACACTTCTTTCTGCATAGAACTCACTGCAGGTAACAACGTTTTGTTTTCTGTCTGGATTTTGAAAGCACATTAAAGTATTTACTGCCTGTTCTTGCAATGCCATTTTATTATTTCCAATCTTTGTACAACTTCTAAATCTTGAGGATCACTTTAGTTTCAAAGATTGTTAATTGCTTTATAACGGTGATTGAAGATGCACTAAGCAGTGTGATACTGCAAGGACGTTTAGTGAGAAAAGACAGATACTTCTATTGTTTTAGCTTCTGTATAACAATTTCTAATTGCTCTATGTGTGATTTAGTACATAGCAGGCCATAATGCATACTTTTTTTGCACAATTGCTTATCACAGCAGGTTGTTCTGTTCTTTGGGAAGGGGACACAGTTTTTGCAGTTCTTTCTTTATGAATTTTTCTCAGTTTCTGCAGGTTTTTTTCACAACTTTTTCTCGCAGCTCTTGCTCTACAATCTTTAGCAATTCAAGCACACAGTTCATGTCGTTTAACTCATTCTGCTCTGCAACAGTTTTAGATAGTTTTTAGATGTTGTATACAACCACTCAGTTAAAACATTTGAATCCCATTGACATGATCTACTCATTCCACTTTCAGACCACTTTCATCTGAAAATCCATGACCTCTTCACGGTAGAGATAAATATTCTATGTTGTTTCTTCATAAGGTTTATTTTTTCAAATATTTAGCTATTGCCTATAGTAATAACATATAAACCATCAAACACTTACCACAAATATTAATGGAAAATCTGATTCTGTGCTAAGCTGTATTTTCTCAGTGACTTGGTACGTGTTAAATTTTGTTTTCTTAACTGTAGGCAGGAAAATGAATGTCCACTTGAGAAATTAATCTGAAAGATTTTTACCTTTTTTTTTTCAGATTTCAGATGCTGCCATTAGTTAGTGATCAAACACTGCTATGATACCCATATGGGGATTTGATATTTCATAAAGGCTATAAAAGCACAATTAATTAGAGAGTAGCTTGACATTTCCCTGAACCTGAGATCAGAACCCTCTAATGTACAGACAATCTCCCAATAGTGGTTTTAATAATGATTGGTTTTGGTTCTTCGTGTTGTCAAGGGGAGATATAAACTAGGTGCAAACACTGTTCACATCCATAGGTTTCTGCACTTGTGTCCAGCTAATAATTTTACAGCTTTTGATAAGACCTCAGGAAGTCATCCTCTTGTATGAAATTCTTATGCACAAAATCAGGCTCCCAAAGTCAGTGGAAAGTTTGGTTGTACAAAACTGGAGACCAGTACCTGCTTTTTATGCTTGACTGGAAATAGAAAGCTAACGAAATTTAGCAGCTGTATAATGGAAGTGTTAAAGTTCAGGAAACATGACATTTCTTTATTAAAAATAGACTCAGAATCTTACATGTATATTATTTTGTATTATTGCTAGACCTAATGGAGTGACCTGTGTCTTTGAAAAGTCTAAAATGCACAAAGCTCTCAAATATCTCTTAACAGTTCTCCATACAGGTAGTTGTGTTTCAGGTGATTAATTCTTATGGACAGGGACTTACAGAGTCTTGGACTCATGGAATGGTCAGGGGTTGAAATGGGCCATAGAGATCATGTAGTCCACACCTCCCCTGCCATGGACAGAGACACTTCCCACTAGATAGACCAGGTTGTTTAAGGCCTTATCCACAGGCTTGGTCATCCATAACCTCCCTGGACCACCTATTGCAGGGTCTCACCCCCCTCACAGGGAAGAACTTCTTCCTAACATCCAGCTTAAATTTCCCCTCTTTAAATTTGGACCCATTACTCCCTGTCCTGTCACTACAGTTCCTGAAAAATGCCCCTCTCCAGCTTCCCTGTGGCCCCCCTTCAGATACTGGAGGGTTCCTATGAGGTTTCCACACAACCTTCTCTTCTCCAGGTTGAACAGCCCCAGCCTTCTCAGCCTGCCTTTGTTAGGGAGCTGCTCCAATCCTCTTACCAACCTTGTGGCCTTCTCTGGACTTGCTCCAACAATTCCATATCCTTCTTATGCTGGGGACACCAGCACTGGACTCCAGGTGGGGTGTCACTAGAGCAGATTAGAGGGTGACAATAACTTCCCTTGACCTGCTGACCACACTTCTTTGGTTACAGCCCAGGATACATTTGGCTTTCTGGACTGTGAGCATTCATTTCTGGTTCATGGTGAGGTTTTCATCAACCATCACCCCCAAGGCCTTCTCCACAGGACTGCTTTCAATCACTTCTCCTCCCAGCCTGTATCTGTGCCTGTGATTGCCATGACCCAGGTGCAGGACCTTGCACTTGGCCTTGCTGGACTTCATGAGGTTTGCATAGACTCACCCCTCAAGCCTGTCCTGGTCACACTGAATGGCCTCCTTTCCCTCCAGTATATTGACCACACCACAGGGCTTGGTAACATCAGTGAGTTTGTGAAGGGTGCCCTTGATCCCACTGTCCAAGTCACCAGCAAAGATATTGAACTAACCTTATCCCTAGCTTCCCAGACAATTTCCCTATATTCCTCACAGGCTACGTGCCTTCATTTCCAACCCCTGAAAGCTGCTTCTTTTCATTCTGAGTTTGCTCAGCAGTTCATTATGCATCCATGGAGGCCTCCTGGCATTCTTGTCCAGTTTTGTCCTTGCATGCTTCCAAACTTGGAGGAGGCGATCCTTGAAATTCAGTCAGCATTCTTGGGCCCCTCTGCCCTCTAGGCTCTATGCCATGAGGCTCTACTGTGAACATCCTTGAGGAGGCCAAAGTCTGCACTCCTCATGTCCAGGGCAGTGAGCTGACAGTGTGCTCTCCTCTCACTGCCCTGAGGATCTTCAGCTCCACTGTCTCATTGTTGCTGTGGCCAAGGCTGCCTTGGAGCACTGCTTCCCCCACCAGCTCCTCCCTGCTGGTGAGCACAGGGTCCAGCATGGCACCTCTCCTTGTGGGCTCCTCAGTCACTTGGGTAAGAAAGTTGTGGTTAGCACATTCAAGGAACCTCCTGGGTTGCCTGTGCATTGCCATGTTGTCCCTCCAACAGGTGTCAGGGTGGTTCAAGTTCCCCATGAGGATCAGGGCTTGTGAGTGTGAGGACACTCTTATTGTCGGCAGAGCACTTCATCCACACCATCCTCTCAACTGGGTGGCCTGTGGCAGATCCCCACTCTAACAGCTCCTGTCCCTGCCCTCCCTTCCCTTCAGACTTCACCCACAAGCTCTGGGCTAGCACTTCATCATTCCCCAGGCAGAGCTCCATACACTCCAGCTGATCATTGACACAGAGGGCTACACACCATCCTCATCGCTCTAGCCTGTCTTTCCTAAAAAGCCTGAAACCTCCCATTCCAAGGCTTCAGTGTTAGGAGCCATCCCACCATGTCTCTGTGATGCCAGTGGTATCATCCATGCACATCTCTGGTTCCTCCTGTTTGCTCTCCATACTGTGTGCATTTGTGGATAGGCATCTGGACCAGGCCCTGGATAAAGCTGACTCACTGGCTGGAACATCTGGAATGCCTTTACACTGTTCTGGGCATCCATTACATGTCTTGGCATCTGACTGGCAGGATTGGGATGGGTAGATGCCCTCCCCCAGCAGATCTTGCTCTGCATTACATCTATTTGCTGCCGTGCAAACAATAGGCCATAGTTTAATCTACCTTAATTAACAAAATCAATCACATGAGTTCCCTTTAAGTCAGTGAAAATACTCTCTGCTTATAAACTTGGAAACATGCTTCATTGCTTCTTAAAACAATCACTTTTCTAAATTAATTACTTTAAAAGTCCTGTGTATCAGGCATTCAAAGAACACTGACAGTACTCTTTACATGGATCATGTAGCACCACTATGTGGAAAAGTCAGGGGAAATAGCCAGGCTGAAAATGCAGCCAAAGACAAAACATTCCTCTGGTGATGTGTGGTGCTAGCTGAAGGTATTCAGCACCTCACAAGATCAGACCTTGTGTGATTAAATTGCTGTACAAACCCATGGTAATAGATCCTTAAATAATAAAGTGAAAGGGCAGATAGGAAAGTTGGGTGGGAATGAAACTATCTCGGTGCATTAGAAAGGTTATTGTTTGAGTTCCAGTATTTAACAGTTGGGTTCGCAGTGCGGCAACTGAACCCAGCAGCAGTGTTGTTCTGGCCAGTGATTCAGTGGGAATGTCAACCTGAGCAACAACACTGTGGTATGTACAGCTCAGGTCAGACACGTCTCTGATTTCTGACCACTTTTTTCTCTTGGGTGGTGTTTATTTTCTTCCCAGAAAATATGGTAATGTTTGGATTTGTTCAATCTTGTGGTAGTCTTGTACTGCATATTCTAATGCCTCTTGTTGAACCTGACCCACACCCTACTCCTTCATGTAAATAACTCACTTAGACCTAAGCCCTAAACCCTCTGCTTAAGGCTGAGTGAGCTGACTGAAGGAACATTGTATGTTCTGACATCGAGTGGAGCACAGAACAAATGTTCTTTGATTTGGAAGCAGTGCTTGCCATAGTGCATAACATTGTCTCAGTTTGGAGGGTGCACATATAACTTGTTTCTCGTGTGCAAGAAACAAGTCTTGCACACGAGAAACAAGTTATGTTTCATCCTTTTCATCCTGTTTCATCCTTTCTGGGCTCTCACAAGCAGGAGCAGAGGGTCCTTGGGGTATGTGGAATGTGTGGGTCTTCTCTCCTTTTCTGTGACACCATGTCTTACATGTCAGCAGTGGTACCATTCACCTGTTTGCAATGTATTTCAGATGTGTGGGCTCATGAGATGGCAGAAAGTGTGTGTAACTCTTCATTTCGTCCCTTTAGATTGCTGCTCGCCTCTCTGTTTGATAGGTCTGGGGGTTAAAACTGTTAGCATGGATAGCCATGGGCAAAATCAATCTGAGAGTTCAGTGCAAAGTTAGGAAACAAGGGATTTGGTTGAAACAATCAACAGGAAATGTATTTGTCTCCTGTCAGAAACACAAGAGGGGGTAGATGATAGGTGCTATAGTTTGGGTTCTCAAAGTGAGGGATAATATTTTTCCCCCAGAAATGTAGGAGCAACCTTCCTCACAGGTAAGACTTTTTTATAGTAGATAAAGAATAAATGCATTACAACATTTTTGCAAGTAAACTTTCACCCCTGTTATAAACTATAACTTTTTAAAGCTATTTTGCAGACAAAGAACTGAAGGCAGTGATATTATTTGTATTTCTGTGGTGATGCCTGGAATAGCCAGACACAATTTAAGGCCTTTTGGTCTGGGCACAATGAATGTGCACAATAGAAAGATGGTTTCTCTATCTAAATAATTGCTCCTCACCAGCTTTATAGCAATAGCATTCCATCAGAAGGCAAACAGATTTGTGTGCTTGTTCTGCCTTTATCTGCATGTTAAACGGTGGTGAACAGATTTGTGTGCTTGTTCTGCCTTTATCTGCATGTTAAGCGGTGGTGACTTGCTGAAAAACGATGATGAATGCAATTCAGCTAACACGCAGTTATTACATTCATGCTATTCAACTGTTTTAGGAATCAGTATTAATAATTCTCAGTTTATTTTAGGGTAAAACCGAACTTAGTCTTCCAATTCTTTATGAAAAGCTGATAAATGCAAATCTTTATACTTCATAATGATCCTTTTGAAAGCATGCTGAAACAGTTTTAAATAAAAAAAGAATCTGAATGATTTAATAAGAAAGCATGAGGTAAGTAAAAATGTCTGTTGTTATATTAGGTGCCAAAAGACAACTTAGCCTAAAGATTTTGGGCAAATAGCATGAGAATTGGTAGTATTCACAAGAAATATGCAGCACATTAAAATGTATGCTTATGCAAATTGTGATCAGATTTTAGCAAGATATGATACATTAATCTCTTTCACTATTGGCAGCAAATAAGAAATATGGAAAGTTAGACATGAAACAGGTGCCACCATTTTGAGTTTTGTACTCAGAACTAAGATTACAGGCCCTGGTGTAACGTGTCATCAGCCTAGTGACTTCAGATGACAACTCATAATGACTGAGAGTGGCCTTGTTGGTTGGCTTTAATGTTGGCTATACATGAATGAGCTTTTGAATATTACCTGTTTCATAAGAAAACCAATTTGATCATGACCAATCTCAGCCATTCATTCAATGGCCAGTGTCATATTTTCAGTTTTGTCAAATAGATATAAAGGTACCTTGAATATATTAGCCCACATGCTTGGAAGCCGGTCTCTGGTGAAAAAACCCTAAGCAGAACAACCCCCCATAAAGAAGTGTTGTGTACTGTATTAGATTTCTTAAAAATTTAAACCACATTGGTGTGACAGCAGTGTTCTCTCTGAGTCTCTTTTCTCTTAAGATCGTAACAATTTTCTAATTCAGTTTGATAAAATAATGTATACTGAAACGGTGTATTTGTAGTCACACAGCCCTTTAAAAAAAGTGAAAACCTCAATTAACAAGTCAAGTTCTTTATACTTGCAACCTGAATTTGGACATGCTATTTGGAAGCCCTGGAATTTGCCTCCAGTATAAACATATGAAAAGCCTGATTCCTGACATTTACTGTTTCATGCTTCTAAACATTTAAAACACATGGTCAGACGGCAAATTGAGGGGCGTGGGAGGGAAACTAAGAAAATTTTTGCCATTTTTTCGTATTATTTTCTCTTAAAATGACTTTGTCTGGTGAGGGAATGGCATCTGGTTTCATTGCAAAGGAAAGGTAAGTCACAACCAAAATGTGCCAAGGTCACATTTGCTGGGTGGATTTGCAAAGACAGCAGCAGTGCTTGGATTTTACAACCTCAACTCATCTTCCAGCTTCCAAATATCTTCAGTTTTCATTTCTTCTCTAAATCTTCTCATTTCTGTCATGGTGGGCCAACCCCTACTTTCCCCATGGTGAAACAGCCTACTGCCACACTGCCTGCATTCAGGGGCAAACCTGCATCCCCTGCAGAGTTCAGCACAGGATCTTCCTCTGAAAGAATCATGCCAGGCTCATTTTCTCACCAGCTGCAGATGCTGATTTACCCCCCCACCCAAGTCAAGATGCCAGGGAGGAAGTGCCCAGAAGTGCCAGCACTTCTATAAAAGGCATCTTCAGCAGCAAGCCTGGGGCTGGTGGTGTAACCCTGAGATGTAGCCCAGGAAACCAGGCCCTTCATCCTCTTTGTGAAATTAGATATGGATCTGCTTCAGCAATTTGACCCAAAAATGAAAAATCAGCTTCAAGTTTAAGATATGGAAAAACAAGGTTAAAAGCTGTTGTTCCCCAAACTTCAGCAGTGTTTTTTTTTTTGCAGCTCTCCAATGGATGGAGAAAAAACACCTCCTAGTTGTACTGATGTACCTTTAAAAAAGGCAATAAATGATGACGAGGATAGGAGGGGTAGAGTCTGGAACTACATAAAATGGCCTTGGCTGCCTTCTTTGTACCTGTGCAAATTAGATTTTGCCAAGCACAGAGCACTGTGCTGCTGAGCCTAGTATGATTTGGATGCGTGAATCAGTTATTTACAGCTGGCTGGAGCATTTCTGCACTGTGCTGGAGTTGGGAGTACCACCCTGAACATGCGGCTGGGCGAAGTGGAAAGGAGTCCCACTATGGTGTGTGGTTAAGTCTCTGTTATTTTTGCAGGCTGATTTTATGTGTGCAATGTTAATAGCCCTTAGTGACACCAGCCTGAACCCCTGAGGCTAAAGCTTGATTAGCTAACTTACAGGTTTTCTTTACAGAGAAATGTATTTTCCATTTTCATAACTGTGGGCTTAGAAGTTGTTTTAAAGTTAACTTGCACAGATGCATCTTTTAATATGTTTTCTTTTCCAGCATGACAGTTCAGTGAAGGTGGAGAGCTATAAGACATGACAAATGCCTACTATTTGCAAATTCCTGAAAGAGCAAAAGGCACTTTTTGACTCTAAGAGACTTGGCAAGAACCTGGGGGCAAATATCAGGAATGTGCTCACAAGTATATATGTCGAACATTTCCAGAAAAAAAAAAAAGTTTGTTTTATTGGGTTTTTTCTTTTCTTTTCCTTTTTTTTTTTTTTTTTTTTTTTTGGTTTGGGGTTTTTTTGGGTGTTGTGTTTTTTTGTTTTTTTTTTTTTTCCCCCCAAATGAAAGGTGCATTTTAACATCAGAGAAAGAAAGATCACAGTATAGTTTGCGGAAGGGGAGTTCTGGATAGGGCAAGTGAAACAGAGCAAAGTCCATGAAGTTTATCATTTAGCACAACTGTTTAAAAACAATTTCCTGAAAGATTTTGTTTAAACAGTTTATGCCATTTGACAAACCCAGCATTAATTTTTTTTCTGTTTTATCTGAAGTCTGTTAAAACTGAAGAAAGAAAGATCTTCAGGACAGCATTACTGCACAGAGTTTTGAAAAAAAGCATCTTAAAAAAGTAATTTTTCAAGATGTTTAAAATAGAGGATTTTTTTTGGTGTGGTGTGGTGTTCTTTGAAAGAATCTGTGCTTCTCTATCTCTATTCATGCAATAAATTTATTTCTCAAGAGGAAAAATTTAGGAGGATATACAGAAGCTATTTATTTCCAAGGAACAGTTCTACCTTGAAATTGCAAATCTTTTTGAGAAAATTGGTTACTTTGAAGCAGTGAAAAAAAGAATTTTCTCAGAAATAATAGGAATCTAAATAAATATCTGTAAAAAGTACTTAATTAGATGTGGTAGAAAAGTATTTCTGTCATTCAGAGGAGGATAGGAAAAACTCCACACCTTTTGTATGCTCTGTTCAATAAGACCAGAAGCAAGAGAAAAGGATACATCCCACTGAGCTTCAGCTTTCTGGGTTCATGATGGGCTTATTTAGTTTTAGGGGACATCTCCCTAGGATCTCTTTATGATGTCCCATCTCAGAATTTTTGAAGTGTTCCTGCTTACGTAAAAGAATGGAGGGTTTTTTTTAGCACATGAACACAACTTATTTTCAAAATGCAGCTGAATGCTGAAGTGTTTTTTTAGGTACCAGCTTATTAATCCCTGCAAAGAAAGTGTTTTGTGTGAGCTCTAATGAACACATTTTCAAATGCACTGGAAAGGGTTATTTAGTCATTTGGGTCTTGGAGGCTGGGGAACTCAGATAAAAGCTAGAAAGAGGGTTAGCCATAACATTCATTGTCTCTTTGGACCTCTACCTACATTAAATTGCCATACTTCTTTTAATTGCTTAAATACTGGTAAACAAGAGAAGGGTGGAGGATTCTTCTGAAAAAGAACAACAGAAACATAGGGTAAACACAGTGATCGCAATTTGTTGTCATATTAAGGTGCTTCTCTGTTTCTTCTCTATTTCAGTTCACTAAAAATTAATTTAAAAGGAATGCCTCCAAACTATATGGCTAAGTTTTAAGAACTTTCCATCTGGCTTAACTCATGCAAAAAATAATTCTACCTGTTTGTTCTGTCTGGTTGTTTTATGAGTGCTCTGCTCTCTGAACTTTCTTGGTTTTTAATAGTTTCTGAGAGTTATTTAGTGACTAATTTTTTGTGTTCCTGGCTCAAACAAAATTGAAGAAACAACAAACTAGTTTAAACAGAGGGTGTAAGAATTTTGCTAATGTGAAGAAGAAGGACTATTCTGTTAAGTTGATTGCGAAACCCATTGGAGGAGTTCTCCATTCTGTTTTAGTTGGCCTGAGAAAATATCAAGTTATGCACAACTGATCATCTAAAGATTGTGATTAATCTCTGTTTACCTGATTGGAAAAAACATTTGTTTTTCTTTACATCTTTTGCATTATTAAAAAAGTATCCTCCTTTTGCAATATCTGTCCTCACTGTTATTACTAAGAAAGGACATTGCTCTGTTTCCCAGCAATAGATGGTATTGGACCAAGGCCTAGATCTACATGAGGCCTTAGATGCTGGTATGGGATTTGGGTGACTAAACCCAAATTAGGTTCTCAAAGTCCTTATTGAGTTGTTGCCTAATCCTGAAGGTGCCTAAATCTGTAGGAGCCAGAGATATTACTACTAAGAGTACCAATAACCACATTTCAGTTTACATGGAATTGCACCAGAAGATGTTTATCTCTTTCTTGGTCACATAACTGTTCTCAGAGCATTTCAGCTCCACAAATTGCAACAGCTTCTTTCTGCCAGAGTGGTAAAGTGCTCTTTATGCAGTAATTCAGAGGTTACATTCTGGGGAAGAGAGTGGTAGAGGACTAGGTTCAGTTAATCTTCTTCTTGATGTGTTTCAGCTTCATATCCCCTTCTCCCAGGACTTAAAAAATTTATACCTAATGTTTTAGATATTACTTTCTTCATGGATTCGCAAAGATACTTTATTGGCATTTGATAAATGGCCATTGTGTAATTGTAAAACTAAAAAAATTGGGTGGGAGAAAAAGCAGGAAATAGACACAATTGAATTAGAAACTCTTTCACTGTTTCACAGTAGATTCTGAATGGAGGTATTACGCTATTGCACAATATTGTTCTGCTCACCAGTAAAAATGTCTGTGAATGTGAAATGCAGTCAAGCTGAAAAACTGATTAAACTGGGCTGTCTAAAAAACTAGAACTTCATAAGAGGAAAATTGAAGTTCCCTCTTTATTCTCTTGCCATTATGTTCATTTCCAGTCACATAGCTGGTTCACATAGATATTTCCAGTAAAATACATCATAAACTTGTGAAGTCAGACACTGGGATTAGAAAAGCCTATGAAACCTGAGGATGCTATTCTTGAGAGAATTACTTGTGTGGCATTCTCTACATATGTGATCAGGTACCATTTTTTTTTCATTTGGAGTTGTTTGCCCCTCTTCTTGACTCCACCTCTTCTGGTGTGTAGAGGTGAATCTAAGCAGCAACTAATTTATTAATTACCCAGCTTTATCCTCCTTTTGTGTCTTCTGTAACACTATTCCAAAGGTGTAGTTGCTCTTTTCCTCAGATGTTCTTCTTTGAGTCAGGCACAGGGGGGGCATCACCAGGAGAATCTGCAAGAGATTTAAAAAATAAAGTCTTGTTGACTTCCTCCTCCTGATCAGATGGCTGATGCTAAACACCCACAACAGTGTCATGCATTTTGGCCTGACCCTTAATCCTCACCCGTAAGCTCTCAACTCGTTTGTCTGTCCCTGGGTAGAGCTTGAGGCATTCTAGTTGCTCTCTCACATAAAGAGCAACTCCGCTGCTTCACCTCTCTGACCTGTCCATTCTAAAAAGTACATAGCCATCCATGACAATATTCTGGTCATATGAGTGACCCCACTGTCCCAGTAATTCCAATGAGATCATTGCTCAGTGACCACACAGAGATTGCTAGTTCTTCTTTTATATTCCCTGTGCTGTGTTTGTATACAGGCACCTCAGAGAGGCAATAAAGCATCCAGTTTCCCTAGAGGGATGTAAGAGGAATCACCATAACCATCAGCATGGATTCAACATGGGGAAATCATGCTTGACCAATCTGAGAGCCTTCCTTGATGGCATGGCAGAATGGGTTGATGAGTGGGGAGCAATGGATGTTGTCTATCTTGACACAACCTCCCCCCAGGTAAGCTCAGGAAATGTGGGTTGGATGAATGGCCCCTGAGGTGCATCAAGAGCTGGCTGAATGGCTGAGCTCAGAGGATTTGTCATCAGTGAAGAAGAATCCAGTTAAGGCCTATAGTCCATGGTGTTCCCTGGGGATTAATACTGAGTCCAGCCTTATTAAACCTGTTTATCAACAACCTGGATGAAGGGATGAAATGCATTCTCAGAATGTTTGCTGCTGCTGTGGAACTGTGGGGAGTGGCTGATCCACCTGAAGGCTGTGCTGCCATTCTGTGGGACCTGGATAGGGGGGAGAGTTGGGCAGGGAGAAACTTAATGGGGTTCAAAAAGGGCCAGTGGAGGATCCTGCACCTGGGTAGGAATAGCCCCAAGCACCAGCACTGGGGTCTGACCTGCTGGAGCAGCTCTGCTGAGAAGGACCTGGGAGTTTTGGTGGGTGACAGGTTGCCCAGGAGCTGACAGTGTTCCCTGGCAGCCAGGGGGGCCTGTGGGCTCCTGGAGTCCATTGGAAGGAGTTTGGCCAGCAAGGTCAAGGGAGGTTCCATTTAAACATGAGGAATAACTACTTTGCCTTGAGAGTGACAAAGCACTGAACAGCTGCCCAGGGAGGTGATGGTCTCCCTCTCTGAAGACATTCAAACCCCACTGAGATGCATTCCTGTGTCACCTTCTCCAGGTGACTGTGCCTTGGCCAGGAGCTTGGACTGCATGATCTCCTTCCAGCCCTAACAATTCTGTTTTTCTCAGGCTAGCATTATTAGCATATTTCTTTTCAGATTGCTGTAGGATAGGATGGTGCTTGTGCTCTACAAATGGGGTATCTCAGAGCTATCCTACACAGAAATGTATTCACAGCCACTTTCAGAACATATCCCTTCTCATTCATTGTTCATCCATAGCTGTTATATAATTGGCACCTGGTTTAACCCTCAAAGAGCTGTGATTTGTGTTGACAAAACACCAGGCTCCTCTGTCCCACTTCCTACAGTGCGCATGTGCTGGGTGAAGTCCCTGGCAAGGCCTTTATAAAGGTATAGCACTTCAGGAAGGTGAAAGGCAAGGTGTAATTATGCTTTTGGAGATATTGATGCTAATGATAAGCCAATATGCTGAGACTCTCAGCTGTTCAAGACCATTCTTGTCTTACAGCATAAGGGAATTCTGGTATTAGCAGCTACTTACATCATGCATGTAAAGAAATTGGTAAGATTGTAGTGGTATGAAAGCAGGATCAGATTAATGTTTCAGGCAGGACATATTAAAATTCCACCTGCATACAAAATGCATGAAGACTCTACTGTAAGTCTGTTAGAAACTTGGCTTGTGTTTGCAGGCTTTCTGTTTGCATGTGTATGTTTTGGTTTTATGTCAATACGTTTGTCCCTATGACTTCTTTGTGAAAGGTAAATAATGCAAAGTTCTTAAGGCATGAATAGACTGTTAAATTTCTTTCACTAAGCATTTTCAAACTTTGAGTCTGGAGTAAAATAATTACAAAATATGACGTGAAAATGCTAAAAGCTCTGAAGAGCTCTCATAGCTACCTTAATGGTGGGCATTGATTAAGAAATACTGTTACTCTGACAAAGCGAACTGAAATGCTCTGTGGCTGTTTTAGCCTAAACCTACTCACCTTTCTGGGGTTAATTCGAGGAATTTGGTATAAAACAAAGGTTGAGAAAACTGAATATTGGTAGGCACCAGACTTCCTGTATATTGGATATGAAACCAGAGAACCTGGTTTCTGTTACCAAAACAGCTTGTGTGCTTTGGGGGAAAAAAAGCCACTCACTTGCCAGTCCTGTTGAGGTTACTGGTAAATAAATCTCTGTGTTTGGTTTGGTGTTAGGATTGTTTTGAGCACTTAATTTGATTATCCAAATTTTTTATTAGATGCTCTGGACTCTTGGCCTGAGACATTTGCAGTGCTAGTAAAGCTCATGATAAAGCAAGTTCATGCATAAGTTGCAGTGTTTAAACTGCAAAATACCACTGGTGACAGGAATGCAATGAGGTTATTCTTGTACTATTGTTTGGCTTTTGTACCTCATGCTGTCTTGAGCTGTGAATTACAGAAACAGTCCTGATACCCTGGAAGGTTATTTTATTTAGTGTCTTGTTTCTAGCAGGTAGTCTCAGTCAAGGGGAAAGAATACAATAAACCATAATGTCTTTAGAGACATTACCTCCTACGTAATGTTACTGTCTGTCTACCCTAGATGTAGACAAATTTCAGATTTTAGCTTCTAACCTGTGCCTATTTTTTTTTTGAGACTAAATATTAAAATGGATACACGACTTTGTTTAATCTCATATATGAAAGTACCTCTAAGTGACAATGTGTTTGTGATGTGGTATTTGTTTGTCTGGGTGTTGAATGCTATTTTAGTTATGCATTTTTCCCTTTTTTCCCAATGGATTTAATACCTAGCTCAGTATTTTTTAGTAACATTAAGTATTTCCATTGTATTATTTAGACTGTTGTTTTTTTTCTCACTGCTTTTACATTGTTCCTGTTGAAAGATTTCTCCTTCAGTGCAAACTGTGAGTTAAACTCTTTTAATTATAATTATTTACAACTAAAAATAGTTTAACTATGTTTATTTTTAACTCTTTCAACTATGAGTTAAGGTATCTTTTCAGTACCGTTTTCCCCCCTCTCTCGTCTCTGCTGTCAGCCATCTCCTGACCCTGGCCTTCCAGAAAACACTTCCAAAGTGCAACCAAAATGCTCATGCCAGTTTAGAAATAATTAGGGGAAATCTAACTGGTTGACAACCTCCAATTACTGTAATTAGTTTGGGTTTCCTCTTCTATGAAATAAAACAAACATCTTGGTGTGGCAAGATGAATTACTGAAGTTGTTGTGTAGGTGTGGTGTAGCAGACTGCTCTGTCCTTACCCTGTCAGATAATGTCAGAGGACTTTGGTTCCGCCTGCATTATGAGGGCTTCAGCCAAAGTCCTGAAAAATAAGGGAAAAGAAGCTGTGATGTCTTTTATATGCCTTTAGGGTGTTGTAGTCATGGATTCTTTTCCTTTTAAAAGTATCAGCTAGCTATATTAAATCAGATCTCTGCTGTTTTCCATAAAAGGCTCTTTGCAAGTCCTGTAGGTGTTTTATGAGCTTTCTCAGTCTTCCACTGCAATGCAAATGGATCAGATATTTCTTCCAGGTGTTTCTCAGTGTTTGAGCTAAGTAGGTGTTAATAAAAATAACTCAAAGCATTAAACAGTCCAAAAAATAAACCACTTCCCCTCTCTGTTACTTTGGTTTTACTTATACACTACTGGGGTGATAATCCCACCTGTTCTTCAGCCATTGATAGTCTTCCAGGAAAAATTCAGTAGATTTCCTCATGAAAATAATAGACAGAAATCCCTCTTCCTTTTTTCACCCCTCTTAAATAGCATTTCTTTTTATGAAGTTTCTGCTCGTAGATTGTCTATAAAGCTGATTTTGAGTGGTGTTTCCAGAGGTAACTATAGCAATAAGTCTAATTTTTTGTTATAACATGGGCGACTTAACCTTCCATTTCTTTGCCATCAGAGAAATGCCAGTGGGTGACTTTTCACAGAGCCCTGGGCCTAATAATGGCTAGTATCACTTCCTAGTCACAGAGTGTGTTGAGCCCTCCTTGGTGTGTTGTGAATTCTGTTCTGCAAGCCCTGCCCCAAGCCCTGTGAAATCAAAAGGCATTTTGTGCAAAGTTTCCAAAAAGTCGGAGGCAGGAAGTTTTTTCGTAGAAAACTTTTCCCTGCAGTTTGCTTTATCCAGAATAACATCAAAGCCAAGATTGTCCTTATTTGGAACATTTTGCAGAGTATCTTCACCCCATCATCTTCTGTGGGTACATAACCATGGGAATTGAATCTACTGGCCATCACTATAACCCATCTTTGTTCTTTGAACCACTGCTACCAGCACAGAATATTCCTTCATTGTTCATGTTTCCCAAGTGAAGCCCTGTAATGCTCCACGCTATTATAGTTTGTAGAATTTACTGTAAAACAATAATATGGACACCAAGCCAGAGCATAAAATTCACTTATTATTGAAAAGCATCCTTTTAATACAGAAATAATAAAACGGAATTATGTAGCATTGCCATTATTTAAAATGAAATGTCCTCCCTCTTTTGATTACAAAATCACCCAAAAGGTCAGTTTGTATCATATAGCTGACGACCCTGTAAGGGTCTGTTTTATTTGGTATGTGAATTTATTGTTCTGAGAAGTTTGTTAAATTGGCTTGTATATCCATATTTCACAGGATCACGTCAACTACTCACTCTGCTTTAGGGTCTATGCTTGGAAATTTTTCTCAGTTAGTAGACTGCACATCTTTTACATTAGTGACTGTGTTAACTATCTTCCCTCACTCTTCAGAGCTAATGGTTTTCCATCACATATTTTCACTGAGTATGATACTCACAGCAACCAAAGCACATAGCCTCACTCATGTGAGTAGCATTTCCTTCACTTGGTTAAACCAGCACAGACAAAAGCAGTGATAAGTCTCCTCATTTTGTGCAGTTTGGGGGAAGATGTTGAAGAGGTTAAGCTTTATGACTTTGTGAGTGCAAGTCTTTTCTCTTTTACACTTCTTGGTCGTGCCATAGTGCATTGTCTGTTGGGGTATGGATGTGACCTGTGTGATGAATGGGAAGATGCCAGACTACCTGGAGTTCCCTTGTACCACCCAGTATTACAAAAGAAAGCCTATTAGTTTCTTCTTACCTCTGAGTAAGGTGAATTCATAAGACAGTGACTAAGAATGTCCTTTTCTCTTGGTTGAACTGTCTGTTGTTTTAACAGAGCAACGGTGCTGGTGGGAGCTGCAGAAAATAAGGCATCAGGGAATTCATAGCACCTTTTCCAGAGTTACCTATCCTAGACATGACTTCCATGTCACTAATTTGTATAGAAATTTTCCAAGTACTTTGAAATCCTTGACATTAGTGTGAGAGCTGGGGTTTGAAGGAATGGTGTTGATGAGGCATGTTGGTGTTCCTGCATTTCCTGCATGCTTTGATTGGATCTCTAGGGGAAGTGTCTGGAGAGGAAGAATTTTTTCTTCCCCTCCTCAAAGCTGAGAACTGGTAGTGAATTTACTGGTAGCTAAGTTAATTTTTCTTATGTGCAAAAGCATCAGGTTGCAAATGTTCCCATTGGGAACTCTTCCTTCTCCTGGACTGATGCCCACTTTTGAATCCTGTTTCTGCAAATTAATTCTACTTGGCTTGTCAGCCCCAACATAAGTGCCCTCAATTTTGTAAAGCCTATATTTTGTGCTCCAGGGAACTAACAGATTCCACAGAGGTCAGAGCTTTTTCTTTTAACTACTACTACTACTACCAAAAAAAAAATTATCTAAGCAGCATAAGGAGGGCTTTCAGGGAAAAGGGATAAGATTAATTTTTTAATTGATTTTCACAGCTAAAGTCTATTTACCATAGATCACTGATCTGTGATATTCTGGAATGCTGTGAAAAAAATTATGTCATGCAGGACTATCTTTTGAGACACTTGTGTGTGTAAATGTTTGAGTGTCCTTTCCAGTTAACTTCCCAGTAGTTGTGAAGCTCTGTTTCCTCGTTGCTGTGCTGGACTGGTCATTCACGTTATGTCATGCAGAAGGCACACTAATTTACCTTACTTCATCTCCTCCGACACCTAGATTTTCTCAGAAATAGGCTAAGATTCTGAGATACTGTAATGTATCCAGTTACTCAATAAAGCTGTGTGCAGGAAAGTTCAAGCTGGTTTTAGACGTATATACAAGGAAGCAATAAAATCTCTGTAGGTAAAAATACTCCAGAAACCCTGTCATCTTGTCCATCTCTTCCCAAATGAAGTGTAGTCTGTAAATTGATTTATTCTAATTTACTTTTCCCACAGTCTTTATTAGTAAAACAGAACAGAAATCCAGGTGGTGCTATGTGAAATAATGGAGTCAGTGCTCTACAGCTCTTTGCAGACAGCGCAACTCATAAAGGAATTTCAGAAGCAAAACAAGTCTTCACAAAATAAGCAATAGTACGAGCATATGCAGAGATTTGGTCTCATTTGCTCTGTGAGGGCAACTAACTGTGATATTCTGAATTCCTGACCCTTGAAAAAAAGTGTAGGAGTCCTTCCTGGAACAAATGCTCTGGCTTCATCACAAATTGAGCTGTTAGGCTATGAATTAGTCAGTGAAGTTTTTCTTGCACTACAGAAATGCCTGAGTATCTAATCATAATATTTTTCCTAAAGTTTAAATTATGCCACTAGAACACTGGTCTAAGTGATCAAGAGACATGCTTTTGAAAACTGTATCTAGAGAAGGGGCACAAAAGTTGAACTAATTTCTCAGGGTGCCATTTTTACCTTGATTCCGCTGTTGAAATTCAAGTCACAGTGGGGCACAAGCTCTCCATTACACAGCTACAGGTGTGTAATGCAGGTGATTTGTGCTGTACCTGTGTCTATCAGTCATGGGTGAATTAGTAATTGCCAAAATATGTTCTCTGGGAAGAACTTTGTTATACAAGCATTGTAGTACTGGGTACTGGCACAATAGTGTTTCTGAAAATAAATCACAGAGAGGCAGGTACAAGTTCCTGCTCAGATCAGTATTTTCACTGATAGTTGAATATGAAACATTTGTTTTGAAAACAAGACTTAGGATTTAAATTGATCTTTTGGCTCAGCATTTCAATGGAGACAGTAGTGTGTAACTGATATACAGTTTGGTTGAAGAGATTTGCACGAACTTACAGAATTGTGGGGTCTACCTTGGCATGTAAATGGTCTTTAGAGAATATGGCTGGCCTTCTCTGAAGAGTCTCCTAATCTCATCCTGTACTTTTTATTTGCCTTTGTATCAAGGTAGAGAGTCCTGCATGCAATTTCCTGTATATAATTAACATATACGA
The DNA here is from genome assembly GCF_000277835.1 of Geospiza fortis. Lineage (NCBI taxonomy): Eukaryota > Metazoa > Chordata > Aves > Passeriformes > Thraupidae > Geospiza > Geospiza fortis. Next base: position 439,325 of record NW_005054480.1, on the reverse strand, counting down.
AGAGGTGAGAATGCTCATTTTAGATAAATAAGAAAATATCTTCTGATGCTTCAAATAACAGAGAGATACAGTGAATTAAAATATGCAAAGAAATAATTCCCAAGTTCCAACTTGTAACATCAAATAATAACCTATCTGCAAATGTTTATTCTACAGTTTTAAATGGGTGAATCATGGCCATGTTGTGTGGGAAGACACTTCAGAAAGGAACCATGAAGTGTAGTTCCCTAGCTATGATAGAGAAAGGCAGAAAAAGCAGATTAAAACCTGTCTGGAAACTAACTGATTTTTTTTTTCTGATTCATCTGAAAGCCTTCTCTGAAAGCTCTTTTAAAGAGGAATGTTTAGATTTAATCATTCACTACTGGTTCTTACCAACTAGTTCTTTTGATGTGTCATGGTATAAATACCGCAAAGGTTGTCTTTCAGTTTAAATATCTTTTCTCCACCACTGATGTATATCTGAGTGTTTGAAGAGCAGTACTCTCTCCTTTCAGACTCAGCAAAACAAAACCCCTGTTTCCCACGTGTCCTTTTGGATGCTTCTGCTGGCGATTCACCAAAGCTCTGCTGGCTTCAGTTCATCCAATCAGGCACAGGAGATGGGGATGGCACAGAGTATTTCAGGTGAATTTCCTATTGTGTGTTGACATGAAACATATCTAGTTGTGCTTCAAAGGCTCTCTTATGAAATGGTCTGGGATGCTCCCCTGTATCAAGGATATATGTTGGGTTTTTTTCCTCCAGTCATTGCTACTCTCTGGGTGATGATAAAAAATTCCCTAATAATGTGCAAGGTGTTATAAAGGCTGCTTTTGTACTAAAAGATGCTTGAAACTAGGTGACACCAAAAGTGAAGGTGGATGTTAAACTCGGCTCACAGCTCATTTTAACAAGGAGATATAGAAGCTAAATTTACTAGGACCACAGCAATTTCCACTTTATCACATTCAGAACAATTTAAATTAATTTAGCTCCGTAGAGGCATGGCACAGGAGAGAACAGAGCTACCATTTGATAAGAAAAAGAAAAAGACAAAATAAGCTGAGCAGTCAAGCTATCAGTAAAGCTGGATACATGGGGTACTTGAAGCTGCCTCCTGTAACAATGCATATGAAGCTCAAATCTTCTCTTCCTCCTCTAGTAGTACATACAAATAGTGTATATCAAGCTGTGCGTTTTTCCAGTCTTCACAGCACAGGTAGGTTTTGCAGACAAGTACTTCTCTCAGGGGCATTCCAGGCAACATGGAAAAAGGCGTAGGGAGAGGTCAGTGGGTAAATTGCTGCCAAATTAGAAAGTGGCACTTATATAAGCTTATTATGAAACCCCTCCCCCCCACCCACTGGGATTCCTGCAGTATTTTTTTAAACTTCAGAATTTGAAACATTTTGTGCGCATTTAAGTAAAATATGATCCAGTGATAAAATACAATAGTGAATTGCTGTGTTTTTCAGCCTTCTTTTCATGTTTTCTTTACCTTTGCACATAACTGGCTACTGAGATTTAGAACCACACATTACCACCCACCTTCTGGGCTGGTATTGACTAAAATTTAAGAAAAGCATTATTGAATGAGCAACGAAATTATTTTCTTTACTGGCTCTTTCCCAATGCCTGCAAAGCATTCCAATTAATTTTTAGGCGTAGAGTCCATGTGCTGATATAGATGTGACAATCTCTTTTTCCTGAGGATGGCAGGAAT
>NW_005054480.1:398072-437610 GCF_000277835.1 Geospiza fortis | reverse complement strand
AACTGGATGAAAGGAACATTTTTCATGGTCATTCAGAATGCCACTGAATATCAGAAATCTAATCTTTCAGGCATCTGAATAAAGTTGAATATCTGTATATGTCAAGCTTCAGTGAAAAAAATAGATATTTTGTCTCATTTTTCTGGCTTATTCCTGAAATACTAATGAACTCAGTTCTGAGTCTCACCATCCCACTGACATCAAGAATCTCAGTAAATTCAATAAGAAATTGGACATTATGCATTTTTGTCTCTATTTGTTCAGGAATGTCTTGATTGTTGCCAACTCTCACAGCTGGATTGCGGACTTGATACTTCACTTCTTTCAATAGCCAGCTGCAAAAGAAAATGGGTAGTAATCTGTTCAGGGATTTATCAGTCATTCCAAAGAGTTTTTGGGCTCTTTTTGTCATTTTGTGGACTAAATGTACTAGATCAGCTCCCTGCTAGTAAAGCAGGCTGAGGATGAAACTGGTTCTAAAGTAAGCAGCCTCCCTTTCTCTTATTCTGATGGGCCCACCGCTGGAACACTGTCACATGAGGTTGAAAATCCTAATTGCCAACCTAATTGCCAACCAGGCGCAGAGGTGAGGTTCAAGGTCCATTTCCCTTTCCATCTGTCTTTGACTAATTGCCAAATTCAGTACCTGAGGTAACAAGCCTTTTTATTGAGCCACCTCCCAAACACCACTTCTGCTGTAACTCAGGAGCACTAAAGATAAAAAACCCCTGTACCAGAACAAGTGTGTGTTGGATGCAAATCACTGTGAGGATATGGCTCTTCAGCACTGCTCCACAGATGATCTTTTCAGTTTGGGCTGAGCTCTGCCAATCCTGGAAGTGCCGGTCTTGAAACATTACACAGAAACTACAGCTTCCTTGTAAAACTTTCTCTCTAAATTGCCCTGAGCCCCGTGGGCAGCAGGGAGGGAGGGGATTCTGCCCCTCTGCTCTGCTCTGCTGAGACCCACCTGGAGCACTGCATCCAGCCCTGGGCTCCCAGCACAGGAGGAACAGGGACTGGCTGGAGCCAGTCCATAGGAGTGTCTAAAGGGTGATCAGGGGCTGGAACACATCTCCTCTGAGGAAAGGCTGAGAGAGTTGGGATTGTTCAGCTGGGAGAAGACTCCAAGGAGAATTTATTGCAGCCATTCAGTACTTAGGGGCGGTTTAGGAGAAAGACAAGGACAGACATTTTAGCAGGGCCAGTAGCAATAGGATAAAGGATAATGATTTTAAACTAAAAGAGGGTAGGTTGAGAGTAGGAACAGGAAGAATTTTTTATTATGAGGTAATGAAACACTGGCACACGTTACCTGGACAAGTTGTGGATGTCACGTCTGTGGAAGTGTTCAAGGCCAGGTTGTATAGGGCTCTGAGCAACCTGATCAAATTGAAGATGTCCCAGCTGATTGCAGGGGGGCTGGACTTGATGACTTTAAAGGTCCCATTCCAACACAAACCTTTCTAAGATTCTATGAAAACCTTGAAGATGTCAGGGACTTTTGTCTGCATGTCAGTCTCTACAGAAAGCAGCATGACTTACCAGGTACAGTCGTCAGAGTCAGCTGTTTCCTGCAATAAATACTGGGGTTTTTGAGGAACTGTACTTCTGGCTAGCTCCCATAAAAAATTCATGTCTGTGTTGGATGGATGACCAAAGGGATCTTCTAGAACTGATTATAAGTGCTTTTAGCGTGTTTTCTCTGATACAAGCTCTGAGGAACTCATGCTTTTGAGAGGTCCCTTCCAACCTCAGCAGTTCTGTGATTGAGTGAAATACTTTTTTGGAAATCTGTAGCTACACCAAGAGGAGTCAATCATTATCCTCTGTCTTCTCAGTTTCTTCTGTTGTCCTGGACAACTTTATTGGTTAATGTAAGTTGGGTTCTTTCCATTTGAGAACAGCTAGGGTACCCAGAGATCTAAGTAAAGGAGTTGTTGCATACAGTGTTTTAGAAACTAAGTCTGAACAGTTTTTAATCTTAGAACTTATGGAAAAGCTCATGACAGCAATAAAATCATCCTTTTTCTTTTCCACTGTGACCTACCTCAGAGAGTTTGGAGAAAAAACAGCAGGAGCATTCTCTGTAAAAGGTAAATAAATGGATAAGGAAATCTTTATTTCAAGGCATTCCCATTTAAGCATACTTTAGGCAGTTCTTTAAGGCAGCTGGATGGCATCCATACTTAGTTTTCTTTGTTTGTTTTCTCCCCAGCTGAACAATCCTAACACATTTGCTGAAGTATATGCCCTTAGGATTTCCATCTCCAGCATGACTGTAGTAATAATATTGATTTTAGAAAAGGAAGATATTTACTTCTCCCTTCCTGGATGATTCTTAGGTGGGTGACTTGATTTTGTTTTCTTGGAGGGGGTGGGGTTTGGTTTGTTTGTTTTAATTTAGTTGGGGGAGGGATGTCTTTTTTTTTTTGCTTGTTGGTGGTAGTGTGTTTTTTTAGTTTTGTTTATTGTTATGAGGGGTGTATGTAGAATAAAGTCCACAGAGAAGGCATGGGAAGATACAGTGGCTTCAGAGTTTGGATTTGTGACAAACACAAATGCGTAGCGATAGGCTATGCCTGACAACAAGATCTGCCAGCTGTAAAGATGAGCTCATGGGGTTGCTAGCTGGAAATTATACCTGTGCAACAGGAAACTGGTGGTGCCGTGGTGAAGCCTTGATTTCCGTGGGGATTCTGGGCTCCTAGTGCATCCATGCTCAACCCATCTGTTCGGTGAGTAGGTTGTTAAAAGTTTAGTAATATTGTTTCTACTTGACTCTTGCTCTTTCTCCCACAATTACTGAGAAAGATGGAGTCATTGGCCAAGGTAGCTTTTATACCTGACTAAATCACTTGTCACCAGAATTTTGTATTCTACTGCTGAAAAGAAAATGCAAACTTATGACAAATACAACCAAGGAATTTTCTCACAACTTTCCTTCTCAGTGAACCATTTCCTATGCAGAACTACAAAGAAAATACCACTTAAGCTGAGGCAGAATAAATTTTAATTTAAAAGGTCTTTCAGCATTTTTCAGCATGTTCTCTGCTCTTATGAAGCTGGAGATAACAAAAATAGGGACATACTGTGTTTTCTACACACAGAGCATTGCTGAAGGCTCTGAATGTGTTTACCTAAATGACAGAGCATAACTCCTGGTTCTGTTAGGAAAATGGTTGCCACAGTGATAAGATAGCCCAGTTTTGTCACCAATGGTAAGTATGAAAATAATCTTAACACACCCACTCTTATTTTTGCCTTCTGACTTCCACAGGTTTAGTGAATTAGTGTGCTGGGGTTAGGCACCAGGACTGAGCTTGGTGAAGTACAGTAGGTCTTGCAGGAGCTGTTCAAAATACGTATTATCAGTCTCCATAGGTTTTGAATAGTCTGAATGAGCTTCAACTGCACATCTGCACATGCTGTACATTTCATACTGCCTTCCTTGCCTATCCTGTGACAGGGGGATAGCAGTTATCTCTCACTAGCTCTCCACATTTTTGCTCCTTCCGGGGTCCTTTATTTTGCAATGTAGATGTAATCCAGAGCCCAGCTAACACACATGCAAATATGCAAGAATTTGTGGTATTAAAAAACTTTTGTTAAACAAAACAAATTGCTTCTTGGTTCATTTAAAAATAATCATGGTGCTTGATTTACATCTACTTTGGAACATTCTCCAAATAGGTGTTCGAAATCTATAATTTCAGCTACTTCATCTGGCACAGTCAGATTTAATTGGGTTAAAAAATGTAATCCAAGAAGTATAAATTCTAAATCTTTGCACATTCCTAAGGTTCCAAAAGCATGCATAATTTTATAACTTAGCCTTTGCAGGATCAGTACCTTCCTTGCCTACTGACTGTGAAGGGTTGAGTGCCCTCACCATATTAGCCCAACAGAGAGCTGATGGAATTCAGAGGCACCCTGTCAAACCATTACAAGTTAATTCATTCATTTGCTTCACCTCTGGAGATAATAATTTTTTTTAGACTTCTGTGTCTTCCAATCACCATTTCAAAATCACAGAACTACATGCAATGGCCACCTCTTGGTTCTATTGTCATTGAATCTATATAAAAAAGGAGGATGGAGTTGCAAGTATTCTAAAACAGATATTTTAGTGCAAAACCAGGATGTAAGTTGCCCCCTGACCTGGCTGTACACACGAAGCAGAAAGTTTAAAGAATTGATTATGCCCTGCAAAGCCCCATGAATACTGTATTCCACAGTACTCATTCAGGCTTGTCAGCTTTCAGGGTATTCAATGCTAATGTGACTGGAGAAGGGATATTGAAGGATGTGTGAAGTTTAAGAATTTCAGTCAGATACCAAAACTAGTATTTTTGTTGCATTTTAAATTCCTCCTTTAAGTTGAAAATTGCTGCATGTCCTGCTTTATTTACAGACCATTTATTAATGGTATGTGTGCAATGAACACATTGGGAAGTTGATGAAACGTATCAGAGAGAGCTGAAGTTATGGCTTCTGGTGTGCTATTAATGCTGGCAAATAAATACAGATCATGGAAAATAAAGCAGTTTCACTGAAAATGGTGTGGTGAAATACCGGAAGAGGCTTTCTAGATAGATGGCTAATATTCCCAGTCTGTCAGTGTTCAGAGGCATTTAGACAATGCCTTGAATTGCATGCTTTAACTTTTATCAGCCTGGTCAGGCAGTTAGACTGCAGATGGTCTCTGTAGGTCCCTTATGACTGAAAGAGTCTCTGAGTTTTTGCAACAATTTTCAACTTGATATATAAATATAACTTTGTATTCACCTTTCTCACTTCTGTCTGACCCTTTCTTATCTGCTTATATGACTTTTTGTGGTTATATTGGTTCCAGCCAAGTGAAATTGTTGCCCAGCTCCTCAACATTTGCTGTCTGCAATGTCATTGATGCCATCACCTTTATACAGATCATTTGTAAAGCTACTCCCAAGCCCAGATTTTACCTGAAGTGCATCATCAAGCTGATAAGGAACTTATCAGAAAGTGACATAGCAGGAGCTGTTGTAGAACAAATGAACAGCTGCTTTTCTCAGATGAACAGTGGCTTGTCTTGCCTTAATGTGATGCCTGACAGCATTGTGTCTCTTCTTGAAATATCATTATCTTAATAATAATTCTTAATAAGCTGACATGGAAATAATTCAGTTCACTATTATTTCTTTAATAGTGCAAGGGAAGTGCTTTTTTCCCTGTTACTGTTGGAAGAATCTGAATTAAAGTGAATGAGATAGAAAATTTTCTTCTCATCAGTTCCTTCCTTACACATTATTATGAAATAGCAGAGATACTTGCTTAACTCAGTAAGATTTAGAATATATTTTTTATGAAATTCAGATGGATCTGATTTTGATGCAGTGTTAATCGAAGTATATTAGAAAAAGAGCAGGATTTGACAGTTAAATCAACTGGAAAGTGATGGGAAAACTAAATTTTCATAATAATATCAAATTATTTAAATCTTAGTATTTTGAAAGGTAATAGGAATATGATGTTAAACATTGAAATTGGCCTGTGATAATGCAGCAGCTTCTGCCACTGAATCGTCATCCTTTGTCCTTTAGACCTTTCCAAATTTTTCCAGCTAAGACAGCTGAGTGGCCCTTACTGTCCGTCCCTAAAGTGGCTGGATTACAGCCTTAAAACATCTCAAAAGGCCTTGCTTTTCACTAACTCAAAAGACAAAAAATGAGGTTTTGTATATGAATTCAATATTTTGTATGAAAGTGTAGGCACTTTCTCTATTTTAACCACAATATAAATCAGCACAGAAAACAATGTAGGTTTTGGCATCTCTGCCATGTTAGTTTTGAACGAAGAATACATACCAGGTTTGGGAATTACAAAAGCTGCTTGTGTGGTATGCTACAGTTTTTCCAGTGTACCTACAAGCACTTTATCTTCTCATGTCTTAAATTCTCTTTTGTCTGCCTTGGCATGGCCTGCTGGGATTTCCCACTAGGAATGACGAGTCTTCCCTTGAGATTCGTCTGCTGTGTACCACAAAATTATTAAAGTGCAGGGCTATAGGGAACAATGAGACATCATTTTATTTGAAAGAGGGTAGATTTAGATTGGATATTAGGAAGAAGCTCTTTACTCAGAGCATGGGGAGGCCCTGGCACAGGTTGCCCAGAGAAGCTGCGGGTGCCCCATCCCTGGCAGTGTCCAAGGCCAGGCTGGATGGGGCTCTGAGCAGCCTGGTCTGGTGGAAGGTGTCCCTGCCTGTGGCAAGGGTTTGGAATGTGGGGAACTCTAAGGTCCCTTCTAACCCAAACCATTTTGTGATTCTATGATACTGTGGATCTGTTCACAGTCTTCTGTATATTGGCAGGCTACAGTCATGTCCTTCTTGGTCTTCTTCCTTCTAAAGAAAGTTAAGACCTCAAACTCCTTTGTAACTTTTTTTTTTTTTTAATACTCTTTATTCTTTCTTATTCCAAGTAATCCATATCTTTCAAAAGTGTTGTTTTTTTATGTTCTTTTTTTTAACTGGATGCAGAATCCCATCTCAGGCCTCTCAATCCCTTTAAAGAAGGTGGATTAGCCTCATTCAGCTCTGTTATTTTGAATGTACTGCTTCTTGTACTTAATTTAGTTTATCTCATGTTTTCTTGGATGTGTTTTGACTTATTATAATCTAATACTGAGTAAATTCTAAAATTTTTTTGTGTCTTACTGGTCAGTTAAATTTAAGAGCTTCTCTTGCATAGAAGTAGTTCTTAAAGAACAAATTAATCCCACAAATGATATAGTCTAATTAGATAATTTCTAATACAGTCAGGAATGATACAAAAAAGCAAGTGAAAATTTTCTCTTTTCATTTTTTTAACACTTTTTACATAGGTTTTAGTATTTACTACAATAGGACTTTTTCTCCTTTGGATTAAATTCAGGTATCTTTGGAAGGCTGCCATGACATTTTTAACAAGTCTTTACAGGTGTCAAATGGAGTTCATAGTTGATAAGAACCCAAATAATTTGTTAAGGATTTTTGGCACGAGCCGCTTAGAACACACAAAAAATTCACATAATCCTGTATCTTACCTCCAGCAATATCCATGAGCAGTATCTTGAGGAGAATCTATAAGAAAATCATTAATAGAAAATTATGGTAAAACATACCCAAAGGGCAACTTCCAAATTGTGTTTCTTGGTGGTTGCTTATGCACTGAGGGATGGGGACCCAAAATTTAATCATGTTTTGTGCAAGAGAAGGTATTTATAAAATTCACATAATGCTTAACGTTTCTATGAATCCTATAATGGCTTTCTCCTGTAACAGGTTAGCAATACTTAGGGATTATTATTGAAAAATAAGCTTATTTTAATGTATTTCTTACCTTCAAGAGCTCTAAATGACTTGCCTTTCAATTTTGTCAGATGTGCCTTTGATACTGTATTACGGGATTGAGCAAACAAAAAAAATCAACATTCCCATACCTGTTCAGATGACTTCCAATTTACACAAAAACCATATCCAGATATGACTTGTTACCATTTTGTTGCCCCTTTCTGTTTCTGTGGTTTCTGATTACATTTGGAGGTATATCAAGTTACTAGAGAGTAACTTGATGTCAGTGATATTCCAGACATGGTACTGTGTAGTTGCATATCACCGTGTGAAGTGAGGGGCAGGATATCTTCCTAGTCCAAACTGGTGGGAACACCTGATACTCACAGCTACTAAAGCCCTTGTGAGCATCTATGTGATGAATTCTCAGTGTGAAGAGGAAAAGTGCAACATCCCACAAGCCCCAGTAATAGAGCTCACAACTGTTACACGATCCCTCAGCTTCTACTGACAACTAACCCAAACAGCCACATAACAGGGTCATTACAATGTGAAAATTTTGATTCAGGATTTTTGCATTAAAAGTTTTGTTTTGCTCCTGTTTTTCCTGTCTGCACCCTGTGATATTATCTCTCTCCTTTACAGGATGTAAAGCTAAAACTCAGGTGCTTAGAGTCCAAAGATACCAAAAAGTTGGCTTGGCTCAGGGTGGCAGTGACCACATAAAAGTTGTAGGTTTTTCCTTGTTTCATGTGGCTTTTTAGTAGGTTGAACAGCAAAAATAGTAGCGTGAGGTTGTATGGTGCATCAGAACTTACCTGAAAAAAAAAAAAAAAAAAAAGAGTGGATGATAGAGAAAGACTGAGTACAAAGAAGTGTTCAGCTGAGCATATTTTAGGATCTTCTGAGCATAAACAGGGGTAAACAGAGCTCCAAAAGTATATATGCAGAAAATAAAATAGGCAATTGTCATTGCCAGTTTTATGGGTATAGTTTCAGGAAGAGCTTCAGTCTAAATAATTAGCTGAGATGAAACTTTATTGATAGGTGATGCTAATTGACAAGAGCTTTAAATTCAGTTTAAATCACTGCTCTTCAAATGTGTTAATTCCTAGCCAGTAAATTTGTGAATCAAAAACTGGTAATGGGGCTAGTAGGGGAAGAGGATCTGTGCTCTGAGCAGAATTACTCAGACCAAGTTCTGAGCATTCTCTTCAGCAGTGGCCAAAAGCAGATGCGTAGGACAAGGTGTGTGCAGGGTAATATGTGAGTCTGTCACAATGTGTGGCTTCCTGCAGGTGTGTGGTGTATTTGTAACCTACATGGATTCCTGTGCCTCGAACTTCTTTGGTCTCTGATTGGGCTCATGTAAACTTAAAGCACCCAACATGCTGTGGTAGAAATTCTGTAACCTGCTGTGTTCTTCTTTTTGGCTGGTCTATTTGCCCTTGAGTAATTTCTAAGACTAAGAGGATTTATGTTTTAATACAGCAGGTGCAGCTTTTAACCTCCTTCAGAGGCTTTTTAAAGTTACCAGAGAGACTTTTTCCAAAGTTACAATATACTCATAATGGGCAGTTTAAAATATAGAAAAGTGTTTCTATGAGACTCAGCTGACTTTAGACAGGATAAGGCTTGTAGACTAACTAGTTTACCAAGCCTCCCCCACTATCAGAACAACAGAAGCTACTAAAGGGTGATTAATTAGGTCAATTTTAGAAATCCCATTTTTGATTGGATTGAGTTGCTTTTTGGAGGGCTTTGCTCCTCCCTGGAGGAGGAGTATGGATGGCCAGTTTAGACAATCTGCTCCACTTTTAAAACTAAAAATAGGTGCCATGAATCCCAGCCAAAGAACTCATAAATAATACCTACTTTGAACTTTTGGAAATTGGAAAGACATTGTAAACTGAAAGCAAAGGACTAGTAAGCTGATGGAGAGACAATGCACAAGCATATTAGCATCCTCTTCCAAGGTGCCCCCAAGGGCTGCATGAATGAGGCAGCCTGGTAGCAGAAGCACAGGCCTAGAGTACAGAAAATGTCTTGTTGGATGGATCCTGATGGATTTGGGTCTGACTCAAATATTCCTCCAGATAATTGTTTGGATCAGATATGCTGCTGAGAGGATTAACATTACAGTAGCCACTAAACTGGACAGATGACAGATAAAACTTTCTGATTCTACCATGCAGAGCGTGTCTGTTACCCATAGCTTGAAGGTCTGAAAAGCACTGTTTGCTACAGCTTTCCCTGTGTAGGCTGTGCAAATCCTGAACAAACGCTTGGTTTTATGATTTCTACTGATGCAGTTAGGGAGGATGCTCTGAGGGTTTAGCAATGCACACCTGTTTTCTTCTCATCTCATACAAATAATTTATTTGCTAGTGAATGGGCTAAATCATCATGCTGATGATTATGTTAATTGACATTAATTATGTTGTATTAACACAAAACTGTTGGCACGAGTTTTCCAGAGAGACTGGAGAGGGATTGCACTCTTCCGTCAGCAGTGACACACACGTGCTCACTTTTCGCACACAGAGCTATCATGCAGCTGCATTCCTGTGGATTCCCTATTTGGGCTGGTTGTTTGCACACATTCTGGGAGGTTCCCATGCTGTTGTTCATGAGTGAACTACCAGTGGCCTATTTGCTTGTGGTGTGTGTCAAAAAACTTTGGCTCTCCTTATTTTATATAGGGTTATATAGGTTATTGGCTGGTTATATAGGTATTTGGCTGCTTACAGAAAAAGCCTGGGGCCCTGTGGAAGCACTGCTGCTCTGGACTCACTAACAGCAGCAGCTAGGAAGGTGATGGCGCCTTGTCACAAATTCTTGACAATCACATAAGTGTGTTGTCCCTGTTACTCATCTCTGCTCACCAGTCATTAAAACCTTTTCAGGGAGGAGCTTTCTTGATGTCTTTCCAGTCTACATCCCCCAAATCAGTCAAATTAATCTCCTGTTTCTTGTGAACTTTGATAATGTCATATCTTTTTCTAGTGGGTGTTTTAATTTGAATACAGCAGATACATAATATCCTTGAAATGAACAGGAGCTCAGTCAGTCAGGAGTCAGTAGCTTCGCTTCCACTAACTTAGATGAGCTTGGTTGAGTGCAGGCGTTGGTTAAATATTTCTTTAACACTGAGTATAAAAAATGTATCCATCCATATGTGGGCAGAGAACACCCAGTTTGAAATTCTCAGGCAAAACTTCGTATTTTTTTTTTAAACACCATACTTTTCAACAATCCAGACATGATAAATGTTTCAAAGTGATGAATCATAGTGAAAAATGTGAGCCATAAAAGATCTCATTTCCCAAGGAGCAGTGGAAAACCAATCAGAAAAAAATATTTCTAAAAATTAGTATTTTCAAAGAACTGGCTAGTACTTGCACCTGAAGGTTTTAGCCTAAATGTTGTGACATGTTTTCTTGTCTGTGTCTGTGCATGTCTTTTATCTTCATCCAACAACTGTTTTGATGCTATTAGGAATCTAAAAGAAGTGAAGCAGTTCAGTCACTAAACCACATGTCTTCTGCACAGAAACATGAATTCTTATGACTAAAGGTCTGAAAATTTACCTAGCCATGTTAATATCTAAATCAGTGTTAGGCATCTCTTCCTTTTCCCAACCAGCTCTTCCTCAAACCCACAGAAAGTTTTGTATTCACTTAGGTAGGCACTGAATCAAGCAATTTCATGATTCCTCTTGTATGATAGTACTGTTGGCCAGGGTTGAGCACTGTTGATACTGGATCTGAATCAATTCCCCAATTTCTAGTGGTTTAAAACCAGATGGTATATTTTTTATATAACAGGAATGTGACCCTGTATGTAGGAACTTGGGATGGGATTTTAGAAACTTTTATTATGAGGAGAGATCTCTGAAACGTTCCTCATGGCCCTACAGATCTCCTTCTTTTTTTGTTGTATTAAGGCAGGGTGCAGAAATGGGGTTTACAGAGGGCTACCAAAAGTTGATTTTATGTGGGATGAATGTATTTCTAGTGGCCATAGCTACTAGATGGGTCAAGCAAAAGTGTTATGACTGTCCCATCATGTAATTCTAACCACAATTTAGTTTTATGTGCCAGCATGATTCAATTCTAGACAGCAATATAATTGAGCTGATGACACATGTATTTCCAAATTCCACTCTTTGGCTTTTACCTCTTCCTTAAAATAATGGCAGAATAGGGCAGAAATCTTCAAAACAGAGCTCAGAAAAACTAAGCTTTATTTCAAAGTTAATATTCTGGCGAGACTTAAGGGAAGGCTTGACAGGGTTTGTGCATCCAGCTCAGCCAACTCATGCTTCCAGATGGAAATTTTGTGTGATGTATTTTGGTTTTGTTTGATGACCTCGGACAGGTCAGAATTAGATAGTTTATCCATGTTTCACACTGTGTTCTGGTTTTGCTCAAGCATGAGGCTGTCAAAGGCAGCAGATCTATGTAAAAAGAAAACAGAAGTACAGATAGCAACAAACTGGGCCACCTTTATTGTGAAAATTCATTAATAAAGCTTGAAAAAATCAGCCCAAAATGTGGTGAAGACTGAACAGCCGCAGCTCCATTTATTGTTCATCTTTCTACTGTACTTGTGACTACTGCAGCTGGGCATTATTAAGAACAAACCAGCTGAATGCATCTGTGCCAGTGTAATATTGGGAGTCTAATCACTTGATCTGAGAAATTTGTAACTTTATGGAGACCATTTCCCCAGGAAGGTCACAAGATTTCAAACACAAATCTCAATATGTATTCCATGTCCTGGAGTGCATCATCCAGCTGTGGTGTGTTTTCAACTAAGGAAATCAGGCCTTAGTAAAAAAGCAGGTTCCAGCTGCCATCATTCAGACTCTTTTCTTCTGCTTCCAGTTCCTCCTTTATTAGAATGCTTTCTTTCTCAGTGACAACTTAATAGTGCTTTTTGCTTAATTGATGAACAGTATCTCACTATTTATCTGGGACTTAGGGAGGAGGATGGCATTTGACAAATTCTGAAATTAATAGCAACTCTGGCTCCTGCATGTGTCCCATAGAGGAAAATGACATTATCAGCAGCTACAGAAAAGAAAGAGACTTACTAGGGAAAGTTTCTTGCATTAGCCCAGAGTATAGGGTGAAACCTCAAACTGGTGAATATCACTGCAATGTATCATAGAATCCTGCAATGGTTTGGAAGAGATCATCTCATTCCAGCCCCCCTGCCATGAGCAGGGACTGCTTCCACTATCCCAGGTTGCTCAGAGCCCATCCAGCCTGGCCTTGAACACTGCCAGGGATGGAGCATCCACAACTTTTCTGGACAACCTGTCCCAGTGCCTCACCACCTTCACAGGGAAGAATTTCTTCCCAATATCTAATTTAAACCCCCTCTCTTGCCTTTCCCTTCAAAGCCATTGCCTGGTGAATATCATCACTAGGACAAGGGGTGAGAAGTCCATGTCCAGCTCTGTTGTAGCCTCCTTCAGGCAGTGGAAGGCTTTTCTAAGGTCTCCCTGAAGCTTTCTCTCCTCCCTGCTCAACAACTCTGTCATATATTTTGTTTCGATGGAAAAATTTTGTAAATTCTCCTTAGAAAAGAGTAGGAGAATTACTAATACACACTGGATTTTTTGACCACAAAAATTCCAGCACACAAAATGTTTAAATGAAACAATAAAGTCCTATAAATCCACATGAAAGGGCAGTGATGGCTTATTTGTGTAAAAAACTAGATCATGTGTAAAAAACTAGATCATGTGTAAAGAATCAATGTTCAAATGGAAGAGGTAATAGCTAGGATATGAGAATGTTTTAGTTTTCCTAAGTCTTGTTCCACTGACAATCCTGAAGTGGAACCTTTCTCATTGTTGCAAGAGGCTTCTGTCTTTTTCACAGATAAAGTGTGCCATGTAAGCAAATTCTGCCTTCCTAATTATACTTTTTTCCATTCCAGTTTATTTCTTATTTATTTTCTTATTTGCTTTTTAAATCAGCAATTATTTTTCCTTCTGAAAGTGCTGGGATAACCATGAGCGTGTCTTGCCTGTTTACCTATCATTATTTCCTTTCACTTTTACACAAGAGTAAACTTCAAGGCTAATAGAAGTTTTTGCACCATCTCTCTCCCAGAGTGAGCCACCACATCTCTCTTTCTCAAAAGGAGTCTCTCTCAGTGCTTGTTCTTCTGTTTCTCTTCCCTACAAACTCTGTTCTGCCTTTGTTGGTCCAGGCACTGGGATTGCACAGTGTCAGATCCGGTATTTCCCCCTTGTATTGGTTATTGGACTGGCTGTTTGGCCAACTTATTTTATTGGCTCTATGATTTCCAGTGTCTGAGAGCAAAAGACACTGGATATGGAAATGTACAGTATAGTGATGATGTGGAAAAACTCTGACAACAGCTTGTGGTAGTCAGCAGAGAGTAGTCCTTAGAAGATACCTTTTACAATGTGTCTTCAAAATGAGCTGATTTCAATCATCTGCTTGGAAAGCAACTGAACCAGGTATTAAAGGAGTTTCATATTGAGAGAGAGAAGAATATATGGACCTAAAGCAACAGATTTGCCTGATGTATGCATCAGACTAATTCAGATTATCTTTAGGCATAGAAAGAGGTTATTATTTGATTTGTAATTCTGCCTCAGGTATTGCTTTTACTGAAGACAGTGATACATTCCTTGAAAGATTAAGAAGAAAACTCTTAGGCTGCAGATCGATCTCCTGCTTACTATGATGTTTAAGCATAACTGCTTTTTACTTCTGTATCAGGGGAATAATTGCTTTGTAGCCTCAGAGCAATGTTAACTGAACCTGAAGCAGAATTGCCAGTCTGTAAGCAGCTCTTTGGATCCAGCTTGCTCTTTACACTGTTATTTACTTATCCAGGAAAACATCCCTTTGATTTTGCTTCAACCCTATTTTTAGTAGGCATGAGCGTGGAAGGAGAAGTATTACCTATCTTTGAATTGGAAAGAAAAAAAGATAGGAGACTCATGCCAGGTCTTCAACATTTTAGTTAAGTTATGATTGGTTTCTCTCTTTCTTTAAATTGTGTGCATTTGTCTGACCCCAGCAAGTGGTGTGATGCACTTTCACCATACAACTTCTTAAACTAACAGTTGTCTTTGGCAGATAGCATAACTGCTCAGGCTCTTTTATATGTCTGGGGTTCTCACTGTGGTCAGTGCTTCAAGTATAGCCCAGCCTAAATGATCTGAGAAGAAAACATGGAAATGAATTTTTTTTTTCCTGTTGTGAACAAATGCCTTTAGAAATTATTAACATTTTACAAGTGTTTAAGGCTTTTGTTAGAGCTTTGAAGCAGACCTGCAATTGTTAATGTTGTTGATATCTTCCTTGTAAAAAAAATAGCCTTTAGAGTTTACTATTTGGGTCCTTGTAACAATATTCAAATCCAAGCTCATTTCACATTTCATGTCTCTCATAAAATTGTTCTATATATATTTTTACAGTGGCATTTGGGAATGATCTCAGAGTCTTTTGTTCCTACAGAAGTTAGACTCTGTAACATTCATTTCAATTTTTGAAATATTAGTCTTTAAGGTCTTTTAAAAATAGTTTTCTTTTCTGTTGTAAATGATTAGTCTATTTATAACCAAAACACAGTAAACCTTTTTATCCCGGCATTTTGGACAGCGTCATATT
Organism: Geospiza fortis; assembly: GCF_000277835.1. Lineage (NCBI taxonomy): Eukaryota > Metazoa > Chordata > Aves > Passeriformes > Thraupidae > Geospiza > Geospiza fortis. Next base: position 422,634 of record NW_005054480.1, on the reverse strand, counting down.
AAGTCCTTTTGGACTTCCTGCTATCATAAAACCTGAAAGACAACCTCAGCCCCAGTGTATGAGCTGGATTTGTGAGTTCTGAAGATACTTAAAAACTTCCTCCAGGCTCTAAGCACACATTAAACACTCCTGAACAAACTACTGGACTAATTTTACACAGCAGAGCACACTACCACTAGCACTAGCACCTTTGTCATTAGCAGGAGTACACAGGCACGGTCTACCAGGTTTCTTCCTAGTTTATAAAGTACAGCTTCTCTTTCTGTGAACCTTGCAGTGATCGGTGCTAACACTGGTGGCTTTTTTACTTATTTTTCAAAATCTCCATGAGACTTCTGGGAGAATTGGAAAGAGAGGCACCATAGTCTTAGCTGCCGACAGTAGAATGGTAACACCCTGCTCTTTATCTTGTCCTTTGCTGATGTAATTATGTCCAGTGCATCGGCAAAGGGCAGGAAATAGCCCTTCAGATGACAGCCAGCTCAGGCAAGATGAGAGCAATGCCTGGGAAGGTAAAAACACCTGGTGCTGTTTCCACATGTGCCTTGGGGCATTTGACCTGCTACAGCACTTCCCAACAAGTACAGTGTTGTTTGAGCTCACAAAATATCTTAAAATCTTCATGTGTGTAAAGTCTTAGCTACAAATATAAGCCTTTTTTTTTTGATGATGCTGATAAAAGTAAGGACTTAAACAGAAACATAAAGTGCTTTATTAAACTAGTGTTGCTGATAAAGAAGTTAGAAAAGCTTGGGGGTGGATCATCTTTCAGGATCATTACTGAATGGTTTTACTTATTTTTCTCTTGCATTAGCTACTTATCATAAATTTTCTTCTCATTGTGTTCAACCACATTTCTTGTTCCAAAAAATGGGCCTTATTCTCACACCTGCCAACCTAACCTGCCTCAATTTGCCTGCATTCCCAGTAGAATTGTTGCTGTTGCTACTCATTTTTTTGTGCTGACACTTTTACTAGCAAGTTCAATAATTTTTTAGTTGTTTAATATTTTATTAGTTTTCTAATAGTTTTTTTCCCCTAATAGTTTTCTCTCAAGGCATCACTTTAATAGGTATTGTTTTGAAAATTAGTTGTAAATTTGGCAAGATTTTAACCAGGACCACTCATATTTCTTTCTTGGTTTTGAAGGAAAATTTTAATAAAAAGAGATTGTTATTTTGGACTACTCTAATTGAGATTTTTCATCTTCCAGATATTTAGAAATGGATCTGAATTGAAATATAGTATCAAAACTCGAAAAATTGGTCAATGCAGCAGTTCCAATTTGTATTATAATGAATACCCAGTTCTGGCCTGTGACTAGACTGTAGAGACATTTAGAAAAAGTTGTATGAGAAGGAAATCTCTGGCTACTTTAGAAACAAAAGTATGTATTTTTATTCTCTTCTACAGAGAAAAATATGAGAAAATATTTAGCAAGACATAGATTGAGCAGGCCTAAACTCACAGAATCCCTGCAGAGCCCTGTGGAAAATCATATAGTTTCCTGAGTGATTTCTTTGGAGATCAAATTCTTCATTTAGTTATTTGCACAGGTGAACGCTAGGCCATGAATTTAAGGCCAGAACTGTCTTGCAGAAACATTATTGTTCTTGATGAGTCACAAAAAAAGAAGGTAACTTGATCTTCGGATCAGATTGCATATGAAGGGGAAATACTTGGAGAAGCCATCTTTTTGCTAAGACTGATATGTGATTCTGAGCCAAACTGAGCATAGATGTATAAAACTCTGTAAAAGATCAAGAGGTAATCACACTAAAGAGGTTTGGGGTATTTTTTTGACAGATACACTAAGAAGAAATGGTGACTACTGTAAGATTAATTAATTTCTTTGACATTTTGTAGAAATCACTGCCCTGTCTGTACCAGATTCATCTTTAACTCACTACCTTCACACAAAGGCCCCAAACCTGGCTTTACTCATTCTAAATCATGTTATTCTGAAGCAGAAAAATGAAGACATAACCTGATTCAGTTTAATAACACTTCTGTCTTCCCAAATGTACTCATTTCTGTAGTCAAATGTGTAATAAGAGACCTGGCTGAACTCCCAGGCTTGCTGAGCACCACAAGAACATGATACAAATCAGTCAATGCCATAACAAAGAAATGTATAATGATGCAGTGAATACCCTACAAACCTCCCACAAAGAACTTTTGCCTTGAGTTAACTGAATTCCCAAACAAATGAAATACCGGGCTTCAGAGGAAAAGCAGAGCCAAGTATCTCTGTGCAGTGTCTCCATCTAATCAGCAGAATGTTTCTGAGACACTTAAAGTGCTTTTTAATACATAGATTACTTTATTTAAATCAACAGGAAAAACTTTCATTATAAAGTCAAAGACCACATAATGGTGCACATTGCCCTTCTCAGAGCATAAGATGCTGGTGAAGAGGCTCAGGATCAGAAGTCAAACTGTTTCCCTCTGCCATATTACTGAGCAGCCACGCCAGGTAAGCTTCTATAATGGTTTTAGAAAGGTGTGTGTCAACCTAAGATTCTTATTTCTTCGTATCAGACATGAGAGGTGAGATAACATTTTTAAAAAGAAAAAAGAAAGAAATTTCTGTCAATATGAGGGGAAAGGGGTTGCTTTCAGACAACTGAAAGAAAAGTTTAGGAGTCTAGTGTGTGTCTTAGGTATCTAAACTGAATGAGCAACCTACAGATCCTAGTTCCCTAATTAAACACAAGGACTACTTATTTACCACCAGGGAACTTAATAATCTAGAATATTGCTCCTTGGCTTATCCTAAGATATTTTTGGTTAGTAGTGCCTAAATTACACTCAATAGTACATGCCTGAATTTCCCAAAAAAGGTTATTCCTCGAGAAAGTTTGGTGAGTGATCTGACAGCAGGATAGGCTATTATCATGGCTCCTGCTTATCCACGGTAACTCCATGGCACCCATGGCAACTCCACCCACCTTGGCTGAAAACATAAAGCTGGTGAAGCTGGTTCCACCAATCTTTGTGCACTAAAACTTCAGCTCACAACGCTCATTCAGGAATGGCACCTGGTGGTTCAGCAATGCTCTGGATGCTCTGCATATTTCCCATGAAAGCCAGAATTTGTGGGGCCACTTTTTGCCAAAATGCAAATTAACTTTCTCCTAAGTGCAATAACAGTTCTAGGGAAGGTAGCCAATTGCAGGAAGTTATTTATGGACATTTTCAGAATACACAGCGTAGCACTGAGACTAGGACTCACACTTCCTGCACATATACACTCACCACCAGGCCGTTACCAAAAATGTGGCACTACCAGGACCTCTCCCCATCTTTTAAAGAAGGAGTAACCAGGGTCCTCCACTAAATGGAAAACTTAAGTCAGATATGGGTTTGAGACTGTTACCCACATTTTTATTCAAGCAGCTGGTGTGGTGTAGCAGACAGTGCCCAGGTCTAATAGGAAAGTGGCTCTTTGGACCTCTTTGTCCATCACTGCTCCTCTTGGCCAGTGTGGGTATTTTTGTTCTTCTTTGTGGTTCCTGTGAATGCTGTTGTTGAGGGTGTAACTCACAGAAATTTTGCTCTACTCTGCAATTAAAGATCAAAGTCTGATTGCGCTTAAAGTTGCTTCAGCCATGGAGTAACTGTTACGTGAACAAAGTAAAGGTCCAGTGGTCATCACTAACTTTTGGCTTAATATTTTTGGCTTTTGGTGGTGAAAGATTTCTTTAGTCACCATTTCCAGGGAAATGTGCAACTCTAGGTGGCTGGGGTCCATCATTTGTTCTGAGGTGGTCTAGAGAAACACACAGAAGCCTGAACATCTGACCTTAAATACAGATCTGAAAGTCTCTGTTGAATAGATGTGCGCTAGAGAAGTCCAGCTAATGGTGCTTTTTTGTCTAACAGGAAACACTGAAAAAAAGGATTTTCTGTAACAGTGATTATTTATAATTCAGCCGAAAACAAGAAGATAATGTCAGGAAAATAAAAAGTTGAAAACAGTGAAGTTTTTTAATAAAGAAAGTATGGGTACTGGTTATACTTTCAGGAGTCCGAGGCAAATGTGTATTCCTTATTTACACATCAAAGAATATATAAAATTTATCTACAGACATTTAATGCTCCATTTAAAGGAACACCTCATACTATATTCCTTTTCAGGTGTAACACTTGATAGCCTAAACATTCCTTTCTGTGGGACTACTTTGCTTAATTCTTTAAACATGTTTTAGACCAGCTATGATGCTGCTGCAAATGTGAACACAGCTGTGGGTGGTAAATGGTAGAGGTTTTTTCAGTTTATTGAAATATTTGACACTTTTTGTTAGCCTTGGGCTTCAAGCCCCCAAAAGTGAGTGAAATGAATGATCTGAGGGTTACTGACTCATATTTTCTATCCTCATGATAATGAAACATAGCAAGAACAAATATGGAGAAATTAGGAAATAACTTGGGACCAATTATAAGCTGGGGTGCCTTCAAGAAAAACAATGATGTTAAAAATAACGAATTCTGTTTCATTTTAGAGTCTGGCTGCAGGGTGATCTTGAAAAATCTTTCTCCTTAAGCTTAGCAGCCAATAGGAAGGTAGCAGCTGGAGTATTTTTGAATAAATACTTTTAAAGGAATACAGACTCTTTCATCCTTGGGAAAAACAGTGCTTACATGAGTGGGAAAAACACAGGAAATTGGATTGTTATGGGGATTATGAAGCCTGCTTTCTTCACAGAAAGACAGAGCACAATTCGAACCATAAGACGCCATTCATTGCAGGCATTTGCTCAACACCTCAGAAGGGAGCGAAGCACAGACAGATCTGTGTTAAAGTGCTTTTCCACTGCTTTTCCACTTCTGCTGCCATAAATAGTCATCTTCCAGAGAGGACTCTACATCAAAGCTAATAAAGTGATGTGCCTGATTTTCTGTATTAAGAACCTCCCAGGATGGACATTCCAACTTTTCTTTGAGTAGCCCGCTGCAGTACTGTAATGCTGCCCCATGGAGACTTTTTTTCTAATCTCCACACTGAACCTTTTAACGCTTAAACTGTGGCTGGCATCTTTGTTCTGTAACCTTCCACCCCACAAAAGAGTTCAGCTCCATTGTCTCTGTAGCTTGTCTAAGTCATGAAGGGCAGAAAGCATTTTGGAAATCAGAATGAACAGAATGAATCAGAATGTTCCAGAGAGAATAAATCAAGGGATTTATTCTCTCTGGAACAGCAAATGAAAAATGTCCCTTGCAGGTCCTTGTGCCTCTTCTCTAAGAGGGTCCACTTCATCTATGTTATGAACCTATTGGAGTGAAAAGATGAAGTGAAATATTCTGCTGTATGATCCCAGGAACAAGATTTAAAAATGAAAAATTTTGATGGATTTTTACTTCCTGCCTTATGTATCCAAAATGCATTTTCAGAGTCAGGACTGCTCTCAGTGATGCAACCAAATCCAGACCTCACAGAAGCACAAAGATACTATGACATATTAGCAGTGCACGGCGATGCAGTATTTGAATCTAAAACAATTTTGTTTCTCATGTACTTTTTTTTTTATTTCCACTCAGCAGTTGTCATGGTTTAACCCCAGCCAGCAAATCTGCCCCACACAACCATTCATTTATTTGTGTGGTGGGACGTGGGAGGGATTTGGGAAGGGAAAACTGAGAAAACTCATGGGTTGAGATAAAAACTGTTTAGGAGGTAAAGCAAAATCCAGGCATGCAGCACTGTCCATGGGCAGGCAGGTGTTCAGCCATTCCTGGGACAGCACAGCTCCATCACACGTGAAACAGGAACTTGGAAAGACAAATGCCATCACTCCAATCATGCCCCTTTCCTCCATCTTCCACCAGCTTTCAATGCTGACTGCAGTGCCCTATAGTATGGAATGTCCCTTTGGCCAGTTGGGGTCAGCTGTCCTGGCTATGTCCCCTTCCAGCTTCTTGTGCACCCCCAACCCCCTCACTGGTGGGTGGGGTGAGGAGCAGAAAAGGCCTTGGCTCTGTGTGAGCCCTGCTCAACAGTAACTAAAACATCCCTGTGTTATCAACACTGTTTTCAGCACAAATCCAAAACACAGCTCTCTACCTTCTACTATGAAGAAAATTAACTCTATTCAGCCAAAACCAGCAGAGGAATGGAACAGAATAATATCAGTTTCCATCCCACCAAGCATAAATATATTGACTCCAACTGCAAGAGTATGTAATTCTTCCTAACACTTTTTGGAAAGGGGTGCTGTTACACTGAGTGATGAGAGAATCCCTGCTTGAGGTGAAAGGTTCTGTGTTTTGGACATTGCTCCAGCTGTATATATGTTGTTTATGTGTGCACATTTTCAAGAGAATAATCTTTGAGAAGGCATATTAAGGGCTGTAAGACATTATTGCAGTAGGGCCCATATACTGAATAGCAGCACTGTGTACTCCAGGGAGCTGTCATCTCCTCCTTACAAGCCCATTACAGTCCATCTGCAAACACTGGCTCCTCTAAGATGTAAGGGAACAATTGACTCACTGAAAGGTCTATCCAACAAACCCCTAGCTGCACGCACTGCATACAACAGACATCCCTCTGGGGCTAGCCATAAACTCTGTATCATTTGGGCTGTGATATTCGTGTTTATTCTGCTGCTCCCTGAGCCAATCTCTCATGTGCTCTTCACCAAACAATGCCTGATATCCCTCTTATCCCCTGAAAGTATGATCCTGCAGAGAAAGAAAAACATACTGAGAATTCATTCACATCAGGCTTTTTATGATGGTAATGAGGGCATGGGACAAAAAGCCTTTTCCTACTTCAGCTTTAAAACATTTTTCCAGTTTTAGTGGGAGAGAATTCAGCAACCATCAAGAGAAGCAGACAGAATCCTTAGAGGCCAAAGTGAAGTGTCTGTGTTCTCAAGATCTTAACGCTCCTGAAGAGAGATGTGGAATAAGTCTTCTGGAGATGTCAGCAAGACCACAAATAGCCTGAGAAGAATTAAGTAAAATTTAAAAATAATAGACTACAGGTGGCCTGTGGGAAGACCCCCAGTACTCAAGGAATATGTGTTTGGCTTATACCAAGAAGCCTTGCAGCTGTGTTTTCAATATAAGCTGAAGTATGGGATGTAACAAGATTTACTTAGATGCCATGTAAAATGGAATGATAGCAGTTACATCATATAAATGATATGATAGCATATAATTATATGATTAATTCAGCAAACTTAGCTGCATTAGAAACTTTTTTCCCACTGCCCTGTTAATTCTCTGCAAGTAATGTAAGTCTAAACTTACAATATAGATACAATATAGTATCTATATTATGGGAAAAGGGTCATCTAAAATAGAGACAGGACCAAATACCAAAACAGAGTAAAATGACAGATAATTTCAATCATTTGAAACAGCATTACACAGGCTGAATATAATCAGTATATTTTTTACAAACTGTCATATTTGATTCCTGTCTTCAGGAACAACTAACACAAGCAAGGATTTCAAGTTTGGCAACTGTGTGCCCTGTATTCATCCCCACAGGCCCCAGAAGAATAATTCTTAAACCTACAAACTGTCTTGTGCAGCCTTTTTTTTTTTCCTGCAAGACTATCCAATTACTTAGTGCTGTGCTGGGAGTACCTGAGGAAATAGTAAAAGGAAATACAACTGAGAGCCACTGTGGTTTGACTCCTCTCCAGATACTTTGAAAATATTTTGGCAAAAACAAGATTTTAAGTAAAACTGTTTCCTTTGGTAACATACCGAGGACTGCAGGTTTTACATTTTTGTAGTCGGTGTGGAGAGCCAAAAAAAAAACCCAACCTCTTGTGTGAGAAGGTTGTACACGTGGTACTAATATTGGTGGGGAAGAAAGAGAGAGCAAAGCAGAGGTGAAGGAGGTGGGAAATTTGAACAAGATGCAGAAAGAAGACAAGGAGACAACACAATACAAATATCTGTTTTCTACTGACAAAACAAGCTGCATAGTGATGGAAGAAGGAAAATGTCTTTGGGTACTTTAGACTTCTAATGAGCGACAGTGTGATGGCTTGTTCATCAAGGGATGACTGTGATCAAAGAGATGAAAACCATTTCTTTTAGCTTGTTTGGTCAGCCAGTGGTGTTGATGGAGGATCTCCTGATCTGACAATTGTAAGTTGTATTTCCTTTTCTAAAGGGAGATTCCTTGGAGTACTTACTACTTTTTATCTCTGAAGTTTTTAAGAATCAAAAGAATTGCCATGAAAAACGTTCTAAATGCACTGTCCATACTGAATTCTCTAAAGCCGAGGCCATCCCAGGCTGCACCCAGAGCCCCGTGGGCAGCAGGGCAGGGAGGGGATTCTGCCCCTCTGCTCTGCTCTGCTGAGACCCACCTGGAGCACTGCATCCAGCCCTGGGCTCCCAGCACAGGAGGGACAGGGACCTGCTGGATCAGCCCAGTGGGGGCTACTGGTGTGATGGAGCACATCTCCTCTGAGGAAAGGCTGAGAGAGTTGGGGTTGTTCAGCCTGGAGAAGAGAAGGCTTAGGGGCGACTAAGTTGTGGCCTGCCAATACTTGATGGAGCCTGCAATAATGAGGGAGAAGGAATATTTACATGAGTATGGAGCAACAGGACAAGGGGGAATGACTTCAAACTGAAAGAGAGTGGGTTTAGGTTAGATACTAGGGATAAATTCTTTATCCTGAGGGTGGTGAGGCCCTGGCACAGTTGCCTGCAGAAGCTGTGGATTCACCCTCCCTGGCAGTGTTCAAGCCCAGGCTGGATGGGGCTCTGAGCAACCTGGTCTAGTGAAATACGTCCCTGCCCACGAATGAGCTTTCCAAACCATAGTTATGAGGTCTGTGAATATTTAAATTAACTAAACAAAACAATAATACCTTTGCCCTTCAGGGCTGGTTTCTTTCTTTAGATCTTTGTGTTTGTTTGGCTGCCACTGACCACAGCATGCCCAAATCCCAAGTTTTGTTTCTGTGTTGTCCTGCTCTGTACACATCACACACATTTGGCATAACAATTGGCATTCAAGAGAACAGTGTTAAGTCATTCTTATTATTCATAAGCAAATTAGCCAGATAAGCATGATGTAAACACTTCTCTTCAGTTGTTCATTTCCAAATACAAAAAATTATAAGTCCTTATAATGGCCTTCAGGCAGATACATAGTTATGTGTTTCTTTCAAATTTTGTTGAACTTACAAGGGGTTTTTTTAAGGCTGAATTGCAGGTCTTTTCCTGTAGAAATGCTCACCTTGTGACAATGGGTCAAATTCTTTCTACTTTGTATGGAATGCAGTGGGTTAATGACTTTTCACATCACAGCTTTTCCTCAAAAGACAACTTCTTTTTTTGTCCTGAAGCCACTTGTTACTGGGAAGGGCTCAAGGAAGGCATTCTTTAAAAATAGCTGTAGGATGGAAGTCAGCTTCAGTCATAACTGGGATTACACAGGTGCTGACTTGCACTTTTGCCAGCTGTAGTGATGTGGAAGTATTGTATTGTAAGTTCCCAAGCCTATGAGGTGTTGTGAGCTTGGAAGTTGTCAGAAGACAAGGCTGCAAATCAAAAAGAAAAAACTAAGAAGACATAGGTAATGAGTGCATGGAGATGGTGAGGATTGAACAGAATTGAGTTATTTTGGGAAGAAAGTCTCTGGAAAGGTTGTGTTAAGCAAGAGGCAGAAGGAGCACAAGGCTTTAAAGAATTGTAATGGAGCTGAGTTTTGATACTTGAAAAGAAAGGCAGAAGACCTATTCATTTAATGAATGCATTTGAAATCATAGATATGATTTTCATTTGAACAAAGAGTTTGGATTGATTTTTATTTAGCTCAACCAGTCAGAACTAATATTAAATTAAATCTGAGGCGCTTTTCACAGGGAGAAAAATAAAACAATGCATAATGTCCAGTAACTGGCAACTTGCCTCTTTCCTGTACCATGCTAAATCATTTTTCTCAGATGCTGAGCTTCATTGTTCTTTGTACCTTGTTGAATTCCTAAGTTATTACACACTGAAATCTAGTATGTTTAACCATGTCTGCGTAGGCTACTTCTAACAGTTCCTTAATATGCCCTGTTTATAAACAAGTCTTTCTACTCTTTTACCCTCTTCAGCTCAAGTGCCTTTTTGTTTTGCTTGGTTTGGTTTAGTTTTTGGGGTTTTTTTTTTGTTTGTTTGGTTGGTTTGGTTTGGTTTGATTGGTTCTGGTTTTGTGTTTTGTTTTGGTTTTGGTTTTTGTTTTGTTTTTGTTTTTGTTTTTCTTTGGTTTTGTTTTTGTTTATAGTTTGTTCACCTGGGAAATCGGAACATGCTGTTAGGGACAAACTGTGTCCCTAACACAGGGGATATTAACCTCACAGGGGATATTACGTGAGGGGATGTTAACCCCATGTAAGTGACAGTACAGTTGCATCTACTGGAGCCGTGCCCTGAACTGCAATCCAGACTTTTCCTTTGCTAATCTATGGAACGAAGAAGGTTTTTGACATAACTATTCTTTGAAGGGTATCTTAAGTGAAACTGGGTGGACATCTTCTTTAGGTGTTTAGAATTGAAATCCCTCTTCACACAGCTGTCTTTCAGGACAAAGTTGCAAATAGCCTCAAACTTTGAGCTGCCATTCTGTTTTCTGTTACTGAGATGCTTGGACATAGACTAAGACAAGTTGATTTTCTTAACAAGTACCTGAGGGAAAAAATATGCCTATTTTGTACAGCAGTTCAGGGAATAGCACTAGTTCAAACAGAGAACAGTTAATGTGTGAGAAAACACTGTATTTTCAAAAATCCAGTACATGTGGGTCAGTTGTTCCATAAACGATGAGTGTGTTCCATTAAAGTGTTATGCCAGGAAGCTTTAATTTCTGCACCTAATTCTTTCATGATCTGAAGCCAATTTTTAAAATGTTCATGTAGTTACTTCAAAAACAAAGCTTTGATGAAGAAATTCCCTAGATTATTTCTGTAGTGATCTGTTCTAGTGGTTTGCGGCATGCTGTGGTGGACTGAGGGAATTCTTCCTGGAATTTCTTGAAGATGTGGGGGGTTTTTGTCATTTGTGTAACTAATCTGAAATTAAATAAGACTTGTAGCTCTTGTTGTTGTAGTTTAGATTACTTATCTCTTTGGGATTGTGCTAGAGGTACTTATAGTTATCATTTAGAGCAACAGTCTGGGTGTCCACTGAGGCTTCAGGTTGTGCTGGGGACTGAGCTCCTTCTCCACAGTGGCACTAAACTTTGGAAGTGAGGTTCATGTCCTTACTGATATTAGATCAGTGTGGTCACAGGACACAGTTAGTTATCCTCAGCTGAATACCACACAGGGCATTCACTAGAATTGTATTCTCCAAGTTACAGTTAATTTCCTTCCCTGACTTTTATTTTCTTTCTATCGTTATCTGTCATTATTATATCTACCTTTTTTTCTTCCTGTTCTCTTTGGTTTTGTCCTATACCTTTTTTATCAAGAAGATAAGCTATTTGGCCCATAATTCACCTCTTAATACAAACTTACATCTATGAAGCTCTAGGTTTACCTTCAACTTTCTGGCAAATACCCTCAGCTGATGGAAACTTTTCAACCATGGGCAATTTCAACATCCTGTCTGTGGAATCTCTTCAGCATCAGGCAGTATCTCAAGATCAGTGACCTTCCATTCCTGCAGGCTGGCAGGTGTCCTCCTTGAGGAAAGAGCTGAACTCACGTTCACTCCCACTCACATTCACCCTCAGACAACTTTCTAGCCCCTAGAATGAGGAGACTGAGCAATGTATTTAATCCTATACTATGCCCTCTTTCTACTTATTTTTCTGCTTACCTTCATTTCTTACTCCCCTTTTGCTTGTGCTCATCTTCTCTAGAGTTCCCTGCCCTCTGAGCTCTCCCAGTCACTGTCACGTGAGGAATGACAGAAATGGAACAACTCAGAGAGGGTCACGATCCCTTTGCAGCCCAACCATGGGGCTCCTACATCTCTGACAGTGATGGGTGACTGACACCTTTCTGATCCTAAAGGATTCCATGGCTCTGTGGTTCCAGCTGCGGGGTCCTCAGCACAAGAAGGATGTTAACCTGCTGGGATTGGGTCCAGAGGAGGGCCACAAAGATGATACAAGGGCTGGAACCACTCTTCTAAGGAAGACAGGCTGAGAGAGTTGGAAGTAAAGAAGGCCCCAGGGAAACCTCACCATCCAGTATTTCGGGAGGCTTAAAAAAGATGGAGAGTGACTTTTTGCATAAGCAGATAGTGACAGGACAAAGAGGTACAGTTTTAAACTAAAAGACAAGTTATTTAGATTAGATGTTATAAAAAAGAGGTATTTCTGCTATTGGTTAGTAGCAGCTTTTAGTTCAGGCAATTTTGTTAGGATAATTAGAAGGAAAGGTACTTACATTCTGGTCCTGATTCTGATACTATTTTTTTCTTTGAATTAGATAGTGCATTGAGATTATGTGAAATTCAGAGCCACGGTTATTGTAGGTTTTTTCTTCTTTTGTATCAACTCTGTTTTTCCCAGTATCAACTGGGATGTGCTTCTGGTTAATTAGTACTTAATCTAGGACATTAATCCATAAATACCATGTAGACATTCAAGATGAAGATGCGCTAATTAATGTTGGATTTATTACTGTAGTTTGACTGTTTAGAAAGGATAAATCTTGTTTTACATTTTAAAATAATCTAGACAAACCAGATTCTTTGAATTTCTTTCAAAATCACTTGGATGTAGACATGGATTAGCAGGTGGCAATGAAAAATGCCAGACATCCTTTCACAGCACAGTTTTTAAATGGGGATTTTTGATCAGAGGAAAGACAGAGGGAGAAGCTGACAGAGAGACATCTGCCGGTAACACAGGAGAGCAGAACTGAGAATTTGGGCTTCTGAGCTGAGCCTTTACATCCTGATTAATGTATTTGATTTGACTTGGTGGTGCTCTTACCTCCCTGTTGGAGAAGCATTAAAAAAACCAGTAAAAATTAATATGAAAATTAAAACATTCTTCACTTTGACACTGGATAACTTTTGTCTCCCTTTTAAATTAACAAAAGAAAAACAGATTTTGTTACACTTGTTTGATGTAGGAATATGTGAGTAATTTCAAAACAAAAGTGAGAACAGTCCTAAAGTTAAGGAATCCTTTTCATGGTCATGGATATCAACCCAGTTTTAATTATACCAAGAAACAAGCTGGAATCTCTTGCAGTCTTCAGAGCACATACACAAAATAGTGAATGGTCAAGCACCTTCTTGATACATATCCCTTTACTGCTACAAAGAGTTTTATGAAAAAGAAAATGCCATTTATGAAAAAAAATGTTATTTTTTGTGAATGTTAATGAGTAGCAGAAAATGGAGGCGAGTAACTGAGTTAATGGGCTGTGTGGCTATGAAACAGTCATGCTGTCATGGCTTGAAACTTATTTGCTCTGACTCAGGCTGAAAAGGAAGTTCTTCAGACTAGGTGCAGGTTTATTTTAAGGGGTGGCACCTTGGTTAATCTGAGTCATGTTCAGTCAGTGGCTGGATAGAGTCCCTCTTGTTATGAAAAAACTCTGATTTTTTTCTTGATGAAATAATATTAATTTCGATTTCGCATTTTTACAGCAGAGGAAAGCAAAAATTGAACTGACAAGTGGGACACTCTGTCCATGTCCCTTAATGTGCATTGAGTGTCAGCAGCATTTGCTGGAAGACACTTCTGCTTCCACCACCACTCCCTCTCCTATTTTATTTGCTTTTCACCTTATCTGTTAAAGTCCAAATGGCAGATGCAGTATTACCTCTATGATGTGCACAGGAATTAGGACACACACTAACATGTCCCAGAGTCTTGCTTTATTGCAAGACTCCATTATTTTCATTCTTTACCTGCTTTGAATCAAGACAAGTCAAGACAAAATGCAAATCAAAGCATCAGAATGTAGCCAGCATAGATAAAAGCTGTGTTTTTAAGGACACAGCTGAAGAAATGGAAGAAAATCTACAGCTGACTTACAAAGAAAGGCCTCTCCTTCTAGCATCTAGGTGGTATGTAGAGTTTCAGGCTGTGTACATGCATTCCCTCTTCTTATTATGGAATTATGCTCAGGGTTCCAGCTGGTCTTGCCTTTGCAGATTAATACCTCTACAAATGTTTCATCTTTCTCTCTAAAATTCATCCTGCTCCCTCAGTAAGTAAGAGATAGTGTGACCAATATCCTAAAGGTGTCCTTCACTGTAGCAAATACTTCCTATTTGTATATGAGAAATGGGCATCGTGGAGTCGCTTAAAAAGGACAATTGTGGGCTGTACCAACTCCTAAATCACAGATCTATTTGCCAAAATGATAATACCCAAACACCTCACCTCCACAGTAAATTCAGTTTTATGCCCATGCCCATTACCTACAGTCCACAGATCCACTTGCTTTAGAAGGGAGAACTCTTGGTCACTGCAAAATCCCAGAAGTACCTAAAATCCTGAAATGCTTTTTAAACATATGTGTACAGAGGATGATGTTGGTGCTTTACCTGCAGATTTCAAAGAAAATGAAGGTCTCTGAAGAAACATTTTTAAAACCATATTGATTATTCTGCCATATGAACACTACAGAAAAATCTACACCTACACCCTTATTTTTTTGAAAGGTTATTTTAAATCTCAAAAAATAAATTCTACTGCCAAAATTTGAAATAAAATGTTTTTAACTCTTTTTATTTTCCAATTTCAGTACAAAAATGCTCAATTTTTTCTCTCTGACATTATCAATTTAAACTATAATTTACTTATTAGATTTTGATTCATCTTTATCTATTTATCATTTTTAAAGGGACAGTAACTCAGAGCATTATCTTGATAAGCCATTTCCTATTTCAGTTGAGATGCTTTGTAAATAGGGATAAACTATGTAAGAATTGCCATGCTATCATGTCTGGGACAGAAAGGAGCAGCGAATTAGGAGAAATTTCTTCACAGAAAGGGTGATTAGGCACTGGAATGGGCTACCTGGGAAGGTGGTGGAGTCACCATCCCTGGAGGTGTTTAAGGAAAGACTGGATGTGCCATAGGTCTCATTGAGATGGTGGTGTTCAGTCATAGGTTGGACTTGAGGGGCTCAGAAGCCTTTTCCAACCTCACTGATTTTGTGATTCTGCAAACACTTGTGATGACAGTGTAAGAATAGTCTGCCTAGGCTGATCTTCCCTAAAGATTACTCTGTGCCTCTGAATTGTTGTGGCTAAGGATTTCCCAAGTTAAATACTGCATCAATGAAGTTCCCTGCTATTGTTTTATCTGATTTTTTTTTTCATACCTTAATTGACACAGTATTCTGACCTTCATAGGGAGGTTCTTGTTTCCTTCCCTTCTCAGGGACTGGTTGAGGTTGAGTAGCCTGCAGTTCTCCAGATTCTCCTTATTGCCCTTCTTGAACACAGGAGTGGTTTTTTTTCTCCTTCTTGTTTTGGGTTGACTATATGATGCATTTATTTTCAATTGTCTTGTTCTGTTTATGCTGAATAATAAGTTTTGCACCTTTAAGACTTGTTCCAGAGAGTGAAGAGGGGAGACAAAAAGCAGCAGTTTGTTTTCAGACACCTTGCTCACTCCTCCACACCTGCTCCGGGACTGCATTGTCTGCAGATGGACAGACAGCGGGACAGAGCTCTCCTTTGTTTTAGTTAGGTTTAGCTAGCTGAAGCAAACAAGTTCCATGGACTGTAGGGTTTTTTTTTCCCTCTCTTTTATTTAGACCTGTTTAAACCTGCTCTGAACTGAACACCCAAAAGAACACTGGCAGCTCGCACCTGTGGCCCACCAAGCCAGGCCTAAACTGCAACAATTCCAGTGCCAAAAAAACTAGTAAAATACTGAATAAGCCAAGCTACAACCCGAAAAAAAAACCCTTTTCTAAATTTGTCATCTCTTTTAAAGCAGCAAGCAGTTTTATTGTTTAATATTGTTTAGGTTTTGGTGTTTAATAAACAGGTTTTTTCCACTTTCCTTTAAAAATATTTTCTCCTGAAGCAATTAACAAAAAGCCAATTAAATCTGCTTATCTAACAAAACCCCTTTAAAAATCTCTCCCAAATCTGCCCTAAATCAAAACAAATGCACTTGTATATCTCAAGAATGTTCCCAGATCAAGAACAGTTTCAAAAACTGTTGAGAGTGGCCTTACAATCACCTTGACCTACTGAGAAACTCCAGGAAGTTGGAGAGGACTTCACCTGCCAGTGGTCTGTGGATGAGTAGCTGGTGAATGTGTTCTGGCAGCAGAATTTTGGAAGGTTGGAAAGCTTGTGTAATTCTGGATTCAATTCAAAAGCATGGCTGATACCAGACATTTGGAAAGCCCCCCTGGAAACCCCATGGTTCAACTGTAAGTACTGACTCTATCTCCCTCCTTTTAGCTTACCTAATTTTTTGCAACAAATGACAGAGAAACTCTGTGGGTCAAATGGAAAGCTTTTCAGTGAGGAAAGGTACAACTGGAAATCAGGATGCTCAGGCATGGTCAGCAAACCATTTAATTCCTTCTTGGAGACTTTCCAGAAGTGATCAGGCTTTAGCTCACATACAATACCCAGCCATGTGAGCATTTCTAACAAAAATTCATCTGGTTTACCTGGTGAAGGTGAGGGCAAGGAGTGTTTACAGTGCTTTGTCTAAACATGGGAGTCATGGGAGAATGGTATTTCAGGGCAGAGCTGATCTTCCACAACTGAACCATGTGTATAACCTTCTCCTGAGCCCTCATTCTCTCAGAATGTAATGTAAGAAATGCTTTTTCACAAGATTTTGCACAATATTGTTAAATACAGAGTGACTGGAAAGATTGTGCTTCCTTTGCCATCACCAAGAAAGAAAAATGCCAGAAAAAGGAGGGAGAAGCTGTGGAAATCAGAGCCTGGGACTTTTTCTATGGAGATGGAAAACTTCTACTACTTGACAGCATTATTCCACTGAGTGGTTTTGTTGCACTGTCACAAATTACAGCTGCACTGTGGGGATCTTCCCTGAAGGAATCTGTGATCTCTGAGCAACATTTGCCCTTTCCATGCTGATTTGTGACTCAGTGTAAACTACAGTCTTACTGTGCAGTCACATGATCTTAATCCTTTCACCTTTTATCTTTTTTCCTTCCTTCAACAGCTGCTGACTGGTTTTTGTTTTCATACTAATTGTAACACTTCTGGTGTGAGGCTCCAGGCTTGTTCAGAGGTGTACTGAGAAAACAAGCTCATTTTAATGCTATATCTCTACTTACATAGACATGTTCTGGAGCAAGACTTAATAACAGATGTTCTTCACAACCACTGGAAGCTGGTCTTCTACTTTCTTTTTTATGGTTTCAAGCTTAATTTTAAAAATAGAATTAATGAGTCTTAAAACATGAATTTAACAAAACCCAAATTCAGATGAAAGGAAAGTGCCTTTCAAGATTTCTTAGCTTGCAAACCAACCTGATTCAGTGTGAGACTGTGTGCTGAAATGGATGCACTATGGCCTTATTTTCTTCTCAGTAGTTACCCTCTCTTTTTGTCTTCTCTTCCATATAGGAGGAAGAAAAAAATGAGGAGTTTATTGCATGGCAGCAGAGCAATCTAAGACTAATCTAAGCCCAACCAGCTTTTTGTGGCCTGGAGTTTCTCCATTAGCACCAGAAGATGCTGGGCATGCTTTTGGTTACTGACTAGAGAAGCAGCTGTGCAAGACCCTGCATCCCTGAACAGAAGCTCAGATACCAGAGCTGGGTTTCCCACTTTCCCTCTTCTCTTGCAGATTAAAGAGCTACTGTGTTTTTTCAGCACAATCTGTGCAGTTAATTTATATTTATACAGCCTCATTCCAATAGTGTTATCACTTCAATTGTCAGTTAATTTTTCTGTGTACATATACTATATGGGACAAGATTGATTTATTCATGTTAATCTAAGAGTAAACCATGACCCATTTTATTTGCAGCGTGGTTAACTGTGGTATTCGTGGCAGCTCCTCTGAATATTTTTGATGAGGTCTTTAAGTATGTGTAATACCTAAAACACATTCCCATTCAGTAGGTCTCATGTAAGACATTAAGCCCAACAGGGCAAACAGCTCCTAGAAAAATTCCATAAACATTAAGCATATTTATGTCATAGCATTAAGCTTGGTCAGTTTGAGCCTTACTGTATTGTGGTATAAGAGGCATCTTGTTTGCTTTTATTTACCTTCTCACTAGTAAATGTATTTTGGTTAACCACAATGGCAAAGCTAGGCAAGACATTTGTGTCAACAGATCCTTCTTCTCAACAAAGTAACATTCTTAGTTTCTAGGGCAGCAGACTGGATTCTGAGTAATAAGGTCTTTATAAGTCTTGTTGTAAATCTGAAACCATAAACATGTCTACTTTTCTATTAAACCTGCTGCTGTGTTTGAGGCACAATAAGTTCTCTTTTAAATTTGATGGTAGCAAGCATGTTGGTTTTGTAGTTTTGATTGCTGTTGATTTAACATTTGCCAGCACCTCCTGCCAAGCTGTTGACCTAAGTCATGGTCCCTGGTGATGTCATTAACAGTGCTGAGAATTTAATAGTTGATGGTACCTGCTGGTAAGCAGAACAATGTTTTATACATCCCCTGTTTTGTTGCAGGCGTGTCTGGGAGCAGTAGCAAGGAACTTTCCGCAGCTGACCTCTAACTGGTTGTTTTTTAATAATGGATTCAACAAAGATTTGTGCCTGGTGAAGTTTTGATTGGTACATTTATTTGTTTTTTATAATGCAGGGTTTAAAATACAGCTTGAACACCACTAACAATCAAAAAGATTTCCGAAAAATCTCTTGCATTCTTCAGCTGCTGCAGGGTACTTCCCTCCTACTGAGGATAACAGAGTTGTTCCCATGAGCAAAGTCTATTCACATTGGCAAAATCAACAGGCCCAGTGCCCTTGCTGTACTCTTTTCCTTTGGTATGTATTAGGAATTGTATGGTAAATTGTTTCTTCTGAATGTATAAAATAGCTGTGCCTCATTTATTGTGCTGTGGAGAACGATACAAGATCACACCTTTGACTGCTTGGTGTGCTCCTGTCGGTTTTATGGGGGTCTGGAGCTGCAGGAACCTGCTCAGCTGGAAGCAGTGTTCAGGATCCAGGTCTCATATTGAAAAGAAATTCATATATGCACTTTCATATTCAAAGTTTACTATAACAGTTAAATTAAAAACAGGAAGGAGCATAATATTGCCTATGTTCCTCTATTATTTCTATCCTCACCTCAATGCCAGCACTTAGGACATAAATTAAATGCCAACACTTAGGACACAAATTAGTTCATTTATTTAAAGGCACCGTCACCTGACACAGCAAACAGGATTTTGCTATTCCAACGTCTGTAAGTGAAGGTTGGAACCAATCCAAGTTCCTTAATCTCTGTGGACAGCTGCAACTGCAAAACCAAAAATTAGTGTGTCCTGGGGAGGCCTCACATTTTCTTGAGTATTTTTCTAAAACTAAATCAAGGGGTAACATGTTCTGTCTAAACCATGGTTAAGTGCCTCCATGGTGCTTGGAAAATATGCCTACACTCCCAAACTCCTGGATATTTTTCCAGTTTCTGTATAATCAGTTTGCATACTATTTCTCATGCATCAAGTTTCAGAGTTTCCCTAAACAGTCTGAATATGGTTATGTGACAATTTTAAGGTCTCACTTTCACATAAGACATCTTCTTAAAAACACTTGCTGGAAACTGTAGAAGGCAAACTGAGAAAAATTATCCTTGGAAACAAGCAGGACAAAATCTTAAGAGAAGAATCCTGACTGAATGCACCATCTTCTTCAATTTTAAACTACACTCTCTTAATAAATATGAGTATTCAAAAGGTTTAATGAATGTATATTGTGTGTTAATATGTATATATAAATGTGTATGCATATGCATAAATGTATACTATACATATATCTCACCTCCTGTTCTTCAAAATGTTCCTGAATCTTAATGTAAACTTGAGCTCTTTGTGGAGATCTGTTCCAAATGGTTACTTCAGTTTGACAGGTTTCACAAGGGAAGCTTCCCAGCAAAGGACAGGAAAGGAACATATTCTTGGTGAAATTCATCTGCTTCTGACTATTTTGCAGGAATTGCAGGAACTGCAGCTTCTTGGGGCAGCTTGGAAAGGTCCCTTGTTTGAAGGACACATGAATTTCAGGCCTTTGACTTGAAGTTTAAAACAGGACTTAACATTAAAGATTTGTACTGTCACACCTGTCTCACAAACTTTTCTTCTAGGCCACGAACCTGGATGCTTTTACTAAACTGAAATCTTTGGGGACCAGATGGAGTTTTTCTGCCAAAATCTAATTCAAACCTGTTCCAAAATACAACATTTGTGTGTCAAGGATCTGTCTCAGTCATGTCTGAGCTAATCCTGCAGAACCAAGGTTAGGAAACTTATCTGGATGGTCCTTCCTGCTTATTTAAAAGTGAAAGACAGAGTGCTCATCTGCCCCAGCACTGGCATATTGGACTGCAAGGTCTTCTCTGCTTTCAGGTTTGGGGAGGCAGCAGTTCAGAGATAGGAAGGAAAAACTACAGATACTAAAATACAACAACAAAAATCATTAAAATCACATACAAACCAAATAAAGGAAGTTTTGCAGTTGAAACTAATGCCTTTTCTCCCTCTTTAGCTATCTTTGTACTTTTCTTCTCCACTGCAAGCCTTAAAAGTACCAAGGTGCTCTCTTAAGGGCACTTTCCCTTCGAGGGCATGTGCATTCATGAGCCTTAAGGCTCTCTAAGTGGCAAGGTGTGACAACTGGGACGGCTTGGACCAGTATATATGCGACTCCAGTAGAACAGTACATGGGAAGGAAAAGAAAGGAAATGCATGAAGAGAGGCTGAATAGCAAAAATGATTTAAATATCCTTAGTAAATAAGCATAACATGAACAAAGGGACATGCTGAAGCATGAAGCTGATTGAAGACAATGGGATAAGAGCAGAAAGCACAGCAAAATCCAAAAGACAAGTTATCTCACCAAATTCTGCCTGAGTAGAAAGCACTCTTTAATTGACTTGTCAAACATGATAAAAAATTGAATGGGTGTTTGGGCTGGTATTTTAGCTAAGGCAGCAAAATGCCAGGAGCAATTCTGACTCATGTGTTTGTCAGTCAATTCTTCATCAGATAGCTGCTAGAACAAGAACTATTTAATGTGAAAATATATTTTTGTGCTGATCTAAACAAATTGAAAACATTTTCATTTGGTTTTCATGAGCAACACAGATGTTGTTTGGCAACCTCCATACAAAACACCACAGATAAAAACCGTAACAGCACAGCGGAAGTGGATGAAGTCTATTTTTTTAGCAGAACCAAAGCTCTCCAAAGTTTTTCTATGCTTTTTTCCAGGGAATGAAGGAGATTAAATGAGTTTGGGGTCTCTGTGTTTGAGTAGTTTCATGCATCTGACATGGAAACAAAAGTAAAACCGCTGGAGGTTTCTCTCTCATGCTTAAAAATCCAGTAGGCAGGATGTTACATTCTTTTAAATTCACTGAACAGTTTAAATTTATTTAGTTGCACTGCATATGTACTTTCTGCATATATAAAACAGTAACAGGCTAATATTGGAGTTCACAATGAATGTGTAACCTGCACAGAAACTTGCAATTTTTGATAGCTATCCTTATACCAAACACCTTGTTTCTACAAGGATTTGGGGAGTTTACATTTATAAATCATACTTTTTTGTTTGTCCACCCAGAGTGTAAATTGCGTGTAATTAGCCACAAATTAATTTTTGAGTGAAATTGCCTCTAATGCCTGACTTTCTGCTCCCTGGCCTACATACATGTACTCTCAATAAACCTGCAGCAGATCATGTGTCAATAAGACCAAAGACCATTGCTGCATTACATGGTTGAGGCCCTTTCTCAAGCACTATCACTGGAGACTATTTCATTTGCCATAATTGCATCCTTTTAATATATCACTAAATAATTCATATGATTTTTCAGCCTCTTTGGCATTTAAGTTTTTGAATACTGTACTAACAGACAATGAATGTCTCCCTTTAGATATCTCATAGCCAAATTATGTATATATTTAGTTGCTTTATCTTTCCTCATAAATCCAGTCATTTAATAATTGTCTTGTTGTTATCTGAGTCTGTTCCAGTTTGGCACAATCACCCTTATAGTAAGTTGCTCAAAACCAAAAGTATTTTAGCAATGGTCTCACCATAACCCTACAGACAGGGTTATACAACCTCTCTTCCTCATGACCTATTGCCCTGTAGCTTGTAAATATGTTTTTCTTACTACCATATTGCACTGGAAAGTCATATTAAATATCTATCTTATGTCTGTCTCTTTCAGGATCTTTTTTCATGGTAACTCTCTTTCTTTCTTCCTACATGTTTCTCCTTTTGTCCTCATTTGGCAGTAAGTAATTTCCCAGAATTGCTTGTGCTGTATGTTTCTGGTTATATTAGCAGAATGATGGCTTATGATAGTAGTAAAAGATTTGAGAATTCTGTGTTTACTTTCCAGCTCTGTGGAAAATGAGGCGATATAACTCTTTGTGATTAAACAGTGCTGTGAGTCTAAGTGCATTTCACCTCTGCAAAACACCTACACGTGCTGATATTGAGGCTGTTGAAATGTTATTAAAAAGTCTTGCATTGCTGTTATGTTTTCAATTTCAGTAAATATTTGAGTAGTATTTTCTGTCTTTTGCAGTATTTACTGCTCCCTATTTATCTGGGATTTCATAAAATCTACTTGCATGTACTGGCCTAACAGCTGCCTAAGTTTAGCCAGACTCTAGATAGGCTGAAACACAAAACAAAAGGTGTGTTCACAAAGAGAAGAAATCCCCAAATGTCTGAATAGTGTCTGAATGTCTGAGCAATTGCTTCACCAAATAACTGCTTCTGAGAAGCACAGAATCACCAGCAACTGGTGCTGGTCTTGGTGCAAAGCAGTAAAATTACTCACACTGTTCTGCAGCTTGCTTGTGCTTGGAGCTGGACGTGTTAACCTTAAAAATGGCACGGTGGGTGAGCTGGCTGTTCCCAGCAACAATTGCCAAAGCTTTTGTGCTGGCTTCTATCAAGCTGGAAAACATCCCTGCTGTTTATTAAGGTGCACTCTGCACTGAAGAAGGACCATGGGAGATTTTTGCCCATTATAGCACCGGTTTTTCACCACAGACAATTTTGCACCTGACATCTTTGGTAAATAACTCTTACTCTGTAAATCCAGAGGTTTCATCAGAAGCATGTCAAACACCCCCTGCAATGGTTAGTTATGCAGATATGAGATGCTTTTCCTGCTGTCAGGCTGGACAGGTCAGCCACAGCCGAGCTGCTGTGGGAGACTCAAGTGGCATATTTGAGTGTAAAATATCCCTGGTTTTGCTTACATCACCCATGTAGCATCAGCTACTGTTTCTACATTTGAACATAAGTGTTTTCTTTATCTATGTTTATGCTAGTAAAACAATGTTAATGAGTACAATGATTTATGTGCATCTTAATTTGCTACCTCTCCCAGCAAGCACGCTCTGGGGAACTGTAGGCAATTATGTGTAAATGTGAGTAAAAATTTACCTTAAGCCTTGGAGCAAAATGTATGGGAACATGGACAGCTAAGTGTACTTGGGCCCCTAATCCAGTGAACCACTGAATTACTATTTTAACCCTCAAAATGGATCCTGTTGCATGACTTTCATGGTGACTATGCAGAAATGCTTGACTTAATACACACCTCACATCCAAAAAAACATAAAACAAGCTTCACTAAACTCTTCAGGATGTTGTGATGTTATTTAACTTCTGCTCATGCATGTGTTAAAAAGGAATGTCCTGAGGTCTCGAATAATGAGATGAGTAATAATCTGCCTTTATGTTGAGAATCGGGGGAAAATCTCTATTGTATTCTTAGGAAATTTTTCTTTCATGATCTGTGGGCCTGCACCAAGAATGTCTCTATAAAATCTTCTGTCAAACCAAGACTCATTGGCACAATGTCACAAGGTTTTAATTTGCTCAGAAGTTAAGCTGGCAACTGTCAAAGGAAGAGGCTCCTACCTGTCTGAACCAATCCCTGGTTTTGACATATGGCATGGGCTGTTGATTCATTTGGAAATATCACAGATGCTATGTTTTGTAACTGACAGCCTAATTACTGTCTAGTGATTAGAGTTTGGCATAATAGACTGTCTCTTGGCTCACTTTAGCTGGTAATGCTTTGCATGACCATTTCATAACTTAAGATCATAAAAGGGAAAGCTAAATTAATTCACAGACATGAATGGACCTGAAAGGTTTTACCTTGGCCACATTTTTCCAGCTACTTATTCATTCTCAGTAATTCTCTCTTGTTAGAGCACTTGAACGTTGGAAAACAAAAGTATCCCCATCGCCACTAAAACTTAAATGTCTGTGCCTACAGTGCATGATAAGTTTTAGGTAGGCAAAAGCCTCCTCCGCCCCACTTAGCCTTAAAAACACTTTTTGTTTCAAATTGTGTACCTCCTTCAGCAGTCACAGAGGTGCCAAGAGCCTGGCTTTGGCTGGGGTGGCGGAGCCCTGCCAGGGTCTCAGCCCCGGGGCGGCC
>NW_005054480.1:396050-398062 GCF_000277835.1 Geospiza fortis | reverse complement strand
CCCGCGGGCAGCAGCTCCTCTGGCTCAGCACCTGGGGCTCCAGCTCTGCTCCTGGCCTCGGACAGACAGCCCTGATGCTTCCAGCTGCTCCCACACCTCAGCACCGCCGGCTCCTCCAGGAGCAGATGCTGGCCAAGGAAGGGAGCAGGCAGCGAGGGAGGGACGGAGTGGTGGCTGCCCAAGAGCCAGGCTGTCCGATGTCTCAGTGCTGGCATGAGGTGTCTGACATGATGGCAGAGACTGTGGAGAGTTCAGACCTGAAAGGAAAAACAAGGGGAGCCCAGTAAAGAGAAGAGGACAACAGATCCTCTGGGATCATCAAGGTTAATTAATTTCTGTGCTGTTTCTTTCATGGCATGACTGATTTTGTCACCAAGAACAATGATTTGTTGTCAGCTCTTCAGGATAGTGGTGTTCTGGAGAAAGCCATGTCAAAAATCACCGTGAAGCTGATATTCTCAACCTCAACACTTCTCCACAAAATATTTTATCTCTAGGCTGTCCCAGCAAACTCAACAAGCTACATTTTCTTCAAGGTATAAGCAGCCCAGAAGCATGAGATTGAAGAGCAGAAGGGACAGAATGACTGCTCAGAGCTGCTCATGAAGAAAGACCTTATGAGACGATGTCTGCAGAGACTACTGTTCTGCATGTCAGAAGCAAAAACATGGAATGTGTCAGGAACATTTTCTGCTATCTTCAGAATGTTGTGATGATTAAAGTCTCCACAAGCTGGAACACTTGTCTAATGACCGTCCCCTTGCAACACCATTATAATGCCAACAAACCAAAAGAGAAACCATTGTCCCAGGAGACATTATTACCTTTCAGAATTAATTAGTATCACAGTGTTAATTAGATTGGACACACCTATTTCATGGATGTGAAGAGCTCTTTGCAGTTGTTTACCCATCCCAACCATGCAGTTTGGACAGTATTTACTCATTTAGGCACCCCAATTCCAGGGTAGCCTGATCAGGACAGCTGACCCCACCAAATGGACAACAACAGGCCTGGAGTTGAGCCATTATCTTTGTATGAGGCTGATGTGTGTGCAAAATGATTTCTTTTCCAAACTTGAATTACTGAACTTTCAGGAAAAAGAAAAAATGGGCCACTTCTAACCTAAGTTTTCTGTTCCCTGTGAATGTTTTGCCATAAGAACTACAGCTAAAGGAAACTGTCCCAAATTCCTGCAAAATCATGAAGGAATGCTTGAGACTTTTTGCTGCAGGAATTGGTCACCTTTTCACACTGCTCCAAGGACCTGCCAGCCTGAGCATTCGAAGCAGATGAGAGAACTGAACAAGTAAACAGAATTCTACTGCTCTGCTGCGATTTTGCCTTTCTCAAATATTGCAAAATAGAAGCACCAACAAACAACTATGAGAACCTGAACTTTTGGCCTAGTTTTTGTAGGCTGGACCATTCTGAGATCTGTCTCTAGGGAGTGTTTACTTGTGGTGTAAAAGTGTCCCAGGCTGCCAACACATCAAAAAGCAAACAGAGCAATGGAAGTTGGGCTATTTTTGTTTGTTTTTTTCACCCTGCTTCATAAAGAGGGAACTACCTGGCTAATGAAATTATATAAACCTATTATGTGAATCCCTACATAAATGTAAAATCAAGGTTCAGTTTGCAGATTGGCTTGTAGGGAATTACAACATTGGATCAGGATCATGATTATTTGGACAACTTTCCTCTCTTTTAGGGAGTGCAAATAAATCATAGAGTAGTTGTGGATTCTAGCACAAATGATTAATGACAGCAGAAATATGATCTCTTTTCTTCCCAGGCTTTTCTTCAAATTTGGGAACAAGAATACTCCGTGCAAAATATTCCTGTCCTGTATTTCTTGTAATCTACAATTGGGCCACCCAAGGCTGCCTGGGTTCCGCAGCACTGAATTGGGATTCACTGGGATTCAAAACTGGAATAGGTCTGTGTAAGTAGAGAAGCTTTTAGATACTGACTGGAGAAAGAACACAAAACTCACCTATCAGAGGTAGGGA
>NW_005054480.1:382721-396029 GCF_000277835.1 Geospiza fortis | reverse complement strand
AGTGAAACAATGCATTTCTCCTTTTTTCAGGCTAAATTTCCTTCCTGTTTCCCAGCACAAGATTCAGATAACCAAACAGAAAACTACAAAGAGAGATTTATAGAGAATACTCTAGAAATTGTTTAGCAAAACACTTGTAAACCCTTTGATAAATAATGGGTTCATTCAAAAGGAATGAGAATCTGTTTCTGATGGGTCACACAGACTGGTGCATTGGCAACTTTGGTGCACAAGCCACAGAGTGCAACTGATGGTAACTAATACAGAACACAGGCACACCTCTCTACTACAACAACCCCAATGTTGGAAATCCCACTTGAACATGTTCCTAGGACAGAAAAGATGCGTCAGTGGTTTTCAAATAAACCAGATGCAAACATTAAATAAGAGTCTTGTGCTCTACAGGAGACTACTTAATCTAAGCACTTGAGAGCTGCTGGGAAGTAGCCACTGCCTCCTTCTTAAAAAGCTGGATATTCATCACTCCCTCTGTATGATACCATGGAGGTGGGAAAATCATATATAGCCTGGATACAGCTGGCAAATAAGGTCATTAAGGGCATTAGGGCAGGCAAATAAGGCCATTAGGGGCAGTAATTTTCATCCCTCAGGATTAAGGTATGGAAAGGGAAAGGCTCTGAACTTGAAGCTGCTGGTATAGCTTGCATTAGGCAAAGAGCGCTGCACACAGCCATGCAGGGGACTGTGAAGAACTAATCAGCCTCTTCTGGAGCACAGAACCAAACTCTGCTGTAGCACAGAGATTGCTAATAGCACTAAATATCAGGTTTACTGGCAACTTGTTAAAACATCAAGAATTAAAGAAATGTTCTGCGCTGGGTTCTGAGCTTGGTAACACCTGTGTGAATTACATGAAAGCATAACTCAGTGCTTCCAGCAGATCTGAATATCTGCACATTTCAAACAGCTATCAGTTATATTGGTTTCTTACCATTACAGCTTTTGATCACAAAAATTACTCAGCCACATTGATTTGAGGAAACTTCTACTTTCTCCGTAGTAGTTATGTAGGTAAATATTGTGGTTCAAGTGCTAAAATGCACTTGAAAAATAATTATCCGTAATGTTAGCCAAGAAAAACTTGGCAAGCACTCTAATGCCATAGAGTTGGAAATAGAGCTGCCAAAAAGCACCTTTATTTTCTTAAATAAGTAGTATTAGATAAAGTATGTCAGTAAAAGAGACCTTTTCAATAAGAATTCAGTAAAATTATATATATATATATATATATATATATATATTGTTCCTAAAAGAATGAACATTTTTTAAAATTGTGAACTGAATTAAACAATCATATATTTCTTTTGTTTCTTTGGACTTTTCTCTCCAGAAATCATATTTTAAGGAGTAATAACTAAGAACACCTAGAGAAAATTAAAAAAAAATAATTCGTGTATATGCTGAAATAAGAATTGGACCATAACTGTTATTTTCTAGTTCCATTTAAATATAAGCAAACTCAGATGTAAAGTGTGTTTGTATAAATATTTATTATGATTATTTAAAAATAAGAGAGGTATTTGATCACTTGGATACTAGTACTAAATACTTACTATACTGTCCTCATTGAAAAATCCCTCTGGGCTCAAAAACTTCTTGAATTAGAATAGTTTCACAATTTTGGAATGATTTTCAATGGATGCGTTCCTGCAAATAGCAATCTGTGAACAACAAACTGTGAAACAGAAAATAAAATAACAGAATTCAGCTAGTGATTTGATCACTACAATTCTCTCTTTCATTCCAATAACTACAATTCAAATATTTTATTCTAAGTTTTAAATGACCACTTGTTTTAAAATGACACAGCAATTTATTAAGATGTAAAGAGGGACCTTTCACATGAAAAACATTCAGCATTTGCCTTTCTGTCTTGATAGCAGTGTTGGGAGTGATTCAGAGATTTCCCAATGTCACACACAAAAATTTTATATTGAATTTTCTTAACTGTACCTTAATGAAGGGTTTTGTTCCTTGCACACTGTAAGACAAATAAGATTAATCCCTAGGCAAACTTAGCTAAATAAATATGTTTTTGTGTGTTTTATGGAAGAAAGGGGTTACTTTATCACTATCAAAAGCAAAGTATCTCCAGTTTGTTATCAGTGCACAGTGAATGTTTGCCTTAAGATGAACTTAATATCAGGAGCCTTACAAATGAGGAAATAAAAACCAGGCACCGATAAAAATGTGCTGAAAGTGTTCCTTTTATCAAACACAATGAAGGTGCACTGTGCCCCGTGCTCTGCTTCACTCTGGGGCTGGACAGGATTACTCCATTGACAGTTTGTTCTATTTTAACTTCCTGGGACCCACTGGAGGCCTGAGAGGACTCAAGAATTCTGGTGACAGATGCTGGAGGTCTGCTATCTTTAAATGAAGAGTTTTCAGGACATTCAAACATGAATTTCTGTCTTTTGGTTAAGCTCAGAGGAGATCCATCTGGTGTTCTGGCAGCACAAATCTGCTATTATTGCCTCCTCCATGTGCTGCAACACTGGCTTAGATAGTGCACCTGTAGGATTGAGAGGGAATTTCCCCCATTCCACCCCACCCCACTCATTTGCTTCCAAGCTTGACTTATCTTGTTCTGTTGGGATTGCCAATAAAGGGCTTAAGTCATGGTAGTGGTATTTTTTATCTTTTTGCAACTGAGAATAAAACTGAAGCTACTAATGAGTTCTATATGCAGTCTGGAACAGTCACTGAATTTTGACAGGCTTTGTCCCTTCCAGTTCAACTCAGTGATCTAAAGCCAAACAGTTATGTTTCTCAATATTAATTCCATCATCCCAGGAAAAGTAGTTTTCTCCAGCTGTTTTACTGAGAAATTATAAAACAGAGTGGAAAAGCAAGAAAATATGGGGATATTTTTTTCCTTTCAATTTAAAATAAGTGCTTTGAAAGAGTTAAACCAAAATCTGACATAAGAAATTTTTAACCAGCTTCTCAGTTCTGTATGCTTGCTCTGAAAATTTCATGGATTTCTATTCACCAGCAGCTGCCTAGGCTGAATGGATCATAAATGCACCTCTGGATCCTGAGCTCCTTTCCTTGGTGCTTTTGCAGCTTACACATTCAGACTGTTCCCCTCACACTCTCCCTACATCCTAATGCTCTCCTCTATTTTAATACAGTTGGAACATCATCTCCGGGACATTCTTCTAAGTTCCAATGAGCAAAAAAAAAAAAAATTAAAAAAAAAATTTAAGCTCTCAAGGACTTTTTTCAGTTTTGTGCTGGCTGAATTTAGGGTAATAATACAAAACTTCAAAATTCAATTAAATTTCATTAAAATAAAACCATAAGAAAAACCCCCACAACCCAAAGCCTTTCTCGTGAGAAGTATTGTGTTGCCCTAATTTTGATAGTAAAAAGCAAAACAGATTAATAAATAGAAGTTACCTGTCACTGACCCATGTGACCAGAGACAGAATCAGCTCTTTCCCCACAGATCCTGAAGAGAAGCAAACCCAGGAAAGGCTTTTCCAAGGTAAGGGAAAAGCCCTCCTGAGATGCAAGTTGCTGGCAGATGTCAGAAGGACATGCAGGGACATGCAGGGATGATGCTCCTAATTTCTGACTGCCACCTCTCCAAAGTCTGTCCTGTCCCACATGGATTGACCACGCTGATGTGATTCTGTCTCATGAGCAATGGGGCTCTTTGGGGCTCTTCTCACAAACTTGGTTTCACAGTCACTGGACATCCTGAACTCCCCAGAACCTTTTTAAAATCATAATCAGAATACCAGGAAATATATTTTTAACTATCTATTTTAAACTATTTTTAAATAGTTAACTTCTGTAAATCCTATTTCATGGTGGAGAAATTCACTCCCTTGCTCTGGTGCCTATCAGATGACATGACCCTACACCAACATCTGTCATTTGATGCAGCCAGGAAGAACAGGGTCACTCAGAGGGTTGCTTTCCTGGGGCAGAGCCTCCAGCTTTGAAAATAAACATCTCAGCTTTTTCTCAACATTTTGTTTTGATAGTGACTTGAATGCACTTTGGCATTTGTCTAGTAACAGGAGATAATCGCACCAGGGTGGGATGGTCTCAGAGGGCTCTTCTATTACACTTCTGGAGTTCCTGTTGGGATCAGTTGCTGCCTCTTGATCTTCTCAGTGATCTGCCATACTGTGAAGTATCAAGCAGCACAACAGATGCAAACAATCTACATTCACCGAAGAACTCAGTTGGAATAATATTTTCTTTTTAAAATTTGTTCTATCCATAAATCTTTTGTACAGAACCTTTAAAAAAGAAAAAGAACAACCAACAACCAAGTAAAGCTAATATGACTTCTTAATCACCTTTTATTTTATTTCAAATTATACATCCTACTGCTACAATACAAAAGTAAGCAAACCTACAAAACCACACCAAGCTAAGTCTATAGTTTCTGTATACACTTACATTTTTTTGCATCATCAAATATGGCATAGAGACTTTGAACAAAACTGTACCATCTGTATTTATCATGCTGTTTGTCAGAACAGCAGCCTTATCATATTACCATTTTTTAAAAGGGTAGGTTGCTGGTCTATCAATCAACTCCTATCCTGTAAGCAGCTTTTTTTTTTTTTTGGTCTGGATTTACCTCTTTAATCTCTCAAACTATAAGGATTTCCAGGAATTTAAACACTCACCAGTCTAAGTCTTATTGGATTTCAGAACTTGCCTGCTGTTCCAATACATTAAGGAAGTGTCTCTAGGGAAAATGCTGTGTTTGTGTTGCACTCTACTACCTCTTGAGGACTTCCCTATCCTGTGTTACTATAATTATGTGGTTATGACCAGACCATCACCTAACCTCCACTTTGTTCTTCATTTCCTCTGTTTGGAAATTCACTCCATATGAGAGTGAGAAGAGAAAAAAGGTCTGAATTCACTTCAGTGTCTGGTTATTCCTGGGTCAGGTTAAAAAGGTACATATGCTATGTTTAGCTCTTTTCCTTTTCCTTCCATGGGATCCTAGCAAGACTCCTTGATGCCAACGCTGTGAGGAAATCTTGGCTCCCTCTTGATTTTGCTGATATGCTTTAAAAATGAGAAAAGGAACAAAAGAATATACGCTCTTAAGTAGGTGTCCATAATGCTCTACTGACAGCATGATCTTTAATAACAGCTTTCTGCCTGGTTTAACATAATGAGTGTGCGATGAGAGGCAGAGGTGTTCACAGCTTTGGTAGGTGGGTTGGCACTGCTCTTTTGGAACCTGCAGGGGTGTAATGAGGTGACATATCCAAAGGCTTTATACTTAGGTTGGGTTTCCATATGGATTTAAAATGTATTCAAACATCTTGAAGAAATTGAGAGAGCAGCCTTCCTTAAGACATTTGGCATTTTAGATGCAATTAGAAACCAAAAGTGGAGAAGACTTATTGAAATAGTTTTAAACTTAAAAAAATAGTGCACTTTGGAGGTAGTTGTAAAAATGGGGAAGGTTCAAGGATTATAGTAAAAATAAAAACATTTCTGCATTTGCCATCCAGTTCAAACCTCTGAACATCAAACTCCTTCACCACTTAAGCCAGCTTTGTTATCTTACTTCATGCAGAACACTCAGAAGAGTTAGAAAACCAAGTTTTATTCATCTTGTCCTTTTTTAATGTCAACATTAGGTTTAGATGAATCAAAAGGAATTTATCTGCCAAGAAATGAATCCAGAGTTCTGTATTTCTTCCCCAACAGCAGATAATTTTGCTCCCACTTCAAGCATATTTTCTATTTTAAATGTTAGTTTTTCATGCAGTAGAAATTCAGAGACATGTTGCTAGCTTCTGACAATATAAGCAAGGGTGTTGATTTGCAGACATTTGATTTTAAAATCCAAGTATTCTGAACTTGCTCCTGTGTTTCTCACTGTCAAACCCCTGATGAATGTACTCGACACCCTGTCTTTAGGGAAGTGGGGATGTGGATTCAAACTGTGTGTCTCAAGCCTGTTCCTGGAGTTAAATGGAATGTGCAAGCCTATCCATGTTGGACTGAATCTGATCTCACACTGGGGCAGGTCAGAGGTAACTGTACTGCAGTCAGTGGAACAGACCCCAGCCTCCTAACTTCTGTACCATTGAATTTCACTTACTTCAAAAAAGCTGATTTTGATATGCACTGATTGAATGAGCCTCATATTAAAGACCTCGTGTTAAAGTAATTGTTTTTCTTTTGACGTTAGTAAAAATCCCAATACAGCAATAAGATGAAATATTTTTTTTTCTCTTTAAAGTGCTAGTTAAATTTCTTTAAAATAAGTGCATGAAAAGTTTTGTATTGTCTTTATAAAGAAATGCATGCTGCTAGCTAAGAGAGAGGAGAAATATTTTGCAACACTAAATCATTTTTTACAGTTTAATCTTCTGGAGGATTTCCATAGGTCATATTTACACTCACTTCCTATTTAATGCAATACAGATTTTTTACATGCATCAACCTTGAAAAAAAATAACATATAGAGCAGCCTATGTAGTTATTTTTTTAATGAAATTCCATGCCTTTGTTTTACAAAAGAATTTTAATGGGGAGAGTGCAAGACCCTGGAACATTATTGTGTTTCATTAAATCTACTTTTTTTGCCTTTCCACTGCCCAGCTCAAGCTGTGACATGGATCAAGAAAATGTAAAGGTATCATGTGTTCCATCTAAATAAAAGATTTTTCAATTCAGTAATCACAATGAATGAACATGAAGTTGCAGAATCATAGAAATGTTGGCAAAGACCTTTTGGTTCACTGAGTCCAACCACTAACCCAGCACTGCCGAGCCCATCACTAAACCATGTCCCTAACTGCCACATGCACATGTCTTTTAAAAACCTCCAGGGATGGTGACTCCACCACTTCCATGGGCAGACTGTCCCAGTGTCTGACCACTATTCAGTGAAGAAATTTTTTCCAAATATCCAACCTAAACCTCTCCTGGCACAGTCTGAGGCTGTTTCTCTTGTCCTGTCACTTGTTGCTTGAGAGAAGAGACTGACCCCTGACTGGCTATACCCTCCTGTCGTTGCAGAGAGTATAAGGTCCCCCCTGAGCTCCTTTTCTCCAGGTTAGACACCCCCAGCTCCCTCAGTCACTCCTCATCACACTTGTGCTCCAGACCCTTCCCCAGCTCAATTGCGCTTCTCTGGACACACTCCAGCACCTCAATGCCTTTCACATAGTGAGGGGCTCAAAACTGGACGCAGGATGCAGCCTTTCCAGAGCTAAGTAGAGTTGTGGTTGAAAACTTGATATTCAAGCTTGAATATCCTGAAATGCTCTTTAATGGGCTCTGTGCTGGCCTTAAAAATGCAAGACACCTAAATTCCAGTCAAAAATTCTTCCTGATCATTAATTGCTACTTCTGTAACCTAGAATCTATAAATGTTGGGTTTCTGAGCATGGTCCAGTCACCTTGATGGTTAAAATGTGCAGCAGAGTATTTTTCTATTGAGGAAAAGAGTTTGTTTTAGGGACTGTAGGAAGTGACAAGATAATTAATCTCTCAGCCTCTAAAAAAAAAAACTTTGGAGTCATATTCCACCCTAGTTAGACTATACAATTCTACTGGATTGTATAAATCAAGATTGGCCTACAGACTTCTGTCTACTTATATTCAGGCACCTTGAGGTGAAGAAACTATTGTAGATCCACATGATTAGAAATCTAAACATGCAAGGAATGAAATATAGCTGTGTTTGTAAAAAGGAACATTACAAACAAATCAGCTCTGTAAGTCTACCACCACATTCAGATCTGCTGGAAATAAGTGCAGCTCCAATGGAAACACCAGTGGCACTCAGCATGGCTCACAGGAAGTGAGCAGGGCAGAAAAAGAGAGAGTCCTCTCTTACTGCTGGTCTAAGGAAAGCCTGCATTTTAGTCTTGTACCCCAGGCTATAGTGGGGCTGTCTGGAGATACACCAGTAGCCTTTCAGGATGTTTCATTACCAAGAAGCTTGACAGAATAACAGTCAAATTTCTATGTTTTTCTGGTAGGTTGGGGCATGGGGGAAAGGTGAGGGTTTTTTGTTCAGCAGTCTGTCTCTCTTCACATAAATCATTGCATCATCAAAAAGTGGTCCTTTATTTGCTGCTGACTATTCAGGCAAGAAGACTGATTTTCACAAATGATAGACTTATGAAAGATTGCCACCAGTGTCCTGTTTCTATGCTGGAATAGCACTCATCTGCAAGCAAAATATGCTGAAATGCTTAAATGTGAGAATAACTAATCATGAAAGAAGACTGTGATTCCATCAGACTTTGGGGAATGGTATCTCCCAGTGTTTGCTGTTGGATTTGCCATCCTGGACAAGGACCAGAGTAGAGGGAACACAGAAACAAGCTTCAAACACATTACTGTACTTCATGTAGCGAAGCAAACACATTTCCACTCCACTAACTCTCCCTTAATAAAGAAAATGTTTTTGTGTTCTGTTTGATTAGTATTGAATAAAAGACCAATGCTGAGTAAAAGCAGAAGACAGTTGCTGGGTCACCACTGCTGCTGGCACATGTAACTCCTGACTCGGAGGGAAGATTTGTGCCTCTGGCCCCCACAGCCCTTGGGGCCAGGACAGACAGCTACACTGATCCAGGGGAAGGACAGCTGGCATCTGAAAGCAGGCAAAGAGTGTGGCCACTCCTGCTTCACACCTTGCAAGGACTGGCAAGAACCAAACTGATTGATATGTCTGGATTTCCACTGTGTTAAGCTGCACTGGGTGGGTTTTTTGTCTAAGGTTCCAAACACATAGTAATTTCCTAAGCGTCCCTTTTGTTGTGTGGTGTAAATGCAGCTTAGATAGAATGCTAGTCTTGCATGTTTGCTGCATTCAGCAGAAGGCATTTCTCCTCCAAGAGGGCTTCCCACATCTTTATTTTTAGGTCTTTTTTCAAGAAAAAATCTCCAATCTCATTGACTTGATTGTGGTTTTGCATCAAAATACTGTTTTGAGCTAACTAAGTCACTGGCTGTAAACCAGTCCAAGCTGACTTTAAACTTTTGGAAGTACAGTGCCTGACTTGAGTAAACCTGGCCTCAGTTAAAAGTTTGCAATGAAGTCCAAGGTAATTTGCTACCAAATGTTTTCTGTGAGGCTTAAGATTCCATATCCTCTTCCTTAACAACCAACTAATCACTATTTATTTTCTGTGT
Source organism: Geospiza fortis (assembly GCF_000277835.1). NCBI lineage: Eukaryota > Metazoa > Chordata > Aves > Passeriformes > Thraupidae > Geospiza > Geospiza fortis. The sequence goes on along the minus strand of NW_005054480.1, from coordinate 386,858 downwards.
GATTGTACCAGTGAAGACGTACTAAAGCACGAACACCAACTTTATTTATCTGGACACTGCTATCTGCTACCTATGTCAGTAACACTGCAGATTATGAGCATTCACTTGGCACTGCCTGCTACTGTTGATAGGATGTGGTCTTTGCTCCAGTCCCCACATTCTGCAAGCAAGCAGCTAATCAGTCTGACCATTTGCTGAGTGACTTGACAACTGCAAGAACCAGATGTTAAGTTCTAGAATTTATTTTTCCAGTAGGGTCATTTAGGTCTCTTGATTTTTTTTTCCTAGCTAGCTCTTCTTAAGTGTTTTATCTGCCTTCCTGGCTGATTTCCAGCAAAACAATAAAGCATTTATAAGTCTCAGTTTCCGCATAATCATCATCTCCAACTGCAATTCCAAGGAGTCCCCTGTGTAATGATGTGAAGGTTTTATTTTCCTTGTGAAAGCTGTGGATGAGGTACAGATTTTGTTATGTCAGATACAATACTTGTATCTTGTTTATAACCATTCAAAAGAACATATTGTGAAGCTTCATTCACAGAATTGACATTTCAAATTTATCAGAACAGGATTTATACTCTGATGTTGGTACAACTACAAAAGTTATCTCTAATGGGTGGAGAAACAAGTTTGTTTTGAGTGGAGTGAATCCATCCAAGTCTCCATAGGGAGCAAAGAAAGGACAAGAAAACCTGGGATAGCCTTTGCAATCATAGTGATAAGAAACAGTCACCCTGAAACACCAGGGAAAAATAAATGGAGCTCTACGCATTTTCCTGGTATGCATTCTTATCCTGCGCTGACTTGCACTCAGAGATTAATATTAAATCAAACAAATGTGCAATAAATATATATATATATGTGAACATATATATATACACACATACTATATATGTACATAAACATTTTTAAGACAGTGCAGTTTTCAAACTCCATATATTTTGGTTTTGCATTAAGGAAAGCGTGAAAAAAAGAAAAATTGCCTGATATGTCAACACTCACTAATCAATATCTAACAGAATTGTACTTGCACCTGTAAATTACTGCTTCCTCTTTAGCTGATGTGCTTCTCTCAGGATTTGGATTACAGGTCTCTGTCACTTTTGCAGTTCTGCTATGAAGGAGTACCGGGTTCTAACAATCACCTAAATTACTTTAATTGCTTTTCAACCCTTCTTATTTACATGGTAATACTATCTTAATGTACAAGCAGTACCCAAAAATGCACTACTAGTTCTTCCAGCCAATAAGACATTGGATGAATTTGCTGGTTCAAATGCAAATCCTGGCTCAGAAAATCCATTTTCAGAATGCCAGCAGACAGGGTGTACTATAGAAGAACCTTGTTAACACCTCACCTCCTTCAAAACTCTTCCCCTGGTTTTCTGTTAGTGGTTACTGTCAGAGATGAACTACTGGATAGAGGGTGCTTTGATCTGAATCACTCCGCTGGTACTCATGTCAAACTTTTATGCTTTGGAATGCTACTCTGTTAACATTATCAATCTCCATTTGCACTGCTGGGTTGACAAACCCAGATTTGGCAACAGTATACAAATCCAAATCATCCACTCACAACAATGTCGAAAATTAATAGTTGTGCTTTCCTGAAGCAGTCAAAGGTGTAGTCATGGTTGTATATAGCTCAGAAGACACTGTAGTTACTACTCCAAAGAAATGAAATCCAAGGAGTTGAATGCTTCTCCTTGTTGTCATGATAAGTGGAACTTATTCTCCATTCTAATTGAGGGCTTAGATGCCACTTCACTTGAGTAATCACAGGACCACAGAATCACAGACTGGGGTTTATACAGTGGTGCTGGTAGTGACATGCAGTACCATTTTCTCTAAAATACTCTTTCAGAGGCCAGGTGCATCTCTTCCATTAATAGCATAAGTTAATCTCTTTTGTGGGCACAAATTCATAAGCATCATGGTGTTTCAAGCCTTGTTAGAGATTGGGTTGTTTTCCACATTCATGGCTACTGTAAATGTGATGTTTGAGCAGTGTTGTTGGCACACCTAATTAAAATCCTTTAGGAGGTTGTCCTTTCTCTATGGAGGAAAAGATTAAAAGAATTTGAAGGAGAGAAAGCAAATAACAGTGAGGAGGTGTTTGAGTAATGCATAAAAAATTCAAAATTACAATTTCAGCCCCCTGAATGAAATATATCACAATAATTTATTAATAGCATCTCTTCATGCAAGGAGGTGCTGTGAAAACAAACTTTGAATGTTTCTGACACAGTTCTGGTAAATTCAGTCACTTGTCTAGTATTTAGGAGAATTCACAAACTATTGTTTGTCCCACTCTTGCCAGCTGTGATTGTCAAAGGGGCGCCCAATGCCATCAGCCAGATGGTGTTTTCAAAACTCAGTTTGAATTCTCCCCAGCAGATTACTTCCCTTTGTTGTGTATCGGCAGGATGGCTTCCTTAAGCTTCAGACAATTTTCATCTCTTCATTTCCCTCTGTTTAGTCCCTCTAGATAAAGAATCAGTTGTGACATTTAGAATACTTGGGTTCAAGATCCCACCTTTCACGTGACAGGTGGATCATATAAAACTTGCATGACTTCTCTGACTATGTATATCTCGAACATTTCTTCTTTTAGGGATGCCAGCATCTTTCTATCCTTAGTGCTACAACAGAAAGAAAGTAGTTTTATCCGCAACCTCTTCTGACATGCAAGTGTTAAAGCAGCTCCATGATCCTCCATGCTGTAGTTTGGTAGTGCACAGGTTGTGTTGGTGGGCGAGCACAAAAAGGCAGTGCTCCCCTGATGCCTATCCTTTCCAAACATGCTGTGTCTTCTCCTTATGGGAAAGGGACTATGGACATGTCTTTGTAAGGAAATTTTCACCAGTGAGTGAAAACAAACATCTATCCTCCTTTCTGAACATCTGACAGAGCATTCAGGCAGACCTTCATTTCCCAGGGTTGGCCATGGGAGCTCTGGTGACAGTGAGCTGATGAAGGCTCTTTCAGTCCCTTGCCTCTTCTAGGCCCTGCTTAAATTAACACCTCCTGTGAAACAGAAAATGCCTAGCTCAGCCTTCTGAATTTAATTTCAGGAGCATGCATGTGTGCCCCTACTGGGTCTAGGTTTCCTCCAGGCCTGGAGAAGGTCCTGTAGCAGAGGTGTGGACTGTATTGACAGGTTTCTGCCATGGCAGATTTACTGGTGCTAGGAAACACTGTCCTGGAAACTACTATAATTTGCTTGTGTGGCTCTGGTTGCATCTCTGCTTGGGTCTTTGCTGGCATATTTTTCTGTTTCCAGTCGATCAGGCATTCCAAACTGAGGCATTCAGACATCAGGTTGAATTTTCCCCAGCAGACAGTTTTACTTTGCAGCCAGCTCAATACGCCAGCAAAACTTCAAAGTTTAGATGATACATTAACTTTACTGAAGGTTGGTTTGTTTTTTTAAATATATATCAGAAATATAATACCATCAATTAGTCTTTAAAAACTCTTCTATTTTTTATTCATTCACAAGGTCAAATCCAATGCAACTTTCACTCAAACTGAAGAAGCCATCAGGAACCTTACTTCTTTGATTTTGTTGTTTTAAAAATCATCCCTTAAAGACTAAACAGCTTTCCATATGCTTGTAGTAGCTAGTAGTAAAATACTATTGAAAAATTTGTAGCATACCAGATAACTTGATGTTGATGGATATGTACTCACTTTTGGTTAATAAAACAACTTCTTTAGCCATTAAATAATTTGACAAAAGTTTTAAAGCAAATCCAGGACTATAGAAAGTAATGACTTCAGGGGCAAAGGTCTTGATTTCACTGAGAATGAGATCAACCTCTTAGCTCAATAAGCCTTCAGAAAAAAAATATTCTTGTAAATGTTTTATTTTAAGAAGTATTTTATAAATAATATTTTACAGTATCAACAAACTCATAAATCTTAGTATTACCATTGCATCAGTCTTGTTTTATCTAGAATCTTATTTTGTGTGTTTTTAAAGCTTGACAAAAAGGAACCATGACGGAATTTGTGTTGTTTGGCCTTGGTGACAAGGCAAGAAGTATTTCCTAAATCCTGCAGAGTAAGAAAAGAGATAGAGAGAGCATCTAGTGTGGCTTCTATTTCAGGTGTGTATATATATATGTGTGTATA
>NW_005054480.1:363893-382711 GCF_000277835.1 Geospiza fortis | reverse complement strand
TATATATACACATATATATTCCTGGTATAGTGCTGAAGACCATGGTAAGTACTTCTTTATTAATTTTTAATGGATTGATCAATCTTTTCCACCCATTGCTGCCTTGGTAAGCATGAGCAGGCCTATGACTGATGCTCCTCTTGGTCAGCAGGCCTTCACAGAGGAAAGGGAAAAGATTTCCCGTCTCTCTTCATCTTTCCTTCACAAAGACAGTTCAATATGAATGCATCAACTTAATATGGTAGATACATATGACATGGAAAGACTAGGGCAGATTTATTTTTTAATGTGTAAGTGGCCTATTTGCATTTTGAGGTATAGTCATCTTCCATGACAGCTGTTTCTCTCTGTTCCTGAGCTGGATTATGCACAAATATCTGCCTTCTCCCTTTCCAAAATGTCCCATATGAAAATGCCAATGGTTAGCTGGTGTAGAAGTCCCACTTTAAATCACAAAAATTACCAATTGTCTTAGAGAATTTATTCTGCTCTGTGGATGTTAACATGTGCTCTATTCTACTCCCTGATTTCAGTGGCACTGTGTGAGGAGGGACAGATTCTGCATTACAAATATGGCCAGCCCAGTATTCTGTGACTGAGTTCAACTCTTGGGGACAATTCAAAGAATCACAGTCAAATTCAGCTCTGGAGGTGATAAAAAATTTCATATGCTTTTCCAAGGCATCTTAAAGAAGAACCTATCATAAATGTCTAAAACAGCCATAAATCTTGTAAGAAAGCTTTTTTTAATCACCAAGATATCCAATAATTGTTCCTAGATCATTATAACTGTGCATAAAGAATTGCCATATGCTTTCAATTAACATTATTTTGATTTTAGATTAAAACAACAAAATAAGGAATAAAGTCTCCATGAAAAAAACACAATATCTGTATTTTTTTATCTTTAGTGAACCCTGCAAGAAAGCGGGTGTCTCAGCCTTTTCCTCGTTTAAATTAGAAAAATAATAGAAACAATCCAAAAGCTTAAATCTTTGTTTTGACTTTGCAAGTTAAATGACAAGAAATTTCAGGCTACAGCTATCCACCTTCCTGAACTCATTCATTCTACCTCACTCAAACCCTATAGTGTAATTCTTAAAAACAGGAAAGAAATCAGTTTTTTGGAAGTTGTGACAGCTATTTCTTTCAGCTGTTTAAAGGCAAAGGAGTCATGCTAGATGTGTAAATAGCGATGTTTATACCTTTATCTGAATGCTAGCAAGAGTTTATGTCCTTAATTCTGCCTAAATGGCAATGTCCTTAATTCTTATGTCCTTAATTCTGCCTAAATGGGAATGATTACAATTAGAATATTTTCACTTTCTGTCTTTGCCAGCTGTGGATGCCATAGGAAGAAAATTACATGAGAAAGGTTTTATTTTATGCCATGAGTATGCCACTTTACATGACAGATTGCAGAACTTTGTTTACAGAAAGCAAAACTCTTCTTGTCAGAGAGAAAAAACAACTACAGGAGCCAATTAAAGGATCAAACTGCTTTCTTAAAACATACCAGGCACTTCACAAAGTGCACCAAAACATAATTTTTAGAAGGATATGAAGAGTTGTTACTTGAAATGCCAAATAAACCAACAAAAGCTTCTTATCCTGTTATAACATTCTTCCACATTGAAGTTCATGATGCACTGGGGTATAATCTTCATTATTTATGAACAGCAAGATGTGATTAATAGCCACAGTGGAATCCATTTAGGTACAAAGATACTTTGTTTGAGTCAATAGGAACCACAAAATAAATACATGTTTTCTTCAAGGGTTTCTGTACAATTTTACATCTATTGCAGATATTGCTCTGCTGCCCTACCTTGCATTTTACAAAGATTTGCAGTACTCTTACCTACAGAACAAAATAATAGCTTTGAATTTTAACAGCCAATTTTGACAATGCAAATAACATACAGCCTTTATTAAATAGAACATCTTGCAATATCCCAAATTATTTATCCAATCTAGGAAGAAGTTCTGCTTGGATTTTTTTGTTTCTTTATCCACTATGCTGTGGTGAACTACAGACTTCAGCCATGCTTTTAGGTGAAGACAGTATATTTTATAAAAGCAACTTCTATGAGTAGAAGAAGCATTCAATGCTTTGGGCATGCAGTTGAGTCTTGACTGACTACAAGAGTTGTTATGTCCATTAAGGATTTGGTCCAAAGTCCACTGAAGTTGAAGGACACTGTTTTAAGCCAAATTAATGATTGAGAACTGGATCAAGCTTGAAGTGATCTAAATTAAACCTAGTATTTTTGAAAAAAATATTGTATTTGCTTGCTAAATCCCTATCGGGAGACCATCTAAATTTGTCTTCATAATCTCTTTTACCATCTCAGATAATTTATTAATTTCCCATTTATCACTGGGCTTTTAAACTTCCAGAAAACACAGTAATTTTAGCCAGTAAGAGTGTAAGTTATTTGCTTTCTTTAGTTATTTTCATATGACTCTCCTAACTCCAAGCTCTTTCATAGTTTAAAATTCATAACTAAAGTTACAAAGCTTCTTTTATCCACTTACTCAATGACCCTGATATTGGAATGCCTATTAAAAGCAATAAAACTAGTACTGCAGACCTTGAGACTCCATCTTCACTATGCTCTTGTCTGTACTTTCACTAGTTATGAGCCCATACTTCTCCCAAAATCCCTTTAAAAATTGTAGCTTATCACATTCAGTTGTACACACTAAACTTGGTAGGACTGAGTCCTCACTAAAATAAGCAGGAGGAGTTTGCACTATAACTTTATGCACACCTAAAAAACGTCTAAACTCCCTCAAACCTAATGACTGATCCATGTGCTTAAGAATAGCTGTAGTATAAGAACATAATGTTAATGGATGAACCAGAATGGATTTTTGCAATGTTTGCTGTGAAGGTCTTCTTGTCCATATATGATTCTGCATTATGCAAGGTGAAGCTCTGTCTGCTTTATTTCTTTTTTTCTGTGTCTGTGAAAAATAGGCATAAATTGAGCGCCTGCTCCTACGCTTATATAAAAGGAAGACTATGCCACTTAAGTCATGGCAGACAAGTGACTGACAAGGCATTTTTAAGACATGGGTTCATTTCTTCTTTCTTCTACTTTATGAGTTTGAGAAAGCTATCAAATCCCTCTGGGTATGATAAAAACTAGGAACTTAGGAAATAGGCATATTGATAGCAATAAGAGCTTAGATACCCATCTTGCACATAAATGCCTCTGTGTTAGACATCTAAATACCAACAGGTTATTGTAAAGGATTCTTTCTGTATTCAAATCCAATCCTATGAGGGAGAAGCAATTTCTGTAGGTGCATTCCAGGCAGAAAAAGCATGTTATGGAAGATGCATGCATTCTGCAAGTGATCATTAGAGACTGTCTGAGCTAACAGAGCTTCATTACAAGTTTAAGATAATACGGGTAAGGTAGGTAGGAATGTAGAGGGTTAGTTTGTATTGTTATAAAGGCAGTGACAGAACGTGATTTAAAGCAAGTTTTCTACTGAGAATGAAGTGCTACTGTGGCCTTCAACCTCCCCAGATAAATAATGAAGCCTAAAAAAAATGCATTTTCCTGCATGGCAAGGAATGACTATAGTACTGTTAGTCATGCTGTGCTGTTTATTCTCCCATGAAAATGGCAAATTGCTGGCCCACCTTCTGTTCTGTGTCTGCTGCTTGACATAATTCAGGCTGGCATGTTTAAGTCCTACTGGCATCCTTTGAAAATAAAATTACACCCTTTACAACATGAGATTCTGGATAATTCTGCTGTCATAACTCAGACTGAACATAGCTAGAGCTAAAGAGAAAACAATATTAAGACACTGTCAGAAAATGTGCATCAAAAGTACAAGGAGCTTTGAAAATTATGGCAAAAACTGACTTGGATGTGATATATTTTGTCAGGAAGGCCTTTGGACTTACATTTTCTATCTTCAAGGTGCTCAGTCACATTGAACAAAAGTATGCTTAATATAGAGTTACTCTCTTTTCAGTTGTATATGAATTAATACGTGAGGTTTCTTTGTTCTTCAATAGAATTGAATCACAAATGAACTAATTAAGAATAAAAATATTAAAATAATCTTCTAAAAAGGTAAAGAAAAAGAAATAGGCTATATGATCCCTGGGACAGCTAGGAAATGAGTAAATTTTGTTTTCTATAAACAGAAAGGCAGAGTTGATCTATCTGTTTATTAGGTTGAATACTCTGAGCAAACAATAACTACAAGTGGGCAGGACAATATTCTTCTGATTTAGACAAATCTAATCCCACAGAGTACAGCTGAGCTCATTCCATAAAGCCAATTATGTGCTCACTAGGAAGTTGGAGTTGTCCTTTAGTACAGATTTACTTACTCCCAACAATTTTAAAGCATGAAGAATACTGGTTTTGATTTTTATGACACATTATCAGTTCAATGCACACTTCCTAAAGGATTGCTATGTGTAACAGCACAGCCTGATTTTTCAGTTTCTGTTCCAGGTTACTGTGAATTTGAAGGAATGTCAAGATGGAGCATTTCACCTTATGAGACTGAGACAATTCCAGGGCTGTGAAATTAGAATTGAAGTCAAGCCGGTTCAGCAAGCATTTAAAAAAATACACTTGATGCTGGGCAGTGAAGATTTTGAGAGCTGGCAGAAAGGCAGAGGCAGACTTAGGAACAGCAGTATCTGTGCAGAACTTTTGGCAATGAGCCCACACCCAGAGTCAGGCACTGGGGATACTCCAGAGGGGATGATTACATGGAAGGGCTGAGAAGTCACACAAAGGAAAACATGGCATGGATATCCATGAAAAAGATCGGAGCATTCTGTCCTCATGTCTGAGGTAGGATATCTGTCCAAACATAACCTTCTACTGAGCAAGGTGCACATCAGCCAGCTATCCAGATTTCCTTGGGAGATGATGGAGAGAAAAGGGCAGTTTTCTGGTGTCCATGTAACCAGCTGTCCTGAGTGCCAGTTTCTGTGTGTTGGATAAGAGGGGAACACAGACAGGCAGCTCAGATCACAGAGCTTTCACTGGAGACTCCTAAAACTAGATGTGGTGAAATTTTACTTTGCATCTGAAAAAGCTGGGCTGGTGTTTCAAAGGGACTGCAAATGATCTTCTGGGTATGTTCTAGTCATGGTGTGGGAGGCAGTGGCAGTGCCCAGTGTCTGTCCCTGTATGCCAGGGAACAAATGCAGAACAATTTGGACTTGGAGAGAATGAGAGGAATTACATGTCTTTCCTAAAGGAATAATTACATTTCATTCTTCTCAAATGTCTAGAAGTGTTTTAAATTTTCTAGAAAGAGAAAATAAAAGACACTGCCACTAACAAATTTGTGAGCACTCTGTGTTTCTGTCTCTGGCAAACTGGGCAGTCTATGACCTGGTAATGCAACCCCTCTGAGTCTATGACCTGGTAATGCAACACCTCTGAGTTTAGGAAGCTGCACCCTTTTTCTCCATACCATTCACCTTTTCAATTAGTTTCTGAAGGTTGAAAAGGATGAATGATTACATGCAGTCACTGTTCCTATGGTAATTATCTTTACACTCATGTGCATAGCACATTAGGATATTTTCTTCTTATTTAGCCTTCTAATTCAGGAGATAGTGCCTATTGCTGCTAGTGGGATGCTATACAAATGCAGCATGAATGACTGTAAACTTCTTTAACGTTCAATGCAACAGCCTCCTGCTCTGCCTCACAGCTCACTATTTTCTGAAACCCACTGGCAGCCTGGGTTTTTTGGTTTATGACTACACTGCACCTAAGGAGTTTGTATCCTTCTATTGGATCTTTGTGCTCCATCTAGATACACAGTGATCCCACAGAATAAGTACAGCATTTTCTTTTATCTGTGCTCTCTCTGCCATGAGAAACATTCACGTCTTTTTAGAAGATTAAACTCAGGCCACTAAACATTTCACAGAGTCCTCATTGCCCTTCCAGTGGGAAGATCTGTCACATCCACACTCTGCAGTTGCTGATAACAGTAACTGTCAGGTTGAACTAGAAAAAGTAGTAAATATTTGAATTTGTTTGTTTTGGCCATGTCACTGCTGAAATCTCTCTCTAATCCTTACAGAGGTTTCCCTGACCACAGAAACTCATTGCTTCTGATACACCAAATAATATACATTAACTCCCGCTGCTCAGTGCAGAGTTACATTTGGAAACTATTATTGTTTCAACAGTTTTCCTGTCAGATGTACATACACTAGAAATTTTCTGTAGGGAGCATTGATAAATATGCTGGAAAATTTGTTTATAAACCTATTTAGACTACACATTCATAAGGTGTTTGGGTTAACGTTTCTCTTTCTTTTGATCACAAGTCATTCCCAAATAAATCAAAATCTCTAGAAATGTATTAGATATTCAGAGAATGCCCACAAAAGGGAGGTTGAAGAGTTTGTCCATTCTTGTAACACAGTATAGATTTTTCTTTGTAATTCACAAATTAATGATAAATTAGAGATGACAAAATTCGAGTTCAATATTAGAGTGTCCTCTGAAAAGGCTTACAATACCAGAATAGCTTTCTTGGAAAACTTGAGGAAAAAAAAGTATTTTTAAATATAGAAAACAATTACCACTTCTTTCACTGATGTGTGGTATCACAGCTATACTTCTACAGACTACAGAGATTCCCAAATTGCATTAAAATTAAGCAATCCAGACTGGGCAGTCTATATTTCACTGTGTAAAATTCCACAGACTTAGCTCTTCAGAGCTGACAGCCTTCATGAGACAATTAAAAGCATCCTCACAAGGATTAATTTTTCCTAACACTGTCACACTGCAGCAATTAGATCCCACTGAAGACATATTGACTGCTGGAGAAAGGTTTTAGGAACCTTAATCCTTCTTCTTGGGCTCCTGCTGCACTGTTGATACCTCTCCAGCTGCTCTCAGCATCACAGCTTCCCATCCACCTTTTTGTATGGGATGGCAAATATTTTGTCAATTTCTTTAATTCAAAAAATGTAATGGGGAGGTGTCTTTGATATATGGGCAAAAACTTGTTTACAAAATCTTAATGGGCATTTATCCAAATACTGTTATTTGTACATGTCTATGAAGAAAAAGCCTGTCTTGGACAGAGGAAAAGAGGACATGGTTTACAAATTAATGGTATCTCTCATTAGACTACCTAGGGTTGGTAGAAAAAAGTAGCCAAGCTCATGGGCACAGCAGTCATTCTCAAGGTATTGGGGAGAAAGATGACAGCCTGTACTCGTAATTATTTTAACACTTATTTCTATGACTCGGGATTTTACCTTCCATTTCATTTGCTTTGTATCTAGTCTGCAAATCTTGTGTTTATGAAGACATAAGCACCACGAGACACTTTGACACTCTCAGTTTCCTTCATCTGAAGCAGCAACGTTATCTAAAATAAACGGGCTGCCTGGCCAAGGAAGGAGACAAGAGGAGTGCTTTTCTGCCAGGGACTCCAGGGTGAGAGCAAGAGGGGAAGTGAGGCAGGGCCTGCTGTGGATGCTACTGGAACAGCCAGGCTCCAGAGAGATACAGCTGCGTAAATTTGACAAACATAAAGGAGAGACAAAGGGATGAGGGCAAAAGGGTGTGTTTGTGCCAGCAGAGATTAAAAAAAAAATAACTGCTTGGCTCAGCTTGTGTTGAGGCCATGGGTTATAGCTTGTGTGCTGAAGAAGTGTGCGTATTCTCACATGCTTTTTGTACTTTTTTGAGATACAGGGTGACTGCACTTAGAAATAAGTACACAATGTACCCTGAACGTTGTCCTTTCCACAAGACAAATGTTTATGTTCCCCTCTGAGGACCCAGTTTTAGTCCATAGCCACGGATTCTTCCACAACATTAAACTCTTTATTAATATGTTTACTAGGAGATTTTCACTAAATCTGAATTTGGAAATTCAGTCATCCTCTGGCATAGCCTTCATTCTTACCAAAATTCTGTTTTTAGAGTCTCCAAATAGTACATTACTATGGCCACTTATCTCTTGGGAGAAAGAGCAGCAGTAATGATCCACTATAGAAAAAGGGAAACTGAGGCACAGAGTATTGGTTAGACTGCCCAGCATTGTGTCTTTTCACTTCATCCTCATGCAGCTCTTCACTTCCTGTTATTAAGATCCCCTCGTCCCTAGGAAAGGCAAAACTCTTGCTGTCTTTCCTATAACAGAGTCTTACTTAAAGCTTGCTCTGTCTTCCAGTTGGTTTGTGCTATATGAGCTGCAGAAACAGATTCTGGAGCTCTTACACTTCAGTCAGCCTGGAAAATGGAAATGGACAGGTTGTTCTCTACCCTCAGGCTCACAGAACCACACCATTCTTATCTTTTCCATTTGTTTTCTTTCATTAACACTACTCATTCCCACACAAGCACAAAAGTTAGTGTCTTCTTGGCTTTTCTTTGGTAATTTTATTAATGCCCTTTTCAATAAAAACCAATTTTTACTGATTTTCTTCAAACAAAGTAAGTTTAGGAACCTCACTTACAACCCTGATATATAAAGCCAGTGTCAAAATAGAAAGCACATTATATAAATGATCTTCCTAGATTTCTTGCAGAAACATCAGTTCAGGTAGTGCTTTTCAGCAGTTGCTACTGCAGCAAAAACACAACAACCAGCAGGAAAATTAAGAGTATTCTTACCTCAGCATGGCATATTGGGAACCTGTTTCCCTGTTCTTCTTGCTGCTGGCCTCATCATTCTCCTCAAGCAGCACTGAGGTCCCATTTAATGCACAGACTCACTGGATCAGTAAATATCTGCTGGCTTTTCTAGAGCAAAAACATAAATTAAAAATATTTGTCAGACCTGGGTACAGTGATTCGACATTCTTCTGCTGTATTCTAAAAATGAAAGTCAAGTGATCCAAGGGGAACAGATATCTAATTTACTTCTCCTCCCATGCTTCTGTCCATGTGTAAAGCTGGGGCTAAGACACAAACACAGATATTTAGGTCCTTGCATGCACATTGTTCTCTTGTAAGACAGAATTCTCTTTGGTGCTGAATGTTTAGTTTTCCTCACTTGCTTTTAACTTCTTTTAGCAGACTGAGTTTCAAGTGTGCAAAGAGCAGAATTTTGGGCCAAGCAATATGGACTCAGTAAATATTTTAATAACCATCTATGTCTTTTTTAGTATTTGGGCTCCATCAGCTAATATATTTGAGTTCTTTAGCTGAGCTCTTTGTACTCACTGATGATAGTGAGTACAAACACATCAGTGATGTGTTTGTCCTGATGATATGGGTTTAAGAAAAGAAAATTTCCAAGTCAAAGCACTGAGATTAGCTGTCATCCATCAAACAGGCAGCTAAATATTTGCTGAATATGAATATTTGAAATGCAAAACAAAAATGAATACAGCATCGAGGTGCAGAGTAATAACCATACAAGAATACTAAAGCCAGAATTTATGAAAAAGAAAAATTACAAACTATACAACAACACAGGAAAATAAAAAAGGCAAGCATAGTAAATAGTGTAGAAACAACACCTCTCCTTTATCTTCTTTAGGTGTTTGTGTCCTGTCCTACTCCACCAGTGAATCTGTGCTTGGCTTTCTTCTACACAGTGCTTTCAAGTTTGCGTTGATTCAGGATAGCCCCTTACAAACTACCACAGAAAATGTATAAGAGTATTACATTCATTCTTAAGTCCTCCTCCTCCCTCCCCTGTAGCACTAAGAACTGCAGAAATCAACAGAACGCTGGTAACTGAGTAAACACTGAAAAACAAACCACTACTGCTTCAAGTGGATGTTAGGAGAATCAGAAATACATTACTGAGCAGCTCATCATGACTGGATGTGCGGGTTTGACTGCAGTTCCTCTCCACTCCTATTATTTGTTACAGCTCTTTCACATCCTATTTTAATAAACTCTCTAAGTTCTCTTATGGCACAGGGAACATACTTTCCCCCCGTGCTGGCAATGTATGTTGTTTCTGTGCTCTTTTTTATCCCTCTCTTTCTAATGGGAACTGAAGGCGTGAAGATATTTCCTGTACCCAGCTCTGTGCCAGTGCTAGCTTGACTTTGAATTGGTCATAGTTAGTTACTGGCAAACAAACATCCAAACTAAAGGCTAACCTCAAGCAAGGGAAGCATCTGCATTCCACTGGCACATGTGCACACCTTGGTTCTGGAATACTGCAAGTCAGATCTGCCTCCGGTTACTGGAGGACGAGGTGCACTGATCTCCAGATAAATTAGCTCTGCTGAGCTGTGCTCCCTGCAGCTACAGGGCTGCTGCTATCTCTGCCCTGCACTGCAAACAAGTAGAAACTTACCTAAAAGCCAAAAAGGGTTATCCAGTCAGATCTCCCAGAAAGCAGAAACCATGCAATTAAAGAGTAATTTCAGTTCTAAGGCTGGAAGAAACCTCAGCAGGTCATCTTGTGCAACCCCCTGTTCAAAGAGGGACCGGTTTAGATTAAGTTGCACAGGCCCTCAAGAATTCATTTCCATGTCAGTGGAAATAAGGTGACTTTAAAAAATTCTTGGAATTGAGAATCCACTATGAATCCACAACTCTTTCTGTAACCAGTTGCCACCAACTTTTGTTTTTGTTCTTGATTTTAGTTTGATTTGGGTTTTTTCCCCAAAGACTCATTTTTAGCCTTTATTTGTCTAGCTTTATCATCCTCTCTTTTAACTCTGACTTCTTGTTTTGATACAGCCTGGCAGAGGCTGTCATCACATAACCCTTTGAATCAGACTGAGCTTCATGAATTTTTTAAATGTATTATATTTTTCATGTTCCAATTGCTTTTGCAACCCTGCTCTGGTTTTTCTCTAATTTATCAACACATGGATTACAAGAGGAACTGTCCAGATAACAAAATCAACTGTCCAGTCTTGGGCAATAGAGCTGGACAGAATTTTCATAGTTGCAGCACCAAATACAGAGCTAATATATGCCTTTTCTATCTACGATAACAAATTGATATTTTATAAATAAATAGTATATTAATAATAATTCTTATTAATAATAAATATTAATTAATATTTATCCAAAGGTTTCAATAGCACTTTTGGAAATGGCATCATGATGGTAGTTCATATCCAAGTTAGCTGCCTGACATGAACCCCAGTTTACTCTTCCCCAGGAAGGCCATCCACATGCTACAAGAACATTTCTAGGTATAAGAGTGCCCATTTAGAAATATTGATCCAGTGATTCAATTGATTTGTTGGTGACTTCCTTGGGAAATTATTCAATTATACTAAGCAGTTCATTCATTACCTTATTTAAATAATTTTTATGGCATCTGCAAAATTGGTCAGCAGAGATTTCATGTTTTTCTCAGACCATCTATAAAATTTAATAATTATCTCAGCATCAGAAAAGGGCTTTTGGAGTATTAGACATTGGAGTATCAGACATCAAACAGCAGACCACTGAGGGTTCTCAAATTGCATCTGTATATCAAGAACTAATATTTGCTATTATTTTATTTAGTATGTGCAATATTGGTATTTTCATTTTTATCTTTCCTTAATCCTTAACCAAAATGCCAGCAGGTACTAGATGAAATGCTTTAAAAGCCCTGAACTGTATTCCACTGATATTAATTTGGTGTTCACATGCAAATGTCAGAGTTGGGGCTACGCATAGGACAGAACTGTCTCTCCACAAACTACTAGTGTGAACTTTCCTTTGAAAATCTGATTAGAAGAGAGTTTTATCCCTGAGAATTTCTCAGTTGCTCAGGATGGAAGCATTTACAATGACATGTACAATTATTCTCCAGTTATGGCTTTCCACATGGACTGCTTTCTGCACAAATATTAAAAGCTGCACATGTTTGAAATACACTGAGGTATTTCATTGCTTCTAAAGAAGGAGAGATTTTTTCTTTTTTTTTTTTCTTCTTTTTTTTTTTTTTTTTTTTTTTTTTTTTTTTTTTTTTTTTTTTTTTTGGTGTTTGCTTTATGTTTTCCTTAAAAGTTTATCTTAAATGAAGGAAGGGAAATATTTACAATTGCAATGGAACAATGGCTTGGAACTAAGGAAGGAAAAGTTTAGGTTAGGCTGTAGTAAGAAGTTCTCAACTCAAATAGCCTTAGATGCCAAAAGAAGTTTTTTGAGACAGCATCATGGAAAATTTCTATTAACTGTGCAGGTGAGACACTTTGTAGAAATACTTTATAAAGAACATAATATGGTGGAAGTTGAATACTAGACAATCATCACCTTTTAATATAGTCTTTCTTTATAATTATTTATCTATAATTTTATTAGTGACACAAAGGAGATTTAAATTTTAAGCAAATTTTAAAACCTGACATACTTAAGAGACATATCCACCGTCGCACAGATTCTATTGAGGATGACAGCTCAGTGAAAAAAATCCAGATCCAGTTTTTTATTCATTATGTTTACAATTAAAGAGGAACATTCAGGTGCTGGATTATTGAAAATCTCACCCTCGCAGTAAAGCCCCCCCAGAGTGCCCTAAGGCACATTGGCCTTTAGAACTGCCTGCACATCAGAGATTAAACAAAAGTGTAGGGGGAGATTAAGGTGAGAGTTTCTGTGTTTTTTTGAAAAAGACAAGAGGCAGTACCAGACAAGTCAGGATTTCACACTTTACTCTTTCTAATTCTCTGCACAAAACATCTCAGGGAGAAGAAGTTTAATTCACTTCGGTACTTAATTCTATTCACCTATTCAAAGAAGTAAGGGAAGTTTATTTAACAAAATAATCAAGTTTTCTTTTAAAACAGAATTTAAATATGCTCTTTTGCATGAAATTCAATTTTCCTAGCTGTATCATATACAATAAACTGGGGGCTGGATAGCACTTGCTCTGAAGCAAGTCCATTTTATGTGGTGAAAACGCTGCGGATTTATGCTAGCAGAAGAGTGTTCATTCTCTTCTGCTTAATGATATCTGAAATTATCAATTTCAGTATTATTAATATTCATTTCTTCTTTCCTTTCACATTCATATTTAAATTGTTACATTTAAACAATTTCTCTGGCAGTTCTCTGCCAGAGAAACACCTGTCTGAGCTGAAGGGAAAAAAATTATATGTCAGATAACTTTGAGGTATTAAATTACTTTCTGAATTTAGAAGACAAGGAGTAATGATATTTGGCCTGCTACATGGAGGATCCACTACAAGCAGTGCCAAAAGTACTTATTCCTTGAAGCTGCACTGTCTTTGACTGTGACACATGTTCAGGATTGAGGAAAGAGTAAAACTTGTCCCCCTAGTGTACTGTTGTTGTAAAATATTTAGCTCTCTAACCTGCTGGAGTTTGTGTAAGAGTTCATCGTGTCCTCTTCTGTATCTTTGGCGTGTTTTTACTGCACTGAGCACAACTCCTGGTGAAGAACATGTCTCTTGAACAATTTTCTTATGACTCTAGACTTCTGGGATGAAACAGATTCCACATGGTAAAACAGTTCCTACAGAATATAAGATAAGAACTAGATAATATTTTGCTTCTATTTGTCAAAGCCTATAAAAACTATCTTGGCATTTATTCATGCTATTAACATCTGCATTTTTGTTATAAAATTTAATTTTAAATCTGTATATATATAACAGCTTTCATGTATTTTTGAATAGCATTTCCATTGCTTTGGAATACTTAATTTAAAAAAAGGTCAGATGAGATAGACAATAATTATTGAAATTATTCATTAATCAGTATTTTCTTCTGGGAGATGGCTCCAAAATAATTTATAGTCAATATTAATCTGGTATTATTATAGTATTGGAGATATATTGTCTAAATTATATTTATAGTAAATTATTATGTTGTTCCCAGAGTATCAAAGACAATTTAGTTTTTTTATGCAAATGCATTGAACAGAAGGCTGAAAAATATTCTCAACTATTCACTGAAGAGCCTCACTAAACCTTGAAGGGATGCTGTGAGGAACCTGTAAATGAGTGAGTACCAAAACAAATGCAAATTTGGAAATTTATGATAGGATATTTAGCAAAAGAAGTTTGACTAGAATGGCTACATGCAGCATTAATATTGCAGAAAATATTTAGCATTTATTTGGAACGCAGTCTGTGAGTCTGTGTCCGGGAGTTGCTTGTGTGGGGGATTGTAGAAGAATCTACACTGAGAAACAGATCCTTATGAATCTAAAGGGAAGGTAGAAGGGTTTTGTGGCCTTGGCTGAGGTTGTTTGGCCTAGGAAGGCAGTGATAAGGGGAAATTGGAGTATGGGCACAGTGTAATGCAGCATCGTGATGTGGCAGCCAGCTCCTCACCCCTTCCTGGCAGCCACCACAGGCTACCCTGCTGCGCCCACTGCTGCCAGTCTGCACCTCAGCCATAGGAGTCTTCTCCAGTAAAGTAGGAACAAAAAGGTCTAAGCACAGGCCACCAGGCTGCCAACAGGTTGCTTATACTCCCCAAGCAGTCCATCCACTGAGCTTAGGTATAATTGTGTTGGGGAAACATCACACTTATGTATATTTTGAAAACATTTCACTTTTTTGGATAGATTTTGCATGAGACCAGTCTTGACAGGCTCACCCTCAGAACACCTTCAGACTGGCTTTCTAGCAAGGAGGTTGAATAACACCTCACTGGTAAATCCCAGCAGGCTGAAGTCATAAGTTAAACAGGAGTTTTCACAACTGCCCTGCGCAAGAGGACAAAGATACTTCCAGAAATTTCTTCTGAAATTCTGAACTTCCTACAGACTTCACAATCTTCCGCATGCTGTAGTAAACTGGAATCTTGTGGTTTGCCATTTAGGCATCTAATATTGTTACTTAAAGTCCTATTTAAACCAACTAAATCTTACTATGAATTTAACACAATACCTAAGTAAGCACTCCTTGCATGCTGTTGCAGTGAAGAATCTCCTCTGCTTTTCACACACTGAGTTGCAATCAGTCTATATCCTTGTTTGTATCAGGATCAGGTGATGGAATTTAAGAACAATAGTTTAAAATAAAGAATATGATGGAGCAGAGATATATGTCTTGCCTAGAAAGGACATCTGCAGGGATAACTTTGAAAACAGGTAATTTGTGGCCCTTCACTTCTTAGCTGTTAATAGTAGTTTAATAGTAGTATTTATTCAAGCATATCTTATGAAAAATATAAAAATTATCTAAATAAACTCCACTTCCAGGATGTTCTCTGTGTATTCAGCACATTGGCATGGGCAAAAACCTATACATGTAGCACTTATGGCGTATAAAAGACATTTTCTCTGGGTCACAGTTATGGAAATCTTATTAAAAAAAGAGCTAGAAAAATCCTAATATTATTTATGTTTGTTGCCTCAAGATTAATTTGTTCAGATTTAAGGGCAGTTTATTCCCAGTAATTTACTTGTAGATCTAGGATGTTAGCTCAGTTTTTTAGAGCATGGTACTAATAATACCAAGGTTGTGAGTTTAACCTGCATGTGGGCTATTCACTTAAGAGTTAGAATTCAATGATCCTTTTGGGTCCCTTCCAACTCAGAATATCCTGTGAAATCCTATGAAAATCCTGTGAAAATGCCACGTCCTCCCTGGAAGATGGAGAAGATTTGGATTTAGATCTCACAGCAACTCATTCTACCTGCTTGTCTCTGTTAGACTATAAATAGGAATTCCAACCACCTCAAATTGTTCTTAGAAGAATATTTTGTCTCAAAACCCTTTTATGCTTGCACCATGTACCATTTCTACAAGCAGCATTTTTCTTTAAACCACCTGAAATTCCTGTCTTCATACAGAAAATGACACATGAAGGATTTGGCACAGTCACCTTCAGGACAGAAGGTGTCTGCTCATTTTGCCTTCTAAGCTCAGCCTAGGCAGCGCAGCTTAGTTCACTGCACATGTGTACAGATGCTGAGGTCCATCTTGGATGTGTTTCAGATGAACTCCCATGGAATCCCAAGCAATCTTTCTAGCAGAAGATTTTCCAGTGAAGAATCAAATCCATCATATGAGGGGAGGACATTTTCAAAGCTGAGGGTGCATTTCGACAAACAAGGCTGTCAGCCTTGCCCTCAAGGTCAAGCCTTAATTTTTCAGCCTAGTGATAGGGATTGTTTGATTTAGGAGAAACTCTGCATGCTAACTCCTTAGAGAAGAATAACTGAAATTTCCGTGCTTCGTATGTTACCTAACAATCCTTTGCATCAAATGGTGTTACGCTGTCTCATACTGTGCCAAATCCTTGGCTATTGTAAATAATTCTTATCAAATTAATCTATTTTTGTCATCTGAGGTTCTGACTCTTCTGACTTATGCTGTCCTCCTATTTAAGGTTAAGAAAATATCTCTCCAAGCTGTACAGCCCAAATTTATGTCTTTTGAAAACAAAGCTGATAAACTCCTTCTGTCAGACCAACAAGGCTAGAAAATAAATACAAGCATTTAAAAAGAATGGTAATGGCTGGAAAATAAATACAAGCATTTGAAAAGAATTATTAAATGCATCCCAGGGTAGCTGGTTTACAGGCTTTTCTCTTAACTTGTTCCATGAGTATCTGAATAAAAACTTGTTTACACTCCTTAGAGGCAAGAAGGACAGATCTAAAGAAACATTCAACCTGAGCATGGTACAGATCATATCAGGAGAAAGTGAGCAACAAATTCCTCAAACAATTTGCCTTCTCAGCTGGTGTTTGTGGCTAAACTGAAATGAATGTGATGCAGAAGTGTAATACAAAGAGTAACTGTGTGAAAATAGAGAAGCATGTGTGACAGATTGCACATAACCCTGTAAAAAAGACACAGATTGAATTTGATTTTTAATCACTTCCCTGTGAACCTGAACCCACTAGGGTTGCCTGGGGATAAGTGAAATACAAACCTGATCCATTTGGTTTGCTACAGCCTCTGGCAGTCTAAATGCAATTTCAACCAAATCAGAACAGCAGCAGTTTATCCTTAGCCGGCACAGATGCAAGAGATGACTCAAGAAGAAATGAACCAGTAACACATTTTGGAGCAAGAGGATATCTCTGACTGTTTTTGAATTCCAAAACAGAAAGGAATGTAATTTGCTCCCCATTTTGTAGCTGAGGGCTATTTTCTATGTGAAAACAATAGCTGTAAAAGGGACATCTTGCTACATTATGCATTTCCTTTCTTTGCTACAGCAATCACTCATGTGGCTCTTAAAATTGGAAATTCAAGTTCCAGTTTCTTGAGATCTTCTACTCTTCTGTTGGAGCCAAAGAGCAGCCTTGATGCCTATTCACTGGTCATGGAATTCCTTTAACTGGGAAACAGGTTCTGCTCTGAAAGAGCAACAGGGACAAGCACTGGATTGTACCCTTTCACGTGCTGGCCCTCTGCTCTCCATGGCCCCAAGGCAGAAACACAAAGGAAGAAGCCAAAAGGGCCTGGACAGGGCCTGAGGAATTCTTTCAGCTAGATCTACCAGCTCCCACGCTTCATTTACTTCTAATCAGCAAATACACTTTCACATGCTGATGAGAGCACATTAGCAATTAAGCAATCTGGAATCAATGCTGGCTTTAGACCAAAATGGTTGCTGTGGATATATCAAGAAAAACTGATGAACTGCTGCCAGCTCATGTGCTCTATGCTGAATCTACCTGGCTGGCAGGCACGTGCAGGGAAACAAACTTGTTATTGCTTATCAAGAACTGCCACTGCAGGCATGAAGGCGAGAGGATAGAAGCATGGCAAGATTTGAAATGCAGCTGATGAGCTTTAAGAACAGAAATGGTTGCCTGAAAGTAGCTCAGTGGACAGGCTGATCTATTTCTAAAGTGAGAGAAAGTACTGTTCAGACAGGATTCAGAAATATTTCTTCTTGTTTTCTAGGCAAGGCATAATAATTGCTTTAGTTCTCAGTTTGGAAGAAGTGGCTAATTCTTTGGAAGAAGCATATGATATATGTCATATCTGATTTTTAGTTCAATCCAGTGGAAATAAATCAATTCCAAAATGTCGGTATTGGATCTCCTTCCACATATTTTATTAAAATAGATTTTCCTTGAAAGATTTTATTTTTTGAGAAAAATAATTTAATGTTAATGGAAATATCTGAGTTTAACCAGAACTTGAAATACCTTTTAAAAGTAGAAATATACTTATGACATTTTTCAGAATTTTTCTCTCACTTGGCTCTTTCCCAGACCTTTTTTTTAATTAGCAGGTATGTGACTAGAAACCAAAGTAGAAAGGCAATGCCTAATATGACTCCCACTTTTGTCATCACAGACTGTAATGTAAACTTGCATATTGCAGAGATAAACAAAGGGTTGAGGCTTAAAAAGCGAAGCTGAAAGATTTTTTAGTAGGTGGTAATCATCAGAATTGGTGCTTTCTATTTGCTTTTGAATATAGGAAAGAGAAAAGCAAATTTCTTCTCCAGGTTTGTTATGACACCCATGTAGGTTGGGTTCATTCCTCTGATTTTGGAGTATCCAGAAAGTGCCTAAGTTACCAGCTCATTTGCTCCAGCTTATGCCTACATTTAATAGACAGGTAGATGACTGGAAATTTTCAAAGGTGATTTTGACTTAAAGGTGGCTGACTAATTTACAGTGCCTCTCCCTCCATTGATCAGAAAACAGACACTGGAACAAGGTGTCTCTAGTAGTGGGCCTCTCAAACAAGAACTTACAGTTAAAAGGAATCAATCCAGGCCTACAGGGTTTTGTTGTACCACTGAACCTGTCCCGCATGGTTCTTTTCTATATACAGCTCCTGTTTGAAACTAAACTTAGTAAAGATACATGGTTTAGGACTGCCAGCTTTAAATTTCACTGCCAATCTATTCAAGCATAGCTTTTGGTTTTCTCAGTGTTTCTTTAGGCAGTGACACTTAAACTGAAAATGCGCATTTTCA
>NW_005054480.1:290020-363883 GCF_000277835.1 Geospiza fortis | reverse complement strand
ACAGGTAAATCACATTTCCTCATGTAACTAAATTTCAACAATCTTTTGAAACTTAGATCTGTCCAAGGTACATATGTAAATCTGAGGTTCCCTTAGGAAAAAAAAAAGCTGTAAAAGGAATTTTGAAGTGGATTATGTGTCCACTTGATAGCCCTAGATCAATTTTTTTCTGAATGCATGGCTAATTAATGTAACAGGTTCAATAATTCTTCCTGTTTGTCCAGTATGATTAAGCATGTGTTAATGGGTGGAACATAAAAAGTAAATCATGATCCTTCCATTCTGCTCCCTAGTGTCTCATAAAATTTCTGTCAGCTGAAGCAAATTACTTCAAAATGTGTTAGACTTGTAAAGGTGAATTCTATAAATTAAGCTTTTACAAATCAATTTTCATAAAAAGAGGGCAAGAAAGATATGTCATTGAACATCTGTCAGTGGAGATCTTGAGCTTTACTATATTCCTTCAAACAAACCACCCCATTCCGGTGTTCTGAGGACCTAAGCTGTTCTCTCCCCACATATTTCCACAACTCTTTCTTAATATTACAGCTGATTTTAAGGTAAAAAATTGTCCTTTTCTTCTTCTTGGGCTATGCCTTTTGCACTGAGC
Organism: Geospiza fortis; assembly: GCF_000277835.1. NCBI lineage: Eukaryota > Metazoa > Chordata > Aves > Passeriformes > Thraupidae > Geospiza > Geospiza fortis. The sequence continues at coordinate 363,273 of NW_005054480.1, read as the reverse complement.
ACTAACTACTTCAGGTTCTGCAAATCTCTGTAGCTCTGGGTGCCTTTGAACAGGACTATACAGCCACCAAGCAGCTCTCTAAACAGAAGGGGGTTCTTCTCTACACAGAAAGTTGAAATATGATACCAAGTAAAGTTCTATTTTACCCTAGAACCTTTCTAGCCCTTGGAAGGGAGTAGGGCCTGCCTCGTTTAGAAGAGTTTTGTAGGGCAGCCTGACCCATGCCTCATAATTTGGCCTCCCACATCTTCTGAATTTTGTGGTTTGCCATTTAGACAAAGGCAGAAGTACACATTTAAGTGCTTACCAGGTTTGAATGAAGGCAAATTTTGATGCAACCACAGTGTTTCACCTTGGCTTAATAGATGGAAACCAAACTCTTTCCACCCTTTGGTGCTCCCCTAGATAAATATTCAAAATATGTAATTTTCCAGGAGTCCTTTAATCCAAATTTACAGATCTTGACTATTCTTAATTGAAAAGAGGGGGACATCTGGATGCAAAATCATAAAAAGTTAGTAGTTTTAATATAATTCCCACCCCTAAATATTAGCTGATATTTGGCTCTCTCCTCCTTGTCCGCATCAGTCCCACACACCTGAGTAACTGACACATTCCCACAATGCCAGGAAAATACAGCAACTTGATATCCATCATAACCCCAGATTCCTGTTTATCATTACTCTACACTAGGTCCTTAACAAATAAAAAGGAAAACATCCTGTCTCAAGGAGTTTTGCAACATAAAAACATCAGGAAGAGTCCAAGAGCAGATGGCAGAGGATGCGGAGTACAAAAAAGGAAATCAGAATTCTAGTGCACGCTAACGATGGTAACATTCAGGGTCAGACTGGACAGGGTTCTCAGTTATCTGATCCAGCTAAAGATGTCACTGCTTGCTGTAGGGGGGCTGGACAAGATGACCTTGTAGGTCCTTTCCAACCCAATCCCTCCTGTGACTCTGTGCCCTGCGAACATGTTTGCACCAGCACAGACTGGGGCACTGCAGCAACACTAGGAAAGAGAAGCAGAGTAAAAAGATGAAAGCAAACAGCCTTGCCCTGAGCTCAGCTGAGCACAGCACATTCCTGGGGATTGCACAGCAGGCCTTGCAAAAGGCTTTCTGAAGTTCCATGCATTTTTCAGCTGGGTTTTTTCCTAGCAGTGTGACGCACTTCGAAAAGCACCTGTCGTCAACAGGAGTGGGTTTTTTTTCTTATTGCAAGTATATGAAACAGAAGATTTCTTTGTTACAGAGGGGCTCTGTTGAGAAGAGAAAACAAATCAGAATCAAGGGATGCTGTCCAAACCAAAGGTTCCCATCCCTTTGCTCACCATCTGTGTAGTCAAAGATAGCAAAGGCTTCCTTGCCATTGAATAATGCAAACTTGGGGACTTCCTTGACGTCATTGTGAAGGGTGGGTGGTCTGTGTGAGACAGCTGGCAGCATGCCAGTGATCCAACATGCTGGAAGATCTTCATGGTAAAGCATAAAAGGTAGTTCATGAAGAAACTGTGCAAGTCTTTAAGCAAACATGTATGGTCCTTACTTTTTAAAAGAATATTTGACTCAGATTTATTATTTCTCTAATAAATAAACTCCCACAGGCCAATCTGTAAAGCTGTGCATAAAATGTTTTAAACAACAAAGAGACATCCAGAGAATAATATCTAGAATGCCATATAGATAGGCATAAAAAGGATCTGTTTCTGAGATTCTTTGAGCTATCAAAGCTGCTAAAACAATGCTGGAAATGCTGGAAGAATTGCAGCTGTCTTCCTGTTCCAATTCCAGGCACAAATTCTGTGAGGAAGAATGATATTATATAAATCATTTCCTGCCCCTTTGCAGAAACAATGCAAGTACTTGGAAGTTCAATATTTCCTAAAGCCTGAAGTGACCTCTGAGAATGAGTTTAGAAAAAAAATACTTCTTTTTTTTTAAGTTAGTGAGCACCAAGAGGACATTGAATGCAAAATCAACAGTTACTAACTGAGACATCTTTTCAGGGTATCAAGGTTTTATCTGGTATCTGATTCAGCATTTCTAGAAATCAGGGTTAAGGTTTTCCATAAAGTGGGAGTTAAAAGTTTCTTCCATTATGTTAACCTGCTGAGAGTATCGTTTTTTTACTTTGGTACTGGACAGTCCTAAGTCAATCCTCACTCACACCAACAGTTTCAAGAAATATATTTATCCTTTCTCTTCCTTCAATTGCTTATAGATTTCACCTGGTAAAAACAGGGAGATTAGATAAAAATGGACACAGAGCAAAAGCAGAAATGGTAGGGAGGAAAAGACAATGTGGCTGTGGTCCAGCCCATTCCTTCAAAAAGGAACCCACCACATAACAAAATAATACCTGCAGGGATCCATCACCTTTGGTCTTAACGTGACCAAGGAATCACCCTAGATCTACAGCCTTCCCCCAGGGAGGAAGATTAAGACTGTAGGCCAGGTTGTTCTTGCAGGTGAACTCTGGCAGGTCTGTCTCCACAGCTTGATGACATGTTCAGAAACACCATGAGGCACCAGCTGTTCCTTGAAGAAGTTTGTGAAATGGCTCAGAGGCTTTATTGGTGGTGACTAAAGAATTCAATAATAAAGGAGAATCAATTTTTACCTTAGCATAGAAAATGCAGATGTCTATTTACAGGGTTCATAAACATACATATATAAGTATGTCCTAAATGTAATAAGTGAAGCAGAATGCCTATAAATAAGGTTGACATGTGGTGATTCTGAGTGCATGGTAAGGATGGTTTCCAAAACCAGTTCAAGTTACTTCCAGGAGCTGGTATCAGCACTGACAACCTCTATGCTTTTGCAGCTCTCTTTAGTATCAGCTTGTAAGCTCATCCCTGAACACCTGTAAGCAGTGATATCCTTGTCATACTTTTTCACTGCTCACCTGAAGATGATCTGAATGTGAATGTCATGGCAAATACAGGACACTCTTGCTGCTCTCACAGCCATGGCAAATCAGCCCTCAAATGAGGGCAGATCAAAGCAGACTTGAGCCATCCATGAGCACTTTGCTGTGATTTGTGACTGCACACAACGTGTTCCTCAATCCCCTCAAGGCCCAAATTTGAGATGCAGTAATCTCATCTTCACATTCGCTGCTCTTCAGATGATTTGTATCTTTAAAGGTCAGGTCTTGAGCAGGAGACATTACTGTCTTACACGGAGTTTTCTGAAATTACAGCAACTCTGGCTAAAATTGTGCAATGAAAAATGTCAGGCATAGGTGGATTTCAGAAGGAAGAAGATGTTAAGATGCAGAAAAGAGATGCAGAAGATGTTAAGAAACAGAAAGGAGTCAAATAATATTCAAATAATATAATGAATAACTCAGATATAGGCATCTTTACAGGAATGTGACATATTACAATCCAAGTATCATTCTTGTGGTGAAATATTTTTAAAACACATCTTAGAAGCATACAGTTCAAAGATGTAGAATGATATGTAAATCCCTTGGCATTTTTTTATTCATACCAAACTCACAGCCTCTTGTTTCAGAACTAAAAATCCTACTCTTCATCTTCCAGTGACAATGAGTGTCACCTAAAAAGTCATAATTCACCATGCCCTAGGACTTGTCCTCTGTTTTTGCCAGCCTTAATGGAAGAAAAAATGGAAAAAGGGCATTTATGCTCTATCAGACCACAACCTACTTTCCAAGAACTGCTGTGAGACATACATCTCCCTTGACATCACTGCTATATTTATCCTAACAATAAAACAAAACAGCAATGCAGTAATATTTCATACCTCTGTGGTGCCATTTAGATGTTGAGATCAAATGCTTCACAGTTAGACAGTACTTGCAATAGTAGTAGCTTAAAATAACCATGAAAACCATGGATTTAATACTGGCAGTGCAAAGAGGTCATGTGTTGGGTGCAAATAGTGATTTTTTTGGACTTTGAAACTGCTGGAATGGCAGAACACTTATTTTCACCTGAAGTTATCAGATGTTAAAGTGACTCACTCTGGATAGAAGAGCAGAAGATGGCCTTGAAAAAGCTAGCAACCACGTAAAAAATCCACAGATTTTCCTGGGGATTCTGCAGAGGAAAAACTCTAAACTTCAATACCTCAAGCAGTGTTCATAAAGTCACTTCATTTGGTGTGGGAGGTATGAAATTATACATGCATGTAGTAGAACTGACAGAAAAAAGAGCATTGTATAAATAACCATCAACAAAAAGAAGATGGGAGAAGGAAAATTACATTATCTCTACTTCACATTTAGAAGATTAGAGAGATTAGGGATCTTATCCAACAAACTAGACCCTGGATTCCAGCCAACAGTCTTGAATGAACAACATTCTATTCCCTTGTCTCTGTTAATGTTCTTGTCTTTGATGTACCACAAGAAACTCAGAAATTGGTGGGGTTTTTCCACATGGAAATTAATAGGCTTGCAGTATTGCATCTTCTGAGCTCCAAGACTGAAGAGTAGAAGTTAAAAAGTTTCCTAGATCACATAGCAGACCAGTGAAACTGTGGCATCCCAATTACTAATGTCCTGCACTAACTATGAGCCCTTAGGACATCATGCCTGGCTGCTACATCGTGTCATGTCCAGAGCTGCTGCTGGGTCAGGATACGGAACAGCACAGGTAACTCAGATGGTTACAGAGTGCAATTCACCATCTCATAAAAGAATAGACAATATTAAAATAAGGCAAATACTAAAACAAACAGATAAAAAAAATTAGTCTAAAAAAATCAGAGTGAAAACCAGCAAATTTTATGTATGCAAAAATAAACAGACAAAACTTTCAATTTCTTACAGTAAATGCTTTCTGAAAGTCTTAGAGAACCGAATCCTGTCAAAAGGATATGCTTTACACATGAAACCGCACACCATTTTGAATGTCAGTATTCCTTTAAATTTTGAGACTTTCTAGTGACCCACACAACTGCTTTCTGCCTGTTCTGTATTGTCCTTCACATCCCAGAGTAAATGACCATGTATTGAGCTAAACCTTGTAAAGATAATGACTGCAGTGCACAGGCTTCCTCAAGCAAATCTGTAAGGATGAACTGTGTTTTTCTCTTGAATGAACTCTCTAACAGACACCAACAGAACACACAAGCACAGCAAACAGAAACAGCAACTCAATGGAATTGACTACAAAACAACTCAAAAAACTCCCCCAAGAGCACAACACCAAACACTACAAGAAGCTATACAGTCAGGTTTGGGGACTAAGAGGTGGCTGGCACGGGGCTCAGTAAAGAAAATATCATCTCATCTCTCATTCAGGAAAACAGTCTTTGCAAATGAAAACACTTGAATCTGTTGTCATTTTCCTTGTAGCTGGAAGAGCTTAACATCTGGGGCAGAAAGCAGAAAACAAAGCAGAAAGATAAAATTCCTTTACTGCAGATGGGCTGAGGCAGGAGGAGAGTAAGCTCATGGTTTTAATGTTAACTGTGATGAAAAACTGCAGAGCAGGCACTTTTTCACTCATGACCTGACCAGCAGCTCCTCTTCCATGGCTGCTAAGCCTGGTGTTGCACAGACTCACCCACAGGGCCTAGCCTAGGTAAAATAGTAAAGCCCTCTCATAAATACTCTAAAAATTCTTCTAGACATTCCTCTAGAAAAGCCACAACAAAAATGGGAATAAGTCCATTTAGATTTCTTGTGAGCTGCCTTTTTTAAAACCAGTTTGCACAGTACTTTCTGAGAATCCTCAGTGGTTTAGTGTACATTAGGCACATTGACGATTTTAAATACAATTACATATGCTCGCATTAATTCTTATATATGGCATAGGCTTTGGCAAGTCTATCAAAATTAGGTTATTTATCAAAAGTTATACAATATTAAGGCACACTCAAGAGACATAGACTCCAGAAGGAAAATACAAATTCACATCAAAGTTATAATGACTAAGTCCAATTTTGATTTTTTCACTCTGCTAAATCTGAACCTTCTGATTACTCACAAGTCTAACAGCTGAGCCCAAATCAGGGTCAGCTTTATACTTGGAAATTGCCAGTGTTTAGTGCTTGTTTTTTTTTTTTTTTAATTGAAGAATATTTATCACAAGCATTAAATATTACAAGCTCTCTAATATATAAACACTGTTCCAGGTTTTTGAGAAGAGCTTAAGTCTCCAAACAATTTCTGATTTCTTGGTAATACATGGTCCATGGTTACGCTATCTATTTCTGTCATGGAAGGATGAAGGGGAAGAGAGAAAAAACAAGAATCAGGCTAATTTTTTTAAGATGAAACAACACTTACTTTTTCTATTGTTGTTTTCCTGTGCCTTTCTTGGAAAGGAAGAATGCCAGATCATGGAATGAATGTCATTGATTTAAGCAAAGTTAATCCTGCATATACCATGACTTATGCCATAAATCATATGTTCACTGAAGAAAAGGAATGCATTAACAAAAACAGTGGTTTCCATCCCTGGTAAGTGAGGCAGGCAGAGTCTGTGTTACTATCATTTCCCTGAAAAATGACCAGACCTTCTGAACAAGAACACATCGCTCTGTAGAAGACCCAGCATAACTTACCATGTGTGTGGTACAGAATGCATGCACGCAGGCCAACCTCCTGAGGGGGCTGCAAAAAATCAGATTATTACATCTAGGGCATGGGATTTAGGCCAGAAGATTCTCTGTAATGGGCTGAATTCAGAACTGGGGGTATTGGCTCAGCCTCATTCATAGATTATGCACTGCACTAGGGAAATTGCCTTTGGGGACAGGATGATTTTTGAAGTTCCTGAAATCAAAAATATATATATATTGGTATACTTGTAAAATGTTTGCCATACTGCTGCTCTTCTCTGTTGACTGTTATGATGACAGGAGGTTTGGGTATACCTTGGGCATGTTGTTTGTTAGGCACTTTTGGGCAGCTGAAAATGAAAGATCACTCTGAGTTAAGCTACAGTAGATCAGCTCTAAACAAATATTAGCCTGTATGGGTATCTTTGAGCAAAATTTCAATTTGCTAGCCTTATAAAATTTGGGTTATTCTGTAAACTCAAATATAAGTACTTAAATTTGAGAAAAATAAAATGTTTGGGTGTACACAAAGCCCTGATCTCAATCAATTACTCTTGAGGCAAACCCAGCATCTTACAAGAAGAAGCCCTAGCCACTTCTTTGTGAGTTCTTCCATGACAAAGGCTAGGCTGAAAACTCAGTTCCATTGTAAAAACTAGGAGTTCCACCATTCATTCTCTTGAGCCAGGGTGGATCTGGCTTCCATCCTGGTTCTTAATTTGTAATCTTGAAGAGTTGGTGCTTAGAAAATACCACAATGAAGTGTGGGATGTAGCTGAAAAGATATGTTTAAAAAGAAAAAGTGTGCTAAATGCTCATCTTTCACAATATATGTTCATTCTTGAGTAGATGTCATGAGGAAACATGAACACCTACACCTTTCAGAATAAACTAGTAAAGCGCTTAGGTAACCAGCCTGAGCTTAAGTTTGGGTGGCACTCCCTTGCAAATACAGCACCAATTGGCTGATGTTTCATGGCATTTTTGTATCATACAGCAATATTTTCATTGGGAATATGATCACCATTTTTGAAAGAGGTTAGATTTCTCTTTTACATGCATAAATTAACTTGTCCAAAATGATGTGCAGCCACTGAAAAAAGACTCAGGGATGTTTTAGTACTTGGATATTGAACACAAAATTCTTTAGTAGATGAAGCTTTAAAAACCCAGTTTGGGTCTTTTTAAAGGATTAATTCTGTTCAGCATGTCTGAAACCCTATGCATCCTACACAGAAAGCTTAATGAGATACAGGTAAAAGATACGAACTCCTGAAACAATTAGTAGTTGTTTATGTCCTGCTATGGGCAGAGTGGTAGAGACAGCACTCAGGATTCCCAAGCCAACTGATAACACAACCTTCCCATGGCAGTTCTAAGGCTGAAGATACGTCAGCATGGAATTGCTGAGGTCACTTCTCTCCTTTGTTATTCCCCTTTTTGGCTCTCTCCTAAATTCGAAATTGTTTTAAAGCTAACAGGATTTAGAATCATGTAAATAAAGGACATTATATTAGCTTGCATATCAGATACGCTTGTTTATTCTGTCCAAGGAAGAGCTAGCAATAGCATTTTCATGACATCAGAGGCGAAGCAAAGGAAGCCATTTCAACTAATTAATCTCAGTATTGTTTATAAAGAAATATAGGCAGCTGATTTGTGTAATTGTTCTAAGGAGTCACAGTTTGCACACTATGTTTAAACATTGTATGACTATTAAGGGCAACTTTGAGGATGGATTTTTAATTCATAAGTACAAGATAATTTTCAGAGTTTATCAGAAGTGTGAGGTCCACAATGGTGGAGATACAGAAAATTTTCAGACTTGTCTGTAATTAAAGCCCAGGTGAGTTTGTGGAAGGAATGACAAGCCTTGTCTAACACCAGTAATTTGTGAACTACATAGCGGACAGTTAACAGCAGGCACCAGGATTAAAATATTAAGAAACTAGAGTTCCATTAATATTACAAACTTTTGTGTAGAGACAGTAAAACCTAAATAATAATTCTGAAATATGTTTCTCATTTTCTTCTACCTGATTTTCACCTGAATATTTGAAACTTCCTAAGGGATTGGTTGAAACTGCAATACACTGGACATATACAAACACTGAAAGCATCACTGTGGTTAAAATGTGAGTTACATATGAGAATTAAATGAGGTAACACTGTTTTATGAACATCAAGTATTCAAAATTCACCCTTTTTCTCTGTAAGATTGAGTTTTATAGTGATTCGGGAGAAGATTATTTAAATTCAAATTAATTTTACCAGCCTTCTAAGAAATTGCATGTCAAAGTTTTGGTTTGTTTATTTAACAGATATGTTTAGTAATCCTTCATACTTCACTTTAAACTTCATTGAGAATTTTAGAGGAAATTGAGCTATAAATAGAGCAAATTGATACCAGCTAAGACCATTATGATTGCAAAAATTTTCCCCTCCTGTATTTAATCAAATAATCACTGCATCTTTTCTCTAGCTTGCTTTCTGTCAATACATTAGATCAGTGATTTTTACATGTGCACTGGGTAGTTAGTAGTATATAGGTCAATTTGAGTTTAATTGTAGTGCTCATGATGCTGCCGAACACAGAACTAAACTCTAAATAGACTGGGGAACTATGGTGGGAGAAAGATAACTGGTTGTTCTCCACTGCCTTGCATGCTGTTTTGCAAGCAGAAAGCCTTTCCATCTAATAATTTATAAAAATATGTGTCTTTCACCCTCTGTACTGAATAAACTTCTCCCTCCATACCCCACTGCACATCCCCTCAGCCTAAGCTACCTGGGAGTGGTCCCTTTTCTCCTCAGTGCCTGCAGGTCAGGAGCTGAGCTCACCTTTCCTTAATGCCCCTTGGGTTTGGTGGGAACACTACCCCCACTTGCAGCTTCCCATGGCTCCTTCCAGTTGTTCTCAAGCCACATTCCACCTCCCCTCACCTGCAGCAGTTCCCTGCGTCCTCAGCCTTCCAAATTCCTTCACCAAAACAGTTGTCACTGCCCTGCGAGAAGAGAGGGCACACATCTGAGACAGCTGATTTCTTCCACCAGAAAGTAAGAAAGAATATACCTCTTTTCAATTCCAAAGATGCAAATGAATTTTTTTTATAATGTTTGAAAGACACCAAAAGTAATTCAGAAGAGTCGCACTTTGCTAGTCAGCATCTGCCAGCATTTAAAATGGCACCGCTCATTGACCTCAGCCAGGCCCCCAACAAACAGAAGCACACATCAAAAATCACTGTTGATACACTAAATTAATCTACTCTTAGGGCTGTTCAGTTGAAATTAAGGGGGATGGTACTTCCAAAGTGCCTACTGGCTTCTAAGGTTAAAATTTAGCCTTGAACAGCCACCCACAGGAGGGGCTGCCTTCCCTCACACACTGCCAGCCCAGCCTCAGTGCCCCACTCCCATCCATAACACCTTCCAGCTCTCACCCTGCTGTCTCCTCCCTGCTGCCTCCTCCCTTGTTCTCCTGCGCTGCACTCCACTTTTTCTTATCATGCACTGTGGGAGGACAGGGCAGTCATTTTGTTGTCTATCAAACCCCAGGCAGTAAGGGGAGGTGGCAGACATTTTGTGTGTAACATAATCCCGGCCTTGAAAGCTTTCCTCTAGGTCCCCATGAAAATCTAAAAAAATCACTAGATCCACAGATGAATAGTAAATTCTGCTAAGACTGGCTGTGTTGTAACTTTTCAGAGAATTTCTTTCAGCTGCCAGCAGAGCTGGGTCAGAAACCTGCTCTCAGTGACCTGTGGCCAGCATAGGGCCACCAGACCTGTCACCCAGCCAGTCTGTCCTTGCAAAACCTGCTGAGGATAAGGAGCGGGGATGACAGTGGAATTCCTGTGTTTACATAGGATCTATTTAATAGAAATAAAGTTTTGCTGTCATACCTTCCTGTTTTCAGAAGTTATCCAGCTGTGAGCTTCCTAATCAAAAGAGATGTGGCAGCATGCCATGGAATAGCCTCCCTTCCACCCCAAAGTATTTCCAAACCCCAGACTATGCCTAGAAACACATGCCTTGCATGAAAATTTGACTTTTATGCTATGTGCATCAGAACATACATTCATTTAAAAGAAAACAGAGAAATAGCAGGCACCAATATCCACAGGCCACTTTGGAGAAAACCCCAATGTGGAGTGAAGCCAAAAAAAAATCCAAGGGTTCATTTGTTTTTCAACAGATAGGTATCTGTCCATGACGGATACATCTCACTAAATTGCACAGCTGAATCTTCATATATTTAAATTAATGTCTGAATTTGCTTTCAGCACACTATAAATTCAAAAGCCTCATACATATAGCATTATAAATCTTTACTGGATGCAGTGAAAATGAGGTAACAGGTCCTCTGGGTCCTTTGGTTGGTGGCATAAGTGATCCTCGTCCTTTCATGCTTCACATGAGGTCAACATGAAGCAAAATTCCAAGAACATTGGAAATCTGACTGGCTGGCATTACTTCCAAAAGGAATTTTTGTTCCTACAGCATGGAAGCATAACCTATGGGGTTATGGTCATTTTTTCACACCAGCAATCCATGCCTAGATTAACTCCAGATAATGCTAGGGCTGTCCCGGGCCCATACTCAGTAAACTATACTTGAAATTCAAGATCTCTTCATCAATGAGCATATTTTCCATGAAAATTTTGCAATAAAAAGCAATAAACCTTTTATGTAGTTGCTAAAATTATATCAGCTCACTGAACTCAGTGGTACATTTGTTTTAATGGTATATAAATCAGATGATCACAACCTCACTATCCTGTTACTCAGGTGTAAAGGTTGAGGTTCAAAGGAATCCTTTCCTTGGCATCTGTGAATCTACAATTGAGCTCATAATTTATTAGATTTAAATGCCATGCAAGTGTGGATTTGACTTAATCCCAGGTAAAATCTCTAGACACAACAAGGTTTTGATGTTGAAGTGAGCTCCATGCCCAGACATACCCTAGAAACTGCAGCTGAGCTGAGTCACGGGCACAGTGCTGGGACTGGAAAGCACTTAATCCTGCCTTGCACTCAGCAAGAGCCTTGGATTCCCATGGTGCACCTCCCAAAACTCTGCTCAACATGATTATTAAGGAAATTTCAGGCTGCAAAATTCCCACCCTTGTCAACTACCTACAAGCCTCAATTCAAAACCCTTCTGTGAAACTCTTCTGCTTTATTTTGTATAGAAGCAAATTGAAAATGGAAGAAATGGTCATGTGAAATCTTTTACCAAATCACAAAGATTTATCTACTCTGAAGTCAAGCATGATCCTTTTCTCAAAAGCCAGCATGACCTTGATATTGAGATCATATCTGGAAATTGTTGCTACCTTATTTATGAAAATGTTTTCCTTATAGCTAAAAATGAACAGTGCATGCTTGTTCACTTTCTTTCCTGATGCACATCTGGACATTTACATTTGCCAGCCTGGGCAGTGCTGTTTTAATAAAAATGTAAGTGTGATTTTTTGAGGCCTTGTCACACTTTCATTGTGTTGTAACAAATCTCCATAATAGAGGTTGTGGGTTATTATTGCAAGAGACATCAGTGATGTGGAATCTGTGTATGAGCTCATTTATCATTTTATCTCTGTAGTTGTTTTTGCCCAGGAAGAAAATGATGTGGATATATTAACCTAAACATGAATGAACTTTTTCTTGAAAAATTTTCTTAAAAAATGGACCACATCTGGACATACCAAAGCTAAGACTACCCACAATTGCTATCTTTCACATCTCTCCACAAATAAGCCACATTGAACATCAACAACACAACAGTTTTCAAAAATTAAAAGCACATTTGTAAATCTAAAAATAGAGAGAAACAGAATCTTAGATGACTAGCTAAACCTTACCTCCTACTCTAACTGTATCAAGATATAGTCTGGATTATTTATAGGAGTCTTTGAAGTACAAAGACTAAGAAATATTTCTTCTTTCCATGTTAATGAGGAGTGTGTATCTCCTCTGGGTGCTCAAGTGAAATCAAAGAGAAAGCTTGGCCTAGCCAACTGAAAAATCAATTACTTACACAGGGCTATATGCAAATATCTACAATTGAATTTTTCACACCTGATTGGTGAGCATAATTGCATGCATCTTCAAAAGCCTGTGAACCTGAGCTCCACTTTGTGCAGTGTTTACGCACATAAATTGGACAAGTAACTTATTAAATGCTAAGATAAATTTTTGCCTGGTTCATAGTTTGGTAGTGGGAAATTTCCATCAGTATCCATGGGCATGCCTGTATCAGACCATTTGCCAGGTTTACTCTTTCTGCCATTTTTCTTTGAGAATTTACTTGCCAGTTGGTGTGACTTTTTCTGACAACACAGGTAAAGGTTCCAGTTCCTTGTGTTTTGCTGACTATTATTTGCTGACTAATCTTTGCATGTATGTATCTGTCTTCCAGAGTTTTCCATTCTCTGCTCTCTCTGGTTGGTGCTCTGTGCATCCCAATGATTCTTCTACTCTTCTATGCATGGCTGTTCCCTCATCCAGGATTGTGGAAGACAGTGATAAAGTGACTAATGAGGTATGGCCTAGTTATTAATCATATGCAGCTTCTCTTGAAAGCCAGGACTTGTTGTTGATGCAGTGACTCCCTCAAATGTTTATGACATCTGTGTAGAAACCTGAGCAGAATGAGTGTATCTTTAGCCTTCTGAAGAGCCAGACCAACTCTGTCTTTCAGTGCACAAGACAGACAGCATGGCAGAACTGCACAGCAAGAGCACATAAACAGGCATTTCCCTTCCAGCACAATTTTAGAGGAGTTTACTTGATTCATCATTCTTGCACATTTCTTCAATCTTCTTTGTATTGCGAAGAGTCTTGTACTAACGTTAAATCCAAATATTAATACCCAAAAATGTAAGGGCTGCCTGCAGACATGCAGACATAGTTACAAACCTGTCCCCACACAATCCACCCTCCCCTTGCCTCACACTCAAGTCTGCTTCATGGTTTGATAGCTAAATATGTCCCACTTCACACTGTAAAGCCAGATGCTGTTGCCCTTTTGTCCAGACCATTACTTCAGACAGCCACTAACAGTATGTGGTTCCTAGTAGGAAGATTCATATTTTGGCCTGGAGAAAATTCAGCCTAAGCAAGGAAATTTTGACACCCAGAGACAGGGCCTTTCCTTCTTTTAACCATTTTCTACAACCAATACAAACAAAATGCCAAGACACCCAAGGTGAGCTCAGTTATTATCTGTGAACTATTAGCCTAGTGAGATGGAAAAAAGAAGATAGGCCAGAAATCTATCAAAATCACTGCAGAAAGTGAAAACAGAGGATACCTTATTCAGGAGGAAAGAAATAAAGTCAAGAATCTATGTGATGGCTTTGAGCAGCAGAACTCTTATATGAGAGAGCATTTACCTGCACTACAGTAGTGCCCACAGGGCAGAGGCAACCAGAGAAAGCTCTTGAAGCTGATGAAAAGCCAAATGATTTTGCACAAGTGTACTTACTACAGCTGGTTTCTCTGAGACCACAGCAATCTCAGGCAATGAAACGATCCAGCCAGAAACATGAGGTGTTGAGAATGCTGCCTGCTCAAAAGGGAGATTTTCTATGCAGCACCTCCCTCTGTGTATCTCCAGCTCCCTTAGTGGCAGACAGAGCTTCTGGGGATGGTACATGACCTGCTTGAAAGTTAAGTTTACAGTATGCTGCTGAACTCATCAAGAAACAGGTAGAAAGTTGGACCCTCCCCAGATCTTTACTCTTTTTCAGTGGTTATGTCCACTGATACAATGTTTGATTGATAAGAACATTGTTAATATCTGATTTGATTCTTGTAAGGCAAAGCACGTGAGTGGCTGATAAAAGCATTGATCCTCACACACATCAGCAAAGTAATGTATTGTGAATTACAGTGATCTCCACTGCCAAAGCAATATATTTAACCTATGTTCTGTGAAAAATCATTCTATTTTCCATAAAAGCATAATTCCCATGCATATGATGCATCTGATGAATAAACTTTATTTTGATGTTCCATGCAGGAACACAAATGCTCTCTGAATTTGTTGTCATTGCCAGTTGTCATCTGGGAACACCTCTTGTTCTTTGACTCCATTAAATATGGTCTCCTTTTTTCACATCAATCTGGAGCAAGCAAGCAGGCACTTACAAGGGAGGTAGTGTTCACAATCAGTCGCTTAAGCACTCTTTTCCTGCTCCAACTCTTAAATACACTGTCTCCACTGTCAATCTGTAGTTTCCCAGGAAAAACGAATACATCTTTCTGTGCGAACTCTTGTTTAAGAGCAAGGGGAATGGTAGGGGTTTTTTCCAAAACAGTAGCAACAATTTAAATGCTGCAAGTATCCCCTTTGAATTTTGGAGCAATGTCTCTTTTCTGTTTATGGGTTTATGACTGTGGTGTTGGAGAAGCCACCGTACTGAGCAAGCAGGTCATCAAAACCTATAGAGAAATTTCTGTTTAACTACATTTCTTTGGAGTGTTTTGCAGCAGGCAAAGTACAGGTACACAGGTGCTATTAAGACATAAAAATCACATGGAAAAAGCAGTAATTACACCAGGAATCTTCCATGCCTTTTATGTTTTATGGTTCATTCTGCTGTGCTTTTGACATTTCTTAAGATTGACATGGCAGAGATCCAAAGAACAGAAACCATCACAGTTCTTGTATTGTTATTGTCCCCACTCAGCATTACAGATCTGCAGTACAGTACAGTTCCCCAGCATGTTCAATCTTTTACCTGTGTTCAGAAAATTAATTTATTTCAGAAACTGTTTATTTCTGCTTAGTATTCCCATCTTCCTCCTGATGTCATCACCTTATCTGAGCTGCTAAATGACCTGTCAGAATCCTGTGTGTTTTCCACACAAAAATCCATTCAGCTCTTTTGTTTGAGAGGCTCCTAGGGCCATGGCAGAAGGAAGAGTTCCCTGATGGCAGCTTGAAAGTGCTTTCATTCACCAAAAGAAGATGAATCAGTGCAAATGTGTAGCTTGACCACAAGTCCTGCAGTTCTGGTTGATTCCAGCTGGCTCTGCAGTGCAGTCACAACACGCTGCAGGAGAGGATCCAGAACACAAACAGCTAGCTCACCATCTGGAAAAACAGCACAGGATTCCTGCCCAGAATAGGCCCCTGCTGTCTTTATGCCATTGTTATAGAAATTAAGTAGGAAACAGCTGGCCATGTGGACACAGTTATTGCAGAATATCACTCCTGCAATAGTGTAGCAAGAAAGGTCACTGAAAATGTCCATGTGAAATGAGATTTTCATATGCACATTACTTGGTCAGCTTGCAACATCTATTTTAGGGGTGGGGCTTGACTCCTTTTGCTGCTGTCCTTTACCTTCCTGCTAGGTTATACCTCAGCAGTAATGCCAAGAAAGAATTTTGGACTCATTACAGGGATAAGAATGGAAGATAATATGTTAAAGTTTTTTATGATTGTGCATCCAAATAGCATTGCAGAGAACTGTTGCTCAGGACAAAGTACTTCATTGCTGAGAGCCTCAAGACAGATAAATTAAAGTTAGCTATCTTGTCATGGTAAAGTAAGTCTTTAAAAACTGCTCTTTTTCACTAGTGGACACTTGAAAAGTTTAGGGAAGAGCTTGTTTCAACTCTGTGCTTTGGAGCAACAGTCAAAGTATAGTAGGAAGAAGAAAATGCTGAACTCCTTAGAAGAGTAACTTAACCCAAAAGAATGCTTAAGCGTGAGGAAACTAAAACAGGCAAATGTATACAGACGGCTTATTGTGTGTCTGGGTTTGGAGATCTCTTGTGCTACCAGAAGTAAAGATTAATATATTTGGATCTTTTTCAAGGCCTGTGTCTGCTTCCAGCATTGTGCATCCGTGAATGCATTAAGTCTAAGTCAGATTGCCCATGAAATGAAAGGTTGTGCTCAGGCACAGGGGAGCCTGAGGCTGCTGTACTAATCACAGTGTCTAAACTCAGGGACCATGGCCTTACAGCTCTCAGAAATAGGTTATTAAGCACCAAAATCAGAGGGAAGAACAGAATAAGCATTTTACTATTCTCGGCAACCTCAGAAATGTCAAAAGTGGTGGCTTGATTATTTTCTTGAGCACAGACACTTTGCAGAAGTCCCCTTTTGACATAGCATAAACCCCTTCAATTTTTCTATTCAGATCTTTTAATGAAAAAGGATGCTTGCAAATATACAAATATGTTGTCAGGTTTGCATTACCTGAGACATGGAGTTTTTCGTTCACAATAGAGTAATAGCTTTTGATCAATGCTCTGTAAATCCCTGCATGAGAAGTAGGTAGGATTTTTTGTTCTTAATAGTTTGGTTTAGGGTTGATTTAGATCAGTATGCCTACAGACAGACAAGTCTGCTTAATTGCTATAGATTGCATTTTAAGTTTCATGGATGTATACACAGAAAGTCTGATAAACAGCTATACATTGATATCTGTGAACCATAACTGATGCCTGTATATAGTTCCACTAAATATGTACTCCATGCATATGATATATACTTGGGTATTTATATGTGGAGTTAAACTAGCATTAAACTCCACATAAGTAGAAATTAGGGAAGGTGAGACAGAGAGGAAATACTGAGGAATATAAATGAGGTGAGATTAGAATGAATGACAAGATGCTTCCAGGTAAATATGAGAGAGTAAAAAGTGATTTTGTGAAAGGGTCAGGGAGTCAGGGTTGTTAAAAGGGTAACATAGCATAATTCACAGGGCAACCAGCATGTGTTAGTTTTTCCATTTATGAAACTTTTTTTTTAAGCTGAAAGCCACACAGACCTGTTTGGATTAACTTCTGTATTTTCTGCTATCTGATAGCAAATGTTCTGTGTTGCATTTATACAAAGCTAGCCTTCTAGACACATAAGGTTTTTCAATTACAGCAATATACCAGCTCTCTATTAGTGCTGTGGGAATACATCCAGCAGACAGGAAATAATTTCTATGAGAAATTATTTGCACTTCAGCTTGATTAAGGGCAGCACCATCAGGGTCAGGTTTCTGTTGCATGACTTGCTGTCCTGACTATCATCTTCCTTCTACTTACATGAAAGTGAGAAATATTTTAAAACTGTAAAATTATGTGAGAAACAATCACCTCCAAAATTCCTCCTGGAATGGCTAGACAGTTTTTTTTTTTACAACACAAGGCACTGGGAAAAATCAACATGCATTTCCTCATGTCCATGTACTCTTGTGGAAGCTCCAAATCTTGTGGAAGATGTGCCATGGGACAGAGTTACTCTTGTGGCTTCTTGCTGTGGTTGTTGCAGTGTTCAAGTGCCTCTCTCATGAAAGCTGTAAGAGGTTTGCACAGCCTGCAACTTTCCTTTAGTTATTCTTCATGTTAGGTGTGCACCGTACCATGCAACTTTCACCAAGACCCACTGTGGTGTTTTAGCACAGAAAAGAATGTCCAGAGAGCCCATTTTTTAATTGTGCCACATCCCATTTTCACAGATTCAATATAAAATGGGGTTTAATTTGCTTTTTAAAAATACCCAAGGCACAGGAGTATCTGACAGAAATATTCTGGAAACACATCACAGAAAATGCTGTCTTTTCACAGACAGATAACTGCATGAATTCAAATAGGAATTGTAGCTTATGTTTATGTATGAATCCTTTGCTTCAGGACAGAAAAAAAATCACTAATTTATACAGACTGGAAGAAATTCCTCCTCTGGGAAGGCTTTACGTGATGAGATTTTTCTCAACTTTCTTTAAACCATCTAACCACTGCAGAACATAGGGTAAATGCAATGAAATTAAAGATCCTTGGAAAATCTGAGTTCTTTCTCATTAATATTATTCTCTTGAGTAGTGCATATATTTCTCACTATCAAAAAAATAATAATATCCCTCATCAGAAAGAATCAGCCTCCCTGGTTTCTTTTTCCAGCTACAGCAATAGAACTTCTTTTATATTAATCCAATATCCACATCCAGACATAAAAATGAAATCTTGTTTCAAGTTAATTGAGACCTTAATTACTCTACAGTATTTTAAAAGGGAATAAGTGAAACCCAAAACAAATTTATGTTCCTTAGTTTTGTGTTTAATGCTGACTATGAGTGGTCAGAAGTTTGGCTGGCATGTTTTCTTTGCCTTTAAAAATGCTAAATATCACCCTCTTTAAAAGTTTTCCTCCTGCCTCCCTCTCAAGATTTCTTCAAACTAGCTGCTAGAGTGAATTCTCTTACCATTGCAAAGAACAAAATAACTAAAGAAGGGTCTTTCTGTCCAATGGTCAGTAATTATTCAACAGAGAAATCCCATAAGAGACCTGATTCAGCAACTGTCCAGGACAGCTGCAGAAATCTGAGGCGGCAACTGAATTTTGCAGGCCAGGTTACGTTCTCCACGTCAGCAACATAAATCCTAAAAATTGTTTCAACTGGTAATACTTAGAGATTTCAAAAGCTCTATCCCTTCTAGAAGTACTGAGCTCTTTTAGCATGAACTCCTTAGGACAGGAAAGCCCATGGGGTACTTGCTTCCCCTGTGACTGCAGTAGTACCATTTCTAAAACTAAAGATTTGTGTTCAAAATCTCTCAAATCTGCAGGTTCCTATATGTGCCTTGATAAGTAAATCAAATTAAAGTGATGATTCCTCTCACATGCCATGTTACTCCACTCAGCTCCATCAGATTCATGGGGAGAATGTGGATAAAAATAACAGTCAGCACTGTGCAAAAATCAGTTCATAATATGTGTAAGGGTTTCCCCCCTAATTAAAGAAGTTAATTTAGTTAACAATATCCCAAACATTTTGCACCATTAAATTACTTATTTCAATTCAATTTCAAAAATCTCTATTAGAAACATCAGCTAGTATTTCTCAAGAGAAGGCTCTAACATAGCCACAGTTTAACTTAGCTAGGTGTTACTAACTTCCCCTGTGCTTATGTACTCCAGAGAGTAATCCTATGAAAAAATTCCCTGTTGGGTACTTTTCAAATCTTTCCTTGCATCACTGTATCAATCCAGCTACAATGCAAATGAAGGATTTTATTTGTGAGTTCCACAGAGGTGCTTCTCTGCTTCTCCTTTATTTTAACATAGATTTTGAAACTTTTCAGACCAGAAAAGATCAGAAAATACCTCTTGTAAACAAGAAGTGGTGAAGTATTTTGCTTGGAGACAGAGTTCCTACGTCTTTGGGAACAATGTTCCTTGAAACATTTGTTATCATTTCCTCTTTTAAACAGTTAAATAAAGAGACCTTAAACCAAGGGTTCACAGCGATACTAGCAAAAGGTTAAGATAATATTTGTAGATTATTTTTTCATCAATGATTTCAAAGGGGAAAAGCAGCATAATTTAATTTTAATTGCTGCTCCCATTTCTACAGAATGGTGCGTATTGATAAAACAGATGTAATCACACTGCCTCTGGACACTCTTACTCACTGTGGATGTGGACAGGGTAAATTAACCAGAACTGAATAGGAGGAAGTATGGGTTACATGAAAACACTTTAAACTAGTATGTAAATACTTTATCAGAAATGTACTTTGTACAATGCTCTTTGAATAATTTGGCAGCCAGTCCTCCAGAGGCTGATTCCACAGTTGCTCGTGGTCCCAGTGAGATAGAGCTCCAGGTGTGCTGGAGCTCTGTAGGGCAGCAGAAGGATCAGCTGCATCAGTAAATCACCATCTCCTCTCACCTTGGGCAGGGGCAGAGCTGCACTGCAGGGTTTTGCCTTCTTGTTGCAATAGCCCAAGGGGTTGTTAGAGTACAGCAAACCTGTACACTAGCCATGTCCCTAAACTTTCCCAAAGTGTCCTCTTTCTGCCATGAATTACATGTTACACTGAATGCAAGCCCCATCTCTGTGCTGAAGGAACCTGCTGGAATGGCGGGGGAAATAATTTGCAATTTACTCCTGGTATTCGGGAATCAATCAAAACTTGATGAGTCTTTCAGAAAAACAATTTGTATCTGTGGCTTTAATAGTACAAAGAAAAGGTCTCACAAGATGAAGAGAGAAAAACATGAAAGAGTAAGAGAGGAAGACTGGAAGCCACTGATGTGAAGAACAGATAAAAGATCCAGCCAAGAAACCCAAGCATATAAAGAAGCTATAATCCTGGGGAAAAGTGTAAAGGAATTTAGTGAGCTAAGTTTTCATACTACTGGGGCTCCATGCACAATCTCTCATCAAAAAAAAAAAAAAGCAGATTCTCTTTCCTCTGAAGAATTTGGATTTTAACCTTTAATGAAAGAGTAGAATTAAATCATCTTGCAATATACGGCCCAGTTAATGTATTTTGTTCATTAGTGATTAATTAAGTGGCCTGAAAATATCTGAAGACAGAGAAGCAGATTCAGATCAAAATTAAATGAAACCAGATTGTTTTCCCAGCCAAGAGCAAATAAAACCACGAAAATATTTCAGGTTACCTGAAGTCTACTGCTAAACAGAAAATAAAGGGGTTTTTTCTGATGATTACTAGGTTCCGTTCTTTTGCCCTTTTGTCCAGCTGCACAGCTGATAGAGGCATTTGACCTGGAGGGCAAGAAGTGCATTTAGAAATAAATCCAAGTAAAAAGCCAAGAACAAATGCTGCAATGTTTTTTGTCCTGTCTGTTTTTCTGCATCTCAGATAACAACCCCAGTCTTTAAGGAATTCCACCTTGATATCCAGATCTGGTTCAGAAATCTAATCTGACATATTTTTCCATGTTTCAAACTTCAAGAATGACAAAGAAAAACAATTATTTGAAAATCCCTATTAAAAACCTTATAATGAAACTGTTCTCATAAGTGAATGAATTAGGCTTAGAACTGGCCTGAAAAATTCCTTATGGGTTTACAAGTTGCAGCAAGTCTCCAGGGAGCTAGATTCTGAGCTATAAACCTGCCAAAGTACACAGATCTATGCAGTGTAGACAATGTTTGGGAGCTGACAACTTTCCACATGTCTTCTGTGTTAAATCACACTTTGCACAGACTTAAATGTAAGGTAAAAATGATAAAGCTAGGAAGAAGGAAAATTCCAGATTGTAGTAGAAAAACAAAAATAAGAGTAGTTGTTCCCAATGTAACAAACTTAGGAGGGTTTCTTCCTTGTTTCCTTTGATTTGCAAACTCCTGTAGAAATGATTTAATGATTTAATGATTTAATGTTCCTTAGCGTTTTAAATGTGCTTTGCAAAAATGTTTATCCTTCCCCTTCCTTGTCTTTTTCCTCTGTTTATTTCAATGCCAAATGAAAAGTAATTACTCCAACTTACACTACCATTCAAAACTGTTATTGTGAAATGAGCCTGGGATGGCTGCTTGACCACCAGCCCAGCGCTTGGATTTGGCCTGGCTAGCAGCAGGACAACAGAGATAATAAATGCTGAACCCAGCTTTGATTCCTTCCATTAATAGACACCTTTAGCTGTTTCTCTCTGCCTCTCACTCTTATTACCTCCCTGAACTTAGCATTTGCATGAAATCTCTGAACCCCAAGTATCTTTAAGACTCATCCACCCCTCTATCAAACACAGTTGAAACTAAAGAACTGTTTCAAAACTTCCCACTGGTGGGCAAACGACTGGAGGGCATAACCCCATTCCTTCAGTAAACAAGGTAGGCACAGGGGAGAGCATACCTACAGAAAAGCTTTGCTACAAAACTCTTGCTTCAACCTCTGATTCTTTTTCAGCAAATAATGTTGAAGGTAACATTTATCTTACGTTTTAGTAACTCCTATGTGTTCCATGCTTGAAAACAGCTGTTTATGGGAAAAGTAAAAGGACTCTTGCAGAAAATATTGATTTTTTTTCAGTGGGCTGAAAGAATTTTTTTTTTCATTGAAGAAGTAACAGCCTTTCCAAGATTTTGAAGGAAAGAGTGTTAAGAGCAGGGCATAGTAGTGTTTCCTTTTTTCCCTGAATATATTCACATATTTCAGGCAAGCTCACACATAAAACTTTTTAGACGTGATCGCCAAATCATTAGTAAGAATGGCAATAAATAGAAAACAAAGCAAGAAGTTTCATAAGCTGAAATAGGCATTGAAAAATTTTTAATTCTTGAATGTATTTCATTTTGATTTCACAAGTATTTGTGAGAAATCTTGCACACATGTCTTAAGGGTGGGACAGTGGAAAAAATTCTATCAGAATATATGTATTTTGGTAGATCAGACCTCGAATAATTTCTAAAGCTCATCTTTCATTTTTAAAAGCTGTGTTTTCTTTTTCTGAACACTTTAAACTCTGAAGAGAGCTGTGCAAAGAAGGATGTTCCAGGAAAAGAGCCCTCATTTCCATTAAAAACTTGTTTCTCGACTATTAGTTTTCTCCCCAACTACTGGAGATAAATCTATATATATATGGAGGAGGAATGATTTTTATGGCACATGAAGCATTTAGGCTTGATATTTTGAAAAAAAAGCACATTGCTACTCAACCTGGCTCTGTTTCCACTATGTACTTAATGCGTGCTTGTAGTGTTTCCAATATTTATGTGGCACAGTCAGACAGAGGACAATGTGTTGTGCATGAGAATGCATCAATATAATTTGCCTACATTTAATAAGTTGCAGTTAAATACATTAGTTTTTAACTAACAATGTAGTACAACATGACCACCTTGATTTTTAAACTGGAACAACAATAGGAAACAATTTTTTGCAATACTACCCAGCTTCCTGCCTCCCACCTAGGATACTAACCTTCTTGAAAATCATGAAGTAATCCAGTTACCCTTGCAGCCACAAGGGAGCCTAAGCAACACACGAAACACAGAGCACTGGAGCAGTGTAAATGTAATGTAAATATGTGGGCATTTAAAGCAACCAGAGCTGCAGACCTGAAAGGTGATGGTTTTGACTGAAAGCCCTGCTTCAGACTGCATTTCTAATGCAGGTGTTGTCAAGGTTTGTTACATCCACGGGGCTGGTGGTTCCTCATGTTTTGAATTTTCCTATACACTTTTTTCTTGCTATTTCAGTGTTTTCTCCCATATGTGCATTTGTGAAACTACTACTAAGAAGAAACATGTTGCCAAAAAAGGCCATAATATTTTTTTAATGTAGTAACTAAGGATTTGGGCATTTGAGAAGATGTGAGAAATTACCCCTTTTTTTAATACTTCTGTTTTCCAAGTGATTAGGTGATTTTGGATGCATTGTTTATATATGGGCCTGCTTGAGTCATCTAAAGTAAATGTGATTTTCTAAGTCTTTGACAAAGTCAAGTTACATCAAATTATCTCAAAGTAAGCATCCTCTGCATGGAGAGATTTAAAGCCACTAGTTCTTTCTCAAAGCCTTGGCTACTACATTTGGAAGCATTTTAACCCAACCATGCTATTCTGATGCAAGTAAGTTGTAGCATTTGCCCCATAGTCAATTTCAATATTTAGCCAAATCAACAACAGAAATGCAAGGGCTGCATCAGATGCCTGATCTGTCATGGGGCAGATCAACTTATGCAGAGTTTCAGCTGAAGAACTTATTCCACAAGGAAAACCACACTGGCATTCAGCCAGAAGATTAAAACATTCTTTGGGAGGCAGCCCTGCTGATTGTCAAGGCAATGTGGTGTGTGCTGGTTGATGTTTCCATAGGATTTTCCTAACCTTGTGAAGCCCTGTGTAAGGAATGTTAGTTACTGCCAGGGTCTGAAACTCTTCTCCTGCAGTGCAGTTCTCCCTGCTGCCCAAACACAGAGCTGTAGCTCTACAGATAATCTCAGCTTCAAATTTTATAGGCCTCAGGGGATAAGGAGGATTGTGCTGGCACCATGGGCAGTGTAGGGGTGTGTCTTTGCCTCCTCCCTCTGTGATGGCACTATCCTGTTAACATTAGTTTGCCAAGTTAGGTACATCATGTTCTAGCAGGACACAGCCTCCTAATGATCTTTGTTTGACAAACAACAAACGTTGTTTCCAACAGGTGGTCTGTATGGGATTAAAGGCTGCTAATTGGATTTTGGTCATTCTTACATTCTGAGAAATCAGAGCAAAGCCACTTATTTCTAGTAAAAAGAAATTAAAAATCAAAATGCTCTAGAGAAAGTTGTGTTGTTTCTTACAGGAGAAAAAAAAATCATGACACTGTGTGGTATCCATGAATCCTGAAGGAATGGAGTTTTTTGTAGTTAGTTTTACTTCTGCTGGGGCCAGAAATAAAATCAGAGTCCCATAAAATTAAAGTCCCTCAGTATCAGCCCCTGCTGCAGTTGAGGGGGTAGAGCAACACTCAGAGCAGGCCAGGGAGAAAGGAGCAGGATGGAGCACCCCTCAGCACAGCCTGGGGGACACAGTGGAAAGAACCCTGCAACCGAGATTTGTTGTGTCAAGCTTCCAGCTTGGCTGGTGCTTTTCTTCCAGGAGTATGCAATCCGGGGGGCTCTTAAAAGTAAGTCAACAAACATTTTTAAAATGGTATTGAAGGAAGAGAAAGAAAGCACTTAGGAAAACTGGCAGGCAGAAGGAAGGACATAGGCTAGGTGTGGAGTAGAGGAATTGGAGAGGATGATGAAGGAAACAAAGGGAAAAAATAACAATGTGAAAACAAGTAATGAAAGGAGTGACTATAGAAACAACTGACAATGTAAAGGAGTGAAGTAAAATATAATCTCTTACTCAGACATTCACGATTAGGAAAGGTTATTTCTCTTTCATTTTTATTTCTTTGGCAGGGAAGGGGGAGCTGTAGGGAGGAGGAAATTAAGTGTTTGGTACTGGTGCCGATGAAAAATTTTGTTTCAGCTTCAGCTCAGGCAGAGAAAGAATTTTTCCTGGTCAGACCCAGGTGAGGGGTTACAGAGCAGTAGTATCTCTGTCCAAGGCAGAAACCCTTAATATCTGTATTAATTTGTCAGGTCTTGACTTAGGAAAGCAATATGAATGAGACTTTAACATACTTGCCAATGACATGTGACATGTGTCTATAAATATTTAAGGAATGATGGGATCACTTAACCACTCTTCATTTCAGCCTCAGTTCCCATCCCAAACTGAACTGGAAAATTTTTTATGCACTTTGGCTTCTCTCAGTTAAATTAACACCCCCACCCCTCTTTCTATACCTCCTTTCCTGTCTAGTTCTTCTGAATCACTCTCTCGAGCTATGTCCAGGCTGCTTTCAGCTCTGGTGTTGAACTGCAGCTTGTCACTAAAGGCACCTTGGCATGTACATAAAAGAGAACTGAAGGTGGAAATGACCACCCATTAAATCACCTCATCCCTCCAGTCAGTGTGGGATTGTTCCTACAGTGCACTCCCCAGGGCCTGGGGTTTTAATGCTTTGAGCAACAGAAATTCTACCTCCACCCCCTTTGGGAGGAGTGCATGAGGGCTCTTAGATCACAATCTTATGCAATTTTTCCTGATACATAGCCTGCATTTTCCTTTGTTTGATGTCTTCACTCCATTATTCATATTTATAACTGGTGCTGGGTGAATCCCAGGTGATTCTAAGGTTTATTTCTGTTTAAGAAGGCATGCAAAAAGCCAGAGACTACTCCACATTCTTTAAACCTTTTGGTGCCTTCCTGACAGGCTCTGTTATTTCTTCCCTGACACTGCCCAGGACCCAGCAGAAAGCCCCATTTTTGTCTATCCCAGAAGGGTAGAAGATTGGATACTGGCCAGTCCTCTGCTCTGGTAAATCTATCCTTAGAACAGAGACTAAAGCCCTCATCTCCTCAATCTACAATATGCCTTTTTCTCATCATTACCCAGTAGCCTAAGTCCTCCAGTTTAATTTCCTGTACTCATCAGGCTGTTGCTGTGCTTTTTGTACTCCCTTACCTAATTGAGGGGTTTATCAACCTGTTTTTATTGCACTGCTTCCTTTGATGTCTGAGCCCAAGTGATACATCTTTAAGTATTTTTTCTTAAGAAAGAAGGTATTTCTTAAGCTGTTATTTCAGTTGATACCCTATGAAATGCTGCACTAATCAAAGGGGAGCAAGTGGGACCCCTTCATTTGTTCTGAGGAAATCTTGCTCAGCAGGATTTAGTCAGGGGCTGTGAATTATTCCTCTGGACCCTCCGTCTTGCACATGGAGCCAAATACTGCAGAAGAGTCTCAGGGTACTCCATGCTTTAAGCATGCCAAGCAAAAAAGTCCAACTTAATGGTTCCTAGCAATCCAGTTTAGCAGGGACACATTATACATGCGTGCAAGGCAATGACAGGACTTTCTCACTATCTGAAATTCTTCATTATGGGAGCAGGCTCCTCCCTCTTTAGATCCTGCTCTGTCCCTTCAGCCAGAGGGACTGCTCCTAACACTGTCATTTTAACAAATACCAGTCACCAGGGCTGCAGCAAGTGCCAGATCATACCTCTCTTCTGTAAGGGTTGAAGAGGGATTTAAATCCATGTTGCTGTCAAAATGGCTCCTGTGCTACTGCGAAGTCTGTCTGCTCACTCTTCCCCTTTGAAGATTAAATAATGATAAAAATTGTTCTGCTGCAGCAAGAGAAACAAAAAGTGAGAAATGTCTGCTGTAGTCTGGTAGTCTAAGCATTCAGATTATGGGAAAATTATTTTTAAATGCCTTTACCTAAGGCATTCTCATTTTTTATGCAACAGTAAATTGAGTACACACTGTTCCACAAATAGCATGTTTTATCTCTTAGGACACAGGAAGACTGCAGTTCTACACCTCATCCAAATGCAGGATGCTGGATTTCCTCCAGTCACGCCACTACTGCTCTAACGCCAGGCAGGACAGGAGGAAGAGACACAAGCACCACTTCTCCTATATGCTTTATTTGGTTAAAGTGTGCTTTTAGGCTGCTAGACCCCAAAAGGGGAAGCTTGCTGACTTACCGGCAGCACAGTGGTGGTTGTTGGCCTTTGGAGGTGCTCATGTAGTGAGCAGCTGGGGACCTGGTCTGTTTTCATACCTCAGAAATAGAGGTGGGAGAAAACCAGAGCTTACATAGATATGATCTTCCTATGTCCCTGTCCCGGACAATTATAAATACATGGTTACATTTTTTGCCATAAGCTCATTTTTGAATTATATACACAGGTATCAGAAACCTGAAAGCTGGGATTTATTGTCTAAATTAAATGGCAGTATCAAAAGTAACTGACACTGATAATAAACTGCCATGCTGCCAGAACAATTAACTGGGAAGAGTACTTATTTATAGAAAGGGGAATATGACTATTTTTTTTTCTGAGGCAGAGGACTAAAGGCCATCAAACCAACCCTAAATGACACAGGAAGACTTACCAAGAGTAGCATATGTACACAGGGAGACCCTTTTTGGCTCATATAGGCTTTACAGACTGTAAATTATGGTTATTCCTAGGAGGAAAGAAAAGAGGTTCTGTCAGTTGTACAATTACTTTTTATGGGCAGTGCTCTTTCAACTCAAGAAAACATTGGCTGAGGTTCAAGACCAAGATTTGGCTCAAATGCCACCACAATTTTTCAGAAATGTGATGAATGTTCCTCAAGAAATAGTTTCCTAAGGAAGCCACAAAAATGTGTCCAGCTAGGTTTCAGGATATCTAAAATGATATCCAGAAGTTGCTACCACTGAAGATCAATTGCCTTAAGTAATTTCACCAAATTACATTTCTACCTGTCAGACTGGCTGAGGCTCTCTGACAAAGGGATCTCTGACAGATTTGCATGAACAGTTTCATAAACTTTGATGTATGTACACCTCTACACAATTCATCACACCTATCTCAAGCATTTATTTTGAAGGATAAGCTATTAAAAAAAAAAAAAATTACCCATCTAGTAACAGTGGAGGCCAGTCCTGTCACTGTGACATGTTGGCCTGAGGGTCATATACCAAACATAAATTCAGTCAGTGATCTCTCATGCCTGAGTGAAAAAATTCCCAAGCCTGAGTGAAAACTTCATTTTAGAAAAGCTGCTGAGACTTTTTTTCAATTGCGGTCAATGAAGGCAAGATGTCAAAAGTCTGTCTGCCTGCTGTCTGCCCTGAAGATGTATCCCTATGATACAGCAGGGTTAAAGCATTAACTACCCTCAGTTCTAGAAAATTTAGAAAATTAGCAAATACTAGTAAACTAATCTTTAGCTTACGCTGACCTGAATCTTAAATTGCTAGAAAAGATGGGAAATGTTTCATTTATAATATCCACTTTTGTTCCCAAAACACCTTTAATGGTTACTGCAGTAATCCAGAAAAAAAAAAAAAAGGCTATTTGTACAATTTTTCTATGATGCTTTATACAGAAATATTGGAAAATTTCTCGGTACTTCCAGAGGATTCCTGTCTGTAATGGGATGAAGATATAAAAACATAACCATCAAGCAAAAGCAGGAGAAAGAATAATATTTATTTGTAAAACATGCATATAAGTATATCTATAAGGAGGCAGATTTAAAATAAGCTACATTCTAACAAATATTGGGAATATCTTTTACAATTTCAGAAGATTAGTATCTTTGGACTTTTAATCAGCTATACAAACTGGCATATTTTTTTACAGCATTGAGTTAATTAAATGTAGTGACATATTTAGAGATTTACCAGTGAAAAGCACTGCTGCTAAGATATTAGTTCAACCCTCCCCTAACTGAATGGGCCTCTCCAAATATGTATTTTTACTCTGTTTTTTTTTCTTTTCTGCACTGTAGAAAGGTCCATAGTTAACCCAGAGGATTTTTATCTCTCCATCAACTCTCCAGTGAATTCTTAATACTTTGATACAAGTGTGACCAGATACTTCTTCCTCACACTCATTTCCAGTTATTTCAGAGTATAAAGGCCTGGCATACTATCAAACACAGATCTTAAATCTGGCAACATTGCTCCAACAGACACATGCATACAGAAAGCAGAAGGCTAGACAAAACAGGATAATGTGAAGACTGTATTTAATAACACAGGAAATCAAAATTCCCCAAATTTGGTGAGATTGCTGCTAGGAAATGAACTTGTAGCTTAGTAAAATATATAAATTTTGCCCCTCTGCAGGCTATAAAAATTAATGCTTGCTAGTTACGGTTTCAATGCATTTCAATAGTTTGGTTCATAATTACTTGCATTTCTAGACAACTGAGAATAAATACAAAAATATTCAAAGTTCATTTGGAGTTCAATGACTAAAACCTTTCCCAGATCTTACAATGCAGTGGGGGAAATTTTTTCCCAAGGAAAGGTTAGATTGATTTAAGCAGTTGCTAAGCCTTATTAAAATCAGTGGTTTATACAGTTTCTTAGACCAATAATAACCCTCCTGTTATTAACTCTGTACTGTCTGACAGTACCTTCTTATGTGGAACAGACCAAGGATGTAGTAAATAGATGACAAAAGACACCATAGAAACAGGTGATAAGATATTATTATGTCTTTAATGGAAACATTTTGTTACAATTTAGGTTATGTGATATTCTTGCATTTTTAAAATGTGTGAAAGAAAATGCACAGAATAAAAAGTCAAAGGACACCAATGAATGTAGATATTTTAAATGACCAAGTCATAGAAGAAATAAAATACATTACACAAATAAACAAAGGTTATATCCACAGTCATGAATATGCACTCTCCTCTACACAAAAACAACAATAAATAAAATCACATTATATGCAGATAGTTCTACTTACATCAGTACAATATACTATGCAGCTTTCCATTTGTTTTCTGCTCAACTGGCACTAGGTTTCTCTTTTGTCCAGTATTTTTCCATTAATAGGTAACAGCATCACCGCAAAAAAGGGGACAAAGTTCCTTATATTGTCTATCCTGAGTCCTGTCAGTTTTTGATTGTTACACCCTATGCACAAGAAACACAGCAAATTCTACCCATTGCCTTCATCCTGCCTCTCCAAGTTTTCTCAGCACGTTCAGACCTGCCCAGTAAAGATTCTTTTCCAAGAGAAAGAGAAGTCCAGACCATCCCCAAGAAGAAAGCAATGCAGCTGTTCTCCCTGTGCCTGCTGCTAATGCACAACAGCAGTGAAACCTCTGTTTGTAGCTGGGGCATGGGGGGGGCAGAATTGTGTGCTCCCTGTGCATACCAGTTGACATTACAAAAGAAAGCCCTAAAATAAGATATTTTTTTTTTTAATACCGATTTTGGTACATTTTTGTTCCTTGCTCAAGTGTTCTCTAGAAACATTCATGTCACAGAAACACCAAGGAACAGTTCACACCGAGTGAATTTTAACCTTTCAAAGATTCGTCATCTAATGAATCCACCCAACATTTCTGAATATAGCTTAACATACAAACTGTAAGAGTGTCAGATTATTCAGAGTAATTTGTCTTTGATGCAGAATATTATTTTAGTGAGAGATTTTGAGGGAACTGTAAGCCTCTCCTTTTTGCTAGTTTTTTATGCTGTAAATTTGTTGTATGTCAGTTAGGACCTTCTAAAAGGTAAATTCTGGGAGAAGTAATAGCATAATAAAAGTCTCTATAGTGATACACTGGACACAATGAAACATTAACCCGAGAAAGCCTCAAAACTGTGGCAGCCTTATCTTCTTGATCAAAACCAGCAGTAGCTCCATAAAAAGTCCAACATTAACCTTTTTCCTTTCTTCCTCTATGCACGACATAAAGGGGGAGCTGCATTTACGACAAACTTAAGGCTTCACTGGAGCAAAGCACAGTGCTCAGGCTTTCTGCTGTTACTCTTTAGAAGAGAACAGACACTATTAATGTCTGCTGCACAGCTTGCTGACCCTGCAGACAGCCAGGTCTGATGTCTCTCACAAACAGCTATTTGTTTTAATTTCAACAATCATTTTTCATCAGTCTCAGAGCTCAGATGTTAAAAGGTATCTGAGAATGGAAAACAATTCAGCCCTCAAGCCATTTGAATTAATTTCTGCCTCTAAGCAGGGATATGCACAGTGCAAACTCTTCCATTTCTTCCACTTGAAAGTTTTCACACACACGCAAATCTTTTTGTGCTTTCAACAGCGAGAAGGAAAGGGGAGGGAGGAGAGGTGACACACACACAACATATCTGAAAGCAGAACTTTTCCCAGCATGTCCTTAAAAATACATTCCAAGAGCAACGCCTGTGTTCCTTTGTTTCTAGAAAGGGCTAAAACTGACTCCTACAAAACACGCACTTTGAGATTTATCACTTTACAGCTCACTGTTGTGAGGTGAGTTACTAGGGCATGTTGCTAACGAACAGAAAAGATAATGTGCCATTAGAAACTGGTATTTCTGTTCCCATGTGCCCTGCCGTGGGGAAGGTGGCTGCTAGACTTGACATCATTTTATAGCAATAACCATAAGGATGAAAAAACCCAACAGGTAATTCTAGGTCTATAACTCTGATAGTGGCTGGTATGGCCATGCTGTGATGACACCACGAGCTGTGTTGACAGCTGAGCAGTGTTCAGCAATGAACCATGTCTGAAATGGCTCAACACATAAAAGCCAAGACACTCGGAGAGGAAGGAGCATTTCTGACTAAATGATAGAAAATGGCTGTCTTCAAAGTACTTTTGAACCTAGACAAAAGACTGGAAAAAAAGGGTAATTAAAGACTGTTCACTCGACTCTTGGAGCAAATGAGGAAAAATAACCTTTACTGCTTTACTGAAAGAACCAAAATGCCCACATGGCTACACTCTGAAGCACAGAGGAGGGCAGTGAAGGATGTGGAACTGTCTTGAGCTCCGGAAAAGGTGGACTGAATTGCCAAAGAAATTTATGACCAGGACTATTAGCTTCCTGTCTTTGATGTCTATTCTTGGCTTTCCAGAAGCATTATGGCATTCATGAGGTGAAAACATCACTGGAGCCAAGGTCAGCTAAGGCTGATGCAGCCTGTTCTACTGCAAAGCTGAGAAACTCACTCTGAACTGCTTCAAGCCTGCAGACACTCACTGAGGGCCTGAATTTACTTCTACTGAATCAGTAAGAGGGGGGTTTTGTCAGTTTAATGTGTGATTGTATTTCTAAGCCAAAAAATTAATCAGAGATCAACTTCCCAGTAAAACACGTTGTCAGGGAGAACACTCTTTATTTTGTCCAGCACAAATGTTTTCAAAGCATTAGCTACACCTTAATAACTCTCCACTGAAAAACCCCAACAAAATACTTCCAATAATGCAATGGCACATTGCTTAAAAACAAATTGAAAATAGATCAACATGGTTTATTTTCAGAAATTAATTAATACAACTCTTTAATAAACTGAATTCTGGTCACAATCTTCCAAAGTGCTCTCAATCACACTCAATCACAAGTTTTAGCAAAGACTGAATGTTTTCAGAGCTCAGCTAGGTGTGGTCTTCAGTGAAGCACACTAGAGCAGGAACTGGTGTTGGTAGTAGTCACAGACAACTCAGAACACACAAACTTTCCATAAACAAACATTTCAGAACTACCAGTGTCCCAGGACAAAGCACCTAGACATCTGACTCTGAAGCTGTGGGTTTCAGAAAACTAAATACCAGATACTTTTTAAAGTTCTTCTTCATCTTTGTCACTTGCAGTACAAGCCCGGGTGTTGAAGTTATGAGGGTAAAAAGGCAGGAAAACTGTCCATAGAACCCTCAGGAAGAGGATTCTGAGGTCAATCAGATATTAAGCTGACCATTGTTCAGTAATTTTAATAAATACAAAATTATCAGAATTTGTCAAATTTTAACAGAGTACGAAGCCACTGGTTAAATTTCAATTTAACAGGCACAACTTTAAGAATTAGCAATAAATATGGCCTACACAGTCAGCCTTTCTTAAATTCAAGCACATGGCAAATCTCCCTTTGGTTCAGCCACAGCCAGGATCATACCCTTTGGTCCCAAGTGAGCAAAGCACTTAGAAGCTGAAGTTGAGCATATTTTAAGTGTGTTCTGAAGTGCTGAGCTGAGTCAAGGGTTTCCTTGTGCTTCTCTGTAATACAGATGTATGTTTGTAATACGGGCAATTTGTTGAAGCCAAAAATGTAGGTTTTGAAACCTCTTTTGAGGATCAATTATTATTATTTTGATTAGACATTCCCTTACAGAGTTCGGAGCCTAAACATTGTGGCACTGAGCTAATGCAGATGAACCAGAAAGGAAAAGTGCATTAGCCAGTAAAGAATCTCTCTGCTGAATAATCTGAACTCAAGGCAGCTTCTGATCTCTGCTCCATGGAAGACTTGGGAACTATTAGCAAGAGGCCTGTGAAAGGCAGCTAAGAAGAGCAAGTTTATTTATGCTACGAAGGAATCTACTTATGTGAAATGTCTTAAATGATCTCCACACTTCCATGGGAAAAACACATATATTTGTGTGCATCAATTTGCAAACATTAAAGCCCATTGATCTAAAATGCTCTAAGGTGCAAAAGAAGGTTCACCTTTCTTGGAAGGTGCTGGGATGCACAGTTTTGGCTAAGCTAGGTCAGCACCCCACCAACAGACATCTCACAGGAACACCTCCTGAGGTCATGATTTAAAACCCTACATAAAGGTTTTAAAGCATTAAAATTAATACTCTTTTAAAAAAGTGACCTTTTACGATACTTTTTTATAGGTATCATAAAATGACATAATAAATAAACTGTCATGAGAATTTACTGTCCCGGCCAGATCTCCCATCTTCTGGTGTGACTCAACCGTGCATGGCACAGGAAAAATGGACATCTACACAATTGTCTTGATTCCAACCCTACCTGTTTGAGTACTAGTTCATACTGCAAAACAAGTCACAACAAAAACAATTTCCAAAAGAGCTTATGTTTCAAATTATAACCTCTTCTCTACACATTTAAAAATCTTCCTTGCCTTTTTTTCTGAGGCAGAGTAGTCAAATGGGTAAAAGAAAGGCGTATTTGCAAAACCAGAAGTAGATCAAAAATATCTTTAAAAAATCCCAAACTTTAAGCATGCCCAGGGGCTAGACAAACTCAACTGCTTGGGGAAAAAAAAATCCAGAAACTGATCAGGAAGTCTTTTTTCCTCCCCAAGTTAATTTAAGTATGAATGCTGCTCTAGCCTACTTCTGGTGCCATGAAATAAGCAGAATACTTCAGAAAAGTGTCCACTGATCGGTGCTGCTTTGGCTAAAGCACCTTTGTAGAGGTCACACAGGCAGACTGGGAAATGGGATGCTGGAAATCAATTTCCTGTAGTGCAGCTGCCCTGACAGTCAGGAAGCTTTGCCCTCTGGCTGCCTGGGACATGGGACAATACATCACAAGGGCAGGTGATGAGCCCTCCATATGCTAAGAACAAATTGAAATATAAGGGAAAAAAAACATGTCCAACAAAAAATAAAAGGCAGCAGAAAGCAGACACGGTGAGTTTTTGCTCTTCACTCCCATGTATCCCAAAGTGGTTTCTCAGAGTTGGAAGTCTGGCCAACTGACTTTCAGGGCCTAGAAGTTTTGTAGAAATCAGGCTTCAGAGCCAGTTTTGAGATTAACTTGCAAGTCTGGCTAGAACTGCTGAGATCAGAAAGCTCTGTTTATGAAATCAGAATAGAATAAACCAAAATATTTAATGGACTCTTAGAATCATAGTCATAGGTCTGTTTCCCCACTAACAATACTTTTATGGATCTTCTTCACTACATTTGCAGTAAGCATGGTTCACTTCCATTTGTTGACTAGAAAGTGCAAAGCTCTCCTTTGTCTAGTATAAAATAACCTGTCAGTAGCTAATTCAACACAGATTCAGTTTTGCTCCTGGTAAAATAGATGGCAAAATTTCCAGGGGATACTGATGGCAGCAGGATTGAAGTCAGCCTCAAATAAGGTTTTAACACATGATTTCAGAAGGTATTCCTGGGTGTTTAATTGTACACACATGGATATTTAAATCTCTATGACTTCTATAGGACTCTTTAACATGTGAAAAATGCATTATTTACAGCATCAGGGTGATCATCACATAGACAATTCAATAACTGCATTTGTGTTGTTTAAGCAACTATTTGAATGTTGCACATGCCTGGAGAAAAAAGTTGGGCAGAAAGTCTATTACCATCCACAAAATCATTTCTCCTCCCCTGAATACTGGTTCTAAAATGTATTTACAGCTGTTGACTTTCCCTGCATATTACTCCTATCATACAAAATATGTCTTCAAAACATCCTCTTCCTTAATTTTTAAACCTACCAAAGCAAAAATAGATACTTTAATAGAAAAATACAAGATTAAAAATATCCTAAAAAATAAAATGGTTGCATGGAATGTCATTTTTATACACACAAAAAAAATCCCCTTTTGAATTGCATCAGCTATACAAACACTTTCATATTTACAGTTATGGATGCAGTCCTGTGCTCACTGAAGTTAATGGGATTTTGCCATTGACTTCACTAGGAACAGGAGAAGGCTTGACAGGACTACATCTGCCCTTCTGAAAAGTCATGGCAGTGGACAGAAAAGAGTGTGGCAAAGCACATATAAGACTGAGGAATTAATCAGTCCTCTCTAGAGACCTGATTGTCTTCTCTGTCACTATTTCACGTCTATGAAACTCCTCATTCTTCACTGGAGTTTTTCCTAAGTCCCACCAGCTAAGAGGAAGAAACAGTGCTTTGGACTGTGGCACCACACAAACAAGGAAAGAATGGTTTGTGTGTTTCCACCTGCCTGACTTTCTCAGAGGAATTAATTAGAACCAAGTGCCAGTTCTCTCCCAGAACTAAGGCCCGTACACCAACTTTCATATCCCCTGTTATCAATATCAGTGATTCTGTGATGCAGGAACATACCCCAAACCCTTTTTTCCTTTTTTCCTTTTGACAGCAACCAGCACCTGTGCTTCTGAAACCATATTTGATACTCATGGGTGAGATGCAAATATGGAAAAGCTGGGAGAGCCATATTTGAGACTGAATTTTAATTAAAAGCTAACTAGAAAGTGATTTTAGCCTCAACAAATGAAAAAAAAAAAAAAAAAGAGAACAAAATGAGGCATTCCCCATCAACTAAACCAAGATCTGCTAGTCTTAATATATGCCTTAGGAAATACTGTCTTTACATATTAAGTACATCCTATAACATCAAACTGCATAATTTTCTTTTCTCATGAGATGAAAGGCCATGCGGCATAACATGATTAGTAAATCATTCCTGAGCTTCTGAAAGAAATTAAGACAAAATTACTGCTTAAAGAGTGAGTTCTTCAAGAGCCACTTCTTTTTACACTGATGTCTTTGGTTGTGTCCTTTTCTCTAATTCTTTCTTTTCCCTAGGAAGAATGGGATTCTTTTTCATCTTCTTCTTTATGCAGCAGAAAAATGAGATCTAATGGAGTCTTCACGTAACTGCCGATGTTTCCCCATGTTACAGTCCTCCTGTTGAGTTCGTCTCTCAATAGTTATTCTGTATTTCTTTCTGCATGAAAGGAGAGGAACAGAATGAGAAATCCTTCTCCAGCTACAGGCTAACAGACATCCCTTATGAAGAATGCCTGTAGGGGACAGCTGGGTGCCATTTGAAAAATGAAACGTGGCAGAATGTGAAACCCTGGTCAAAGATTAAAGTAGTTTGCCTCAGAACATTTTACCCAGGCTCAAGAATGCCTGTTAATTTCTACATGGCAGTCTAAAAGCACTAAGGCATGGACATTTGCTTCTTTGAAAATTTCTGATCTAATGATTAGGAGTTTTTGTGAAGTGTCATGTGAAAAGTGTTACTTCACTGCTTTATATTGATCAAAGCCAATTTTCTTTTCAGTATGCTGGGTGGGGGGGGAACCTTCTGCAGAGTTCAAACAACAGCTCTGACTATTCAGCTGCCTTTCTCACTGGAGCTATGTATTAACTAACTAATCTTCCCATTTCCCTCTGAGAAAGCTATGATGTTTGTAATGTCAGAGGAGGTAACATGATGAATTAAGAAGAGGGATGTAGAAGACAGATAAGAAATAAACACAAATGCTCATGTATCAGACACAGCTCTTCCGGTGTATCTTCCTCTAGGGCCTTTTGAAGAATTCTGTTATGCTTTGTATGTCAAACAAACCCTCTGACTGTCTTTTAGCTTCCCCTTTAGTACCCAAATCTCCCCCCAAAAATCATCAGATGATTCACATTTACATTTTATACATTTAGGTTTCGACTCTGTTTCAGGACAAATTTTTCAGAAGGGCATTACTCCAACCCCCATGTGCTTGTACTGCTGGAGGAGATGCATGGCAAAAACCTTGTATGCCAAGGAAAGCCCTGCTCCACCAGCACAGAGAGCAGGAGTCACAACTAGGTATGCAGCAGTGGAAGAAAGATTTTCACAACACCAAGGTTTTGATTCAAGCAACATGGCTGAATAGAAAGTGACAACCTAGAAGTTCTGAAAATATTCCCTCAATACTTGTGTCTGCATCAGTAAGCTCCAAAATAACTTGAAAAACCTGTGTTGTTTAAGTTCTTTATGTATTTTCAAGTCAGATCCTTACATGGGTCAGAGCATGCACAGTAGTAGCTCTTGCACAAGGACAGGTCCAGATTTTAGATATACAGGTGTTTTAAGTTAAAATCTGGTCAAAGTTACATGTCAGCACTACTCCCCAAACCTTTTAACTGTTTGCATGCACACTCAAAACTGTATTTGTATACTCATTTGTGACAATTACACATCCAAATGAAAGGTAATCAGACGGTATATTTACAGTTTAAAAGCTACAGAAGCTGCAAGTACAAATTACTTCAGGCACACAAATGCTAAACCTACATTTTCTGAAAATCTGACCCATACACCCTGACCTGTTAGGTTTCAAATATTTATTCTGATGGTGGAATAAGGAGGTTGTCCCTCCTCCTGCTTTGAGCAATTGCAATCAGATCTCCAGAATGAAATTCACCCACAGGTCTTCAGACATCTCCAACATATAGATCCATCTGACAGCGCCTGCAGATTTCTTCAGTAAACAGAGAAACAAGCACTAAGAGACCTAGTTTAGCTTTTAGATGAAGATGACGTGAACTGCAGAGAAGAAGAGTGCTCATTTCTCCCCTCTGAGCATACATAAAAAGACTGGGTCATGTTGAGCTCAGGTGTATTACATCTACTTCTACAGATACCCACCTTTGCTCACATGGATTTCCAATCCAAATCTTTGTGTCAGATGATAAGGAGCTGTTCTTACAGTGATACTTTGCACAGCTTTATACCAGACCAGAATATTTGTTGTTTTATTTCTTGTCCTTACAAACCAATTCCTTCCCAGTATCAGCAATGCTACAATCCATACCTAACAACTCTGATATCTCTGGTTGAGAATCTACACAAGATGCAAGAACCTCTGATAACATAAAATATGAAGACAGATTTTTATTCTCTTTTTCTTTTAAAGATAGTCTTTATTCGGTCCAAGCCAACTTAGTTGTATCCCAAATGCAAAAACCATACTATATAAGCACTGAACATGTGCAAGAATAAAATCACCTTGCAGAATTTCAGTTCTAAGTACCGGATGAATAAGCTTGGTTCTCTGAAACCCTGAAAGTGTCCTGGTGAATTGAAGCAGGCTTTGCCTGTTTCATTTTGTCAGCATTTTTTATAAACAGTTGTTTTTTAATGGATAGAATTATTTGATTCTTGTATGCAGAGGTTAACTCTACTCTCCTATCTGGCTTTTCCATAGCAGGAGGATAAATTACTGTACATAAGGTGCTGAACATGTATAACTAATTTATTCCATCAGTATAGGATCAATTATCAAGACTTTACATTTGCTGACTAGCAGTGTAAGAATTATTTTACTTAAACACGCATAAAACACTGATCACCCTGCACTGACCTCAGCTTATTAAGTTAAATGCACAGCTTTGGAATCCAAATGCTCTATTACACCAAAACAGAAATCTCTTTCTGTTCTCCAGTACAATTCCATTCAATACCAGGCAAATGATATAAATCTCTTGCAGATCACAGCCTGCACAACTGTGCTGGCAAGGAGCAGCAAACAAAGGCAGTTTTCAAGGCCAGGGCACTTTACTAAAGCAACTGTGAATGTCTGGAACTCACTGGAATTACTTCCATGAGTAACATTACTTAGAGATCTAAGTAGTTACAGGATGAAGACTCAAGTCAATAAAATTATTTGGATAAAAACAAAAGGACAATCAAAGTGTGTTCACTGTCTCTGGTGAAAATATTACCACACACTATTATGGTGCCTCTCTGTCTCTCACCAAGGATGTTCTGCCAGGAGCTGAGAAGTTTGGATGACAAATAAAAAGTTTACAGAACTTTCAATGAATTGGACTAACCTGAAGAAGTAAAAAGCCATTAGCAATCCTGCTCCAAGCAAGGCGCCCACAACTATTCCTGTAACTGCTGATTCTCCTAGACCACCTGCTTGAAAAGGGAAAAAATAAACAATCAGGGTTTATATTGAGAACTATTTGCATTCATGTATTGGAAAATACACACAATTAGGAAATTCTGACAAATATTAGATAATAACTAAAGCCTTTCAGAGCTTGGGACTCCATGGGAACCTGTTCCAGTGTCTGCATGTTTACTTTTGTCCTTGCTTACCTCGGGGCTGAAAAAGCCTCCAGATCAGTGTCAGATGAAGGCACAATTCTGGAGATGTGATACAAGGGAATATTGTTAGGTAACTGGCCTGGACAGCTTGGTCTGAATCATAAAACTGACCGTGGTTACAGTGACACACATAATGGGAATCAGCACTGAATATGCCTTGAGTCACTGTAACAGAAACAAGCTCATCTTACCTGGATTAGAATCATTACCCTCTATCACCCAGGTTTATTAAAATTACTATGATTATCCAACAGTTCCTCAGTTTTTTTCTAATTTTTTCTCCATTCCTGAAGATATGTAGTTTCAAGTTATGACTTTTGACTTGCTTCAAATCTCAACAGAAGCAGAACAGGGATACAGTGGATGAAGGGGAGCCCAAACAGGGACTGTCTCTGGGAAGTGCAGGGCTCCTGAAGAACAATGGCATTTTCATGTGCATATAGTCTACTCCCACTTCCATTCCCACCTGGGTTTGTGGAAAGGAATAGAGAAGGAAATCAAACTGCTCCCTTCTTTTCCTTCATCCCTGACCCTTCAAGGGGATTCTGTCTGTACAAAAGGAAGAAGACACATAGCTACACCACACTGAAGCAGGTGGTCTGTGTTCACACCAGTTTTTCAAGGGTTCAAGAATTCTCAGGCTGGAGTTACTTTTTCACTGCAGGTCTAGCAAGTTGTCTCCTGTGAAAAGTTAAGGCCACCTTTTGTCACTGAGGCACCAGTATCCTCCTACCCCAATCTTCCTGCAGTGTCCTATGCACTACAACACGGTCTGTGATTCAAGTGTGCTGGAAAGAATGGACACCTGTCCTTTGGAGGGTAGTCTCAGCCTCCTGAATTCACAGATTCACCCCATTCAATTGTCTTCACTCCTCCTCAGCCTGCAGAGCCCCTCACAGTGCCTTCTCACAATGCTAAAAATCATTCTGCACTGGCAGAACACTGCTCCCACCAGCACAGCTGCTAATTATCAGCATGATTATTCTTCGCTGGGGTTTCAGTTACATCCCTCTTTCTGACTAAAAGGCTCCTGCAAAGACCTAAAGCCTTCAGGGCTCTGGCCTGTGCATGATTACTGTTACATTTAAATTCAGGGAAGTGATTCAGACTATGTACTACCCATGGCTGTCAGACCTTCACCTCCCAAGCAGTGGGGAGAGAGAGAGAGCCAGTCCCCATGTCTCAGCTGGACAACTGCGCTGAACATTTTAATATGGCCCATTATGTTGCAGCAACTCATGGATTCTCATTTTTGGAGCTGGTGCAGAAGCATTAAGTCACTAAACTTACATGATTTGCATGGTGTATTGTTCGTGTGCTCTGAAACCCGGCTTTCATCGAGGCGCAGCCTGCCGTGGTTCCAGGGGTATTTCACATTCGGTCGAATTTCAAACCGCCCCTCCTTTCCAAAGTAGTCCCCGATCACCTATGCAAAACAAGAAAGGAATGAAAATATTTTCCTATCAACTTAGAGAAATGAAACAAACAGGAGAGAAGCATCACTCACTGGACTGCTGTGGCATGATGTTGAATGTCAGAGAAGAGGGCTGAAGGGGTCTGTGGGAGGTTATGTAGTGCACAGCCTGCCCTAGGGCAGAATCAGCTGAACAGAAGCATTCCTGACAGATGTTTATCTAATCTGTCAATGAAAGCCTTCAAAGATGGAGACTTGACAATTTCTGCACCAATTATTCTGGAATTTAGCTAGCCTTACTGTCAGTTGTTTTCCCTACCATGGAACATAAAATTCTTTTTTTTGTAATTATCCATCACTTGTTACCAAATTGTCAGTGGTCATAGGAGCCCTTCCTTTTTGAAACACTGCTTTACATGTTCACAGGCTCTTATCTGATTCTGCCCTCAGGCTTCTCTTCTATATAAATCCAGTTTGTACAAGCTTTTTAACCTTCTGAATATTTGTCCTACACTCCCTGGGCTTTTATTCATTTTCTCCACAGTGCTCAGGATAGTCACCCAGCTTAAGCTAGACATGAGTCCTGACTGGGCATGAAAGGACCCAGAGCAGCCCTGCCCAGAAGGACCTGGGGGTGCTGGTGGGTGAGAGGCTGGATTTTTTCATGCCAATTCATAAAAGCACCTCAGAATTTCAGTCCTGTCTTCAGCAGTTTCAAGATAACCTATGTGGAATTTACTGCAGCAATATGTCTAAAAACATCTATGTACAGCAGCAGGACCATATACTGCGTCACTGAAGTGGTGAGAAGCAATAGCAGAAGCACACCAATAGATCTATTTGTCCTCCTACAGATAAAAACCAGGTATTATTACACTAAGTTTATAATTCATGGATAGCCTCTTCAAGTCTTTCACCCGAGTTTCATTTTGAAGCCAATGACTTTAAGGAATGTTTGCTCTGCCTAAACACACAAAGGTATATTTTACACTAAATAAAGGTATTTCTCTCACAGTTGAAACTGGGATATAAATCCTTCGTAGAATGAATGTGTTCAACATTTGTCCAAAACTTAAGGCAAATGCAGTAAACTGGGAAAAAATAGAGACCATTCACAGGCATTATATTATGTATTAGGAGATTGTTCAATTCATCAAGCAGTGGGTGAGTCCTCTACTAGCACAACTTACTAAATAAGAAATAAGCAGAATGGTT
This sequence comes from Geospiza fortis, assembly GCF_000277835.1. Taxonomy (NCBI): domain Eukaryota; kingdom Metazoa; phylum Chordata; class Aves; order Passeriformes; family Thraupidae; genus Geospiza; species Geospiza fortis. The sequence goes on along the minus strand of NW_005054480.1, from coordinate 320,662 downwards.
TCAGAACAAAAAGCTATAAGCAGGAGCCACATCGATTCAGTTCAGAAGTAGGATATAGATTTTAGAAGAGCCGGAGTCGTTGATCTGTAGAACAAATATTGAGGACACCAGCAAGGCAGTCCCTGTGCTTTCAGTATCTCCAAACAAAAAATAAGTGCCTGTTCCAGCATGAGCTTTAGTCACATGTAAGCTAGAGGGCTCCATAAAGGTTAAGAAACCTGCCTGTGTCTAATATAGCAGAGGTCAAACTAGGAAATCCAGGTTTTCTCCTAGCTTTAAACTCTGTGAATAGACCTGGGAAAACAGCTCTGCCCAAACACCATCCATCTGTCACAGTTCAGCTGAGAAACATTCTTGTACACAGAAAAAAATCATCCAGATAATAGAACAAGTTATCAAAGAAACAACGTTTTTATAGAGAGGTGTGAAGGTAGAAATTATATGGCATACAAAAGTAGTAAGTAATCACATGTAAAATGTTAATTGCATGTGTATTTATGTACCTAATAAAGCAGAGGGAAATTCCACAATAAGTTAAAAGAATAAATGGAGCATTTAAAAAAAAAACTAGTTTAAACTGCAAGTGAAAGAACAATGGAGGGAACAGTAAGAGAGGGAAATTAAATTGATAAAAGAGATAAAAAGCTACTGGGCTGAAAAAACAGAAAAAACCACAGATTGCTCACACCAAAGTTATCCCAACTATTTTGTACTCCTACTGCCCCTGGGAGTGTCTGCAGTTGACTGGTGTAGTTTTTCTATCACTTTTACATATTACAACACATGAGACATCCTCACACTTTCAAAAGGGCTCCTTGAATTTTTCTCTGCTGCAGTACCAACAATGTAACTTCACTGGACTCAAAACCACACAAAGAAATGTCCAGCTCAGATATTGCTACTTTTTATTTGAGCTTGTTGAAATCAGGGAGACCACCAAAGCTGAGGCAGATGCTGATTTTACAACTAACAAATGCATCCACTGCAGGTGGACTTAGGGCACTGCATGTATTAATAAACTCAGCCCAGACATGCTACTCTGTGTGCAGCTGCTGCTGTTTCTCACAGACTTTTTCACAGTCCATCTCTTCCAATCCTTCTACATCCAGTGGAATAACCTATCTGAAATACAAGGAGCTATCTGAAATACAAGGAGCCATCTGATTAAAATGTTTCTTAAACACTGAAAAGAAGGCACTCAGGAATGTCTGCCTGACCAACAAGGCCAGGCAAGGTCTGCACTCCTGCTTGTGGCTGACCACAGCATAAGATTTAAACACCGGTAGTTGCTGTAAGATTAATCTTTCTTCCCAACAATAAATAAAAAGTCTTGCTCATTTCTCATTTTTAAACAATAATTTATCATATTCAAAATCAGCGGTGCTTAGCCAGTTTGTGAGAATTCACTCTTTAGTCAAAGGCTAGCATCATGTGAAGTTCTATTGTTAAAGAAAAGAAGGAAGTTTAAAAAACTTATTTTAACTACTTCAAGATAGCTATTTTACAGAAAAGATTTGGTCTTTGAATTGATAAGATTAAGCCACCAAGTAAAGAGACAATATCATGTTACTTTACACAGAATTACTAATTCATCAGTGGCCAATTGCAATGGTGTTTGTTTCCTTACCTCCTGTGTGCCTGCCTCCGGGTCTGTCATTCCAATCACAGAGAAATCCCCATATCTGTCTCCATTGGCATCAATGGACACCTGCCCTGCAATGCCTAAGGAATGGCATGTGAGGAATCAGAAGATTAATTAGTTAAAATACTGAGCCTTTCCAAGCAAAACATGAAAACAGTGGACAGGTTTTTACAGACCGATATGACAGGAAATCTCATCAGTCTCCCTGCATTTTTGTTGGCATTCCAGAAGAAATTGTAATTTCATCTCGGTGTCTGCATTCCTGAATTCTTAACATTTCTCCTTTTTAAATATTAAACGTGTGAAACTGGAGAATACGTGAGAAAAATCTAATCCAAAAATGAGCATGTAAGACTAAAACACAAATACATTTAATGTGAATTATTTACAGAGAGCCTAATCCTGAAATATCTGATGATGCCTCATTGAAGAGAGTCCAGCTCATATGCTGCAGAGGACACAGAGGCAGAGATGTAGATCCCACAGGCTGAAGGGGCTGCTGCACCCATACAACCAGTCCAATGCTGATTCCACAAAATGGGATACTGGAGATGGAACAGACAAGGGGCACCATGTGCACTACATACGCATATGGTGCATATGTACATTAAGCCCTGCATTCATCTACTTAAGATTAACTACACAATACGTTCAGTTTGGTTTATATTCTTAGAGCCCCATTCCACTTCCCTGTTTTACAATTTCTAGAAAACTTTGAGGAAACTGGGATTCATTGATTCATAGGACATGTCAAGTTTGAAGGGGCTTTGGAGATCTTGAGCCCAACCTCCAGCTCAGAGCAGAGTCATGCAGGAGACTGCTCAAGGTTTTATCTGCTCTCCAAAATCTCTAAGGATTTTGGAGAGCAAAAACTCCACAGCCTTACTAGGGCAACTTGTTTGACCTGTCATGGGAAATGAACACATCCTTGGATTCAATCTAAACCTCTTTTAAAACCTCCTTGTGTACAAAAAGCTTGGCTTCAAATTCTCAAGGTGTCAGTCAAAACAGATTCTTAAAATCCATCAAACAATACTAATTAACTATGGTGAAGACTTCTTAAGACTGCTTTTTCACCTCAGGTATTCTCAAACATGATCCTCCACTGCCTGACACCAAACACAGACAATTACACCCATGCAAGGCAAACAGGCATCACTGTACATCCATGTTACACCAAACACATGCCTAGAAAGCCAGGGAGATTCAGGCTCTCAGTGACAGTCAGTCAGAAAAGAGAGGTCAGATATTCAGAGTATCAATTTCCCCCAACATGCTTAGGGACAGTGAATGTGCAACAGACTTAACACACCTCCATTTATTCTGTATCTGTTCAGATTTAGTGATGTCAGGAACATTTCAGCTTGCTGTGGTTTTCAAAATACATAGTGGTGATCAAAATTATTGTCAAGCACGTATTTCATTCCAACCACACAGTAACCAAGCCATTGTCAACTCAATTACTGCAGGGAAATCAAATTGGTGTAACAAGCACTTGGCTGAGACACTGAAAGAAGAGGCCACTGAAGAACTGTGATGTCCCTGTTTACACATCAATTTGGATTCTGGATCTGACAGGAGGCACTAACTGGAGCAGATACTTTTGTGATCTAAGAAAACCATAACTGTTTTTGGGAAGAGGTATTAAAATTGAAACTTGGAATTCCTGTGGGATTTTTTTTTCAGTCAGAAAATATTTATTTTTCAATTTTTTATCTGAATCAGAAATACAAATTTTAAAAGTTGCCATTTCCTGTGATTTCCTTAAGAAACAGAGGTAGGAAATTTTGAAACTACCTTAATGAAGAATTGCATTTGCATGAAGGTGGAATGATTTTATCTCAACCTTCTTTCTATTTTTTTTTTAATGTGAGATACCTACCTACAAAAAATTTTGCTACTTTTCCAGAGGAAATGTCAATGAATAGCAAATATTCCTCACCACATGTACCCTGAAGTTATACCATGCTGTCTTTAACAACCCAATCACTAAGAAATCCTTTGATCACCTCAGCCTTATCCTCTTCTAAGCCCATAATGTCTGTGCAGCTGTGGCAGGCAGATGGAATTCTGCAGAAAGCAGCATCTACATTCTGTTGGGAGTCCTGATAAGTCAGAGCAGGCTGTAAAATGAGGTGCCAAGACAATTAGATATCTACATGTCAGAAGTTAAATTAATGTCATTAGTGAAACTGGAGTTCTCATTATCAAGGCCTGCCAATGTCAAAGGGAATAAAAAAGCTTCAGTCCTGCAGCAGAATCTGATGGGTGGGCATGAACCATACTCTGTGATGCTTCATCCACTGCAAAGAGGGGCTCACAAACAAAATAAAGGGACATGGTCTTCCTTAAGGGACTGCATTGCAAGACACTGAGTTTAAGGCTTCTTTCAACATCAATTTTTACGTCCAGCAACGTACTGCTACAGGGAGAAAAAGGCATATTGCTTACAAGAATTTTGACCAACTGCACCCTCAGCTGTAGCCCAACTCAGCTACATTTTCAGAATAGGTGGAACAGGTCAGCCACCAGCAACAATCTGGTTTTCACAAGTGGGGGAAGAGAACATTGTTCCCTCCTCCCAGGTTTTACAAGTAAGGTGTGAGAATCAACCATGGAGCACATGGCACTACAAAGGAGGCATGGACACACCAGTTGGTGGCTTCCTGGAGCACTGGAACAGGAGCAAACACAGGCTGTGCTGGGGCATCTGCTCATGCACAGCACAAACAAAGAGAGACTCAAATCTTTAGACACCAGATTCCCTCCCTTTTAAAGCAGAGTGTTTTGGCGAGCCACAGATATGAAGAGATATAGTGGACACCAAGTACAACCTACAGATGGTGCAGGGTTGCTTATGGGATGATTGCAACCAGCATAATTTAAAGCAAGCCCTTGCTTTAAAGTGCTTAAGTGTTCCCTTAAGCTGCCCCAAGTACTCTTTTGCCTCATGTTCACCCCACAATTTGAGAACAGAAAATTGGTTTGAAGCTGCTGCCCTTCTTGCCTCCTTACACAATGTCCAATGTGTTCTTAGAGCTGAGAACCTGGCCACTGGGGTTTTTCTTACACATGCAGATGAATCATTCACTTTTTATCTAGGGGAAATGTTTCCTTCTCTCCAGCATTCCCACAGGAAACCTTGCCAGTCCTACAACAAATGATTGGACTATCACATGAGATGGATGGAAATATTTTAAATAGACGACAGATGAAAACAATAATCTTCAGTTTCTTTTTTACAATTCCTACCTGGCAAAAGCATCTGCGTTGCTTTGCATCAGCAAGGTGACACACAAATGCCAGTTGCAGCCTTGAGGATTAGGCACAGAAAGGCACAGTGGTGTTCAGCTGCTGCCTCTGAGACACCACACACAGCTCCTGAAAGGAGGCTGGGGGAAATCCTTCTAGGGCCCAAAGGAATCCCATTGAGAAACACAAAATAACCCCAACCCTGGCACCTGCTTGCTTCTATCCATTCCCAGGCTTTCAAGATAAAAAAGTGAAATGGAAAAAATGAGGCAATCTGAGAGCTAATAGATGAACATGAGCAAAGCGAGCAGCTGTAATCTTTTCAAAAACAAAAAAGGAGCCTGAGAAAATTATTGGTATTTCTTTACAACATCAGTGAGGGTCATTAAATTGTTAAGAGTTTTTCAAACTGAGTCAAGACCTCAACAGTTGATGCAAAAAAAAAGACAGCCTGGTGAGATATGTGAGCCAGTCTTAAAGATGCACATGGTTTCCTATGTTTGCTTTCCTCTCTCTTAGGAGTGGAGTAGGCATGGGTCCTTACTTTACACAGAACAAAGACCTGAAGGTTTTTACTCTGAAAGCTGGAATTCCATATTCACTCTTACCTTCGTATGTTCTGTTCCGTGTTTGTTGAACAATTTTTTCCCCATCTTTTTTACTGAAACCGATTTTCAGAACTTCCTGTAAAGCTAGAGCATAAAGAAGAATAGCATCATGGAATCCTTCCACAAACATGTTTGCCTGAAAAAAAGGAGAAAAAAAAATGGCAATTGACACGTAACAAAATTTTTCTTTCCTAGGTAATTGATTGACTAGAGAGAATCTACAAATTAGCCAAAGTGACTAATTTGGATAGTTACTTTCTTAGCTGCTGGAACAGAAGGGAATATATCTCAAAAAAACCTCAGGGGAACAAGGGGAACTTCTGACCCATTTTTAAAAACAGTTAACCACTATCTGCTACTCTGGACATTCATAATGTTGTGTCTGAATAGCTCTGCAGATAGGGGTGAAATTTGCAGATCCCAGTTCCCATGCCCAGAGGCACAAATTCTGCACTTGACCATGTGAGATTCTGTTAAGTGCTGAGCACCCTCATCCCACAGCAGCAAGCATAACTCCCACCCTTCGCACAGGGCGCTTAGCACCTCTCAGGACTGGGAAGTATGTTCTCTCATGATTTTTTTTGGAGAGCACAGCTGGTGGATTTGCTTGTTTAATGATTACCACTTCCACTTCTGGCCCTTGTTCAGCCAAGCATCTCTCCACGAGCAAATGAGCAACGGAGAAAACTACTTACCATCTCCAGTAATGCATTCTCTGGAACTGCCAGGAGAACCTTTTCCTGTCCTTTATAGTCTTCTCAGTAAGTTACATGAAACAAATGAAATAACCCTAATAACCCCAACCCTGCTTTATAACCCTAACACAAAAGAAGATTGCTGCCAATGAACCTTTGTAAGCAACCTACAGTTTTTGGTCTGTGAGTTACATTAACAGTTAACATGAGTGCCGCATAAACATCACAAGTTTGCTCTCAGTAGCCTGATGTGCTTCAGTGGTGAAGCAGTAATTATTTCTGGAGTGGAGTTCTAATGGAGATGCATCAGCAGAAGCTGATGCAGAATGACCAGAGCAGCACAGGTATACCTCTTTTGTAGGCAGCAATGCACATTTCAGCAGTGCAAAGCACTCACTAAATGCACAATAATTCAGAATTAATTATCTTTTCAGCTGCAAGAAAGATGTTCCCATCCACTCAGAGTTTCATTACAATTAAAAAAACTCCTGACATCCTAGCAAAGGTGTAACCACATTATGGGGTCTCTTACTGCCACTTCCAGTGAACCACTCACCTCTACAAATCCTCCTCTGGACAGAAGTAACATTTAGCTTATCTTCTACTTCACTATATCTAAACAACTTTAAATGCCAGTAAATGAAGTCCTCCTCTAACTCTCACACGTTTAGCTGGATGTTAAAAAAGTTACAAGACAAAACATGTGGCCAGTTAACGAAATAACTGTTCCGCAGATAAGAAGTATTACATAGTTGATTGGCTAAACTGAACTAATCAAACCCTGATAGTGTAATTACTTCCAAGACATTCCTTCACTCTTAAAGCAGCTGCCAACAGTAAGGAGAATTTCGGAATTATTTACTGATAATATAAAAGTTTACATTGCTCTGACATTTAAAAGTGGACTTTCAGTAACTCCAACCTATGCTGCAGTTGAATGCATCACATTCATCACAGGCAAGAGCCCATGGTGCTACAGGAGGGGCAGAACAGCTCAGCTCACTCTGACAGTCACTGACTACAGGGCAGCTGCAGTTATTCTGAACTAAAGAGAAAGCCTGAAAGAAGAGGTGAAAGACAGGCTTTTGGTGGAATAAAAAGAGCTGATGGACAGAGTGCATACTAGGACAGGCTTTGCCAGCAGGGGCTTTAACTTTTCAGAATTTAAAAAAACCCAACCAAACCAAGAAACCACAAAGCTCGACAACTGCTTCGTGTGCCAATGTTAGAGTCCAAGTGGCCTGTGGAAGATCAAACTTCAGCTTTCTTAATGTGACATTCTTTCTCTCAGGAGAGAAATTAGACTCTCCAGTAGCTATACCTCCCTGCTGGCTGATTTACAGTTTGTGGCTGGCATTTGTTTCAAGGAAAGCCATTTGTCACTTCTTTTGTCCATGGCAGAGACCGCTCAGTGTAACACGGCAACCTTCAGAATCCATTTTGTCAGCTAATTTGCTCAACCTGAAATCTACTCATGCCACCAGCCTGAAAACCCTTCTGTAGACACTGAAGATTTGCCAGATAAGCCCTGTCAAAATTCACTTGGCAGTTTGGAAAGTTACTGCCACAGCACCTTGCCAAAGCTCCACTTTGCCAAAACCCCTTACATTACATGAAAACTCATATTAAAAATTGTCAGAAAGTCATTTATGCCACTGCTCAGTTACTCACACACAAACCCCAGCATTTTACCTCATGTTGTCAAGGAAGTTGAAACTATGGATAATTTATGCCATTCAAAATCTTCTGAAAGAGTTGTAATTACTGTTTGCAAATGGGATTGCACTTACACTCCCCAGCCAAACCATATGCTGGCCACACCTGAGACTTTTCACATTAATCCAGGAACACATTTAAGCAGCAGTTCTTGAAAGGTGATACAGGATTCCACGAAGGGAATAAGGTTTTCCTGCATATCATCTTGTTCAATCATTTGTACGTTGCCACAATTCCACACAGACCACAGGTTGCATGGCGTGTAGGACAGAGGAATATTAAAATGTGAAGTAACAGCTGCAAAAATTTTTGAAGGGTTTGCTCTTTACTTTAGGAAAAGCATTAAAAAGGGCTAGACTAAAAAGTTTATATTCCAGGAATGCTTCAAATAGGAATGAGAATAACTGTAGAGATGTCTTCACAGGCTGCTTGATGGTGTCCATGGTAATTAATAATGTGTTAGTTCAACCTTAGACACCTGCAGGATAAAAACTGAACACAGTATAAAATCTATTAAAGGCCCACTAATCTTATAGGTAATTAAAAATTCTTTTAGCTGAGCTCTAATACAAAGCAGAGTCTTTTTATTGTAGCCTTTTCCAATTTTATTTAAGCTGCCTTTTAATTACAGGTGTGAGCAGAGCTCCAAATGCTGTGATCACAATTTTCACGTCAGAGCTACCGAAATGTTGCTGTCCAGGGCCACCCCCTCAACGTGGCAGCAATGCCACTGGCAGCAGAGAAGCTGCCAGGTTTGCTGAACACCTTTGGAAGCTGCAGTACCAATATGTGGAAACCTTTTTCTGAGCTATCTTCTGTATTACTTTCACATCCTGTTTTAATACCATACACCTAAAAAGCAAGTATGCCAACTGTATGCATATGTGAATAAGACATATACCCCTTTTAACTTCCTGCCTTTCTACTCTTTAATTAATCATCTTCTATCAGAAAAAAGAAAGCAACCAAAACCCAACAACCCCTCTCAGTGGAAATCACATGCATAAATTTTACCCAGTTCGAAGTTATAGTTCCCCAAGCAGCTATATTGTGACCACACTGTTCATATATACGAAGGTGTTAACAGCATACACAGCAATGCAAAATACTACCCATGTGGAAGACAGCCAAGATACAGCTATGCAGGGCCCATAACTTTCCATATCCTGCCTACTGACTGTAAAATAAGATTATTCTCCTGCATCTGGAGCTGCCCAGCTCTGAAACACCGCAATTACACCAATTCATACCACTTCCATGCTTGGTGGGGAGCATCAGCATCATCACTTTTTTTCTATCAAAAAGGCAAACAACATCTCCCACACTTGGTCTCTGCATCTACTTTCCAGTACATCCGTAGTGATATTCAAGTTGACAAACCGTGGTTTCAGCCCCAGTCAGCAAGGACCCTAGGGAACTGCAGAGGGCTGCACACAAACATTTCGAAAAATGTTACCAATTTGTGTAGGTGATGTAATGCTCCTACTTCTCACACTGTTACAATGTGTCTCAAGAGAAGTATTTTTCTAAGCAGTTGCAATTTAACTGTCAGTTCTCCCCTTTTAATCCTCCTTAACCAAGCCAGTTATAATTATGGTCCCTTCTTTATGAGCTTTTCTAAGAAGCCCTGACATAACTAACTTCTCTCACATGCATTCCTGACATGCATCTTCAGTTGTCTTCTGCTGACTCAGTATCCAGCCCTATTCACTTAACTCTACAGCAGGGATTTCTTTCTTTAATACCACTTGTTGATGCTGCATATTCCCATTCAGGACACTGCCACAGCCCACGCTGTTTTAAGTACTTATTTACAGTCCTGAGATGGTCAGGGGCCTTCAGCATTTCTTCGATGAGTTGCCACGACCTTGCTCTGAGCAGCACAAGCCTAGAACAAGGTGCTCATGATTCCCATACAATAGATGATCAAAATATAGAAATGATTCATGTTTAAATTATTTTTAAGATAAAATATCATTATTACACATTTATTTTAGAAGTGTTAAACTTCTAGTTTAGGTAATCCCAGTGAGAAACTCTGGGTGGAACTGACGTGTAGATTGAGAATGTGATGCTGTGGGAAGAATATTCTTACACCTGATCATTATCTGAGGAAAGGTGAAGTGCATTTCAAACCATGTGAAATGCATTTCAAACCACGTCTAGTTCCAGCTTTGCAGTAATGTATTAGTCCTACTGCCATAACACTACCACATATCATTCTGCATGCTACCACCCAAGAGTATTATCAAAGTTTTCACTAACCCACCATACATCTCCTCAGATCCTCACAGGATTTCTTCATTTGATTATGCAACAGAAACTCATAGAGCTCCTGAATATCATCTATGGATAGCAGCTGGGTAATGCTAACATGCAGTGGGACTGGGATTTGAAGGACTCCCAAGCACACCAAATGCAAAGCTACAGGATACACCAATAGTCCGCTGTCATAAACAGCATATCTTGGGTGCCTGCAGACAGGGATGCATCACTGTGGAAACAAAGCAGGAACTGGAAAGGAGAATAAAGCTAAAAGACAGTCAATCTGTATGTTTAGATGCCTAAGACTAAAAATACAGACTGTTTGCTAGGGCAACCATACTGCTCCCCTACTGGACCATAGTGCTTCAAACAAACAGTAAGAAAAAGGAAAAAACAATAGGAAAAAGCAAAAAATAATAGAAACACATGCTTTCTTCTGAGAAGGTCATTTCCACAATATTTAATTTAAAACTAAAAAGGAATATATGGCATTACACCAAGTTCTGGGCAACACAGCCGTAGCCAAAGAGAGCTTCGCACTCTATTCACTGATATCCAGACTCTATAAATACATAAATGGGCACCTACTCAAGAACACAAGGCCAGGGCTCAGGACTTGGTTTCCTAAAGATATATCCAAACTCACTTTATTATCTGGGGCTGGAACTCACATCTCTCCCTAGGAAAAGAGGAAGAGCATAACAGTAAAACCTTATGCATATATAAGAGAGATTTATTCAAGTACTGTTGCATCCATTTTCATGTTTCACAGGGAGACAGTGTTTATGTGGAAACCCCTAAGACATTTTTCTTATAGGAGAGCATGTGACTTTATTAGTGGGATTCTGCAGACTGAGGCTTATATTCCACTCTAGAATTTATAGCTTAAACATTCAGTTGAACAAGACTTCCCTTAAAGGAGGCTTCTTCCAACAAGGCTGCCTGCTTGTTTTCAACTCCTTGACACATACTGTTCACCTTAATAATTTAGCATTCCCTGGAGCAGCAGTGATGCTGAGAGCAGAGGAGATGGGCTGTGTGCTCCACCCAAGCACCCTGCACACCAAGCAACATGTCTCTGGCCTGAGGAATCTGCAACTGAAGCCCACATTTAGAGAGTCTTGGGCACAACATTGCTTGCAGCTCAGCACCCATCTCCACCATGAAAGAGCCTGCATGCACCATTAGAGAGATAAGATGTACAGTGAGACCCCAGCTTTTTTCTGCCCTTCCTGTTTGATTTGGACACAAAGATGCTGTGCTGCAATTAAACTCATTTCTTCGAGGGTGAGACCATGCCTCTGCCTGCCTGCACTGTTCAGCTGGTACACGAGCTGATGTGCACTCCAGGCATGCCAAACCACTGCTGCCTTTGTTCCACTCAGACAAGAGGATGCTTATTCCAACAGGACTGAAGTACCACCAGGGACAAACTCCAATCTACTTTAAAGCCAATTGTGGACCAGAAGCCAGCCCTTTGTTCCAATAAAAGCTCTGCTGAAATAAAATAAATTAACAAGAAGAAAATAAAAGTAAATTAAAAATTAGAGCATTATCTGTGACTCACTTAAAAAAGGCATCCAAATCCAGGGAGTTAAGGGTTTTGGCAGTGAAGGTCATTTTCTTGCTATGGAAAGAAAACTAACTGCAAAGCCAGCTTCTTTGCTATTGTATCTCATCTCATCTCATTCTTCAAGCCTTCTTCCTTGTTTTTCTTAATATCCCATTTTTGAACAACTAGTAGATTTACCCATACTCATGTAGCTGGGGCAGCCACAAGGTGCTCGATTGTCTCAATGGTGAACTGAAGCAAAAAATCTATTCAGCCCCAGACTACAGGGCAGCTGCAATGTGAAATATCAGCTAAAACACATCAGGCTACAGTGGAAACTGAGACACAAAGGTGTGGAGAAAACCTTCCACTGCCTGCAAAAGCTGCCCATTCTTTGTTTATTGCTTGCAACACCCTCCTCATGGTTATCTAAAAAATGGCTGTAAACTCCCAGTGCTTGCTGCTAACAGGCTGGGCAGAAATGTCCAGCTACAGCCAAAATGAGCTCATTCCATTGAACATAGAAAGAGGAACTGTCAGCTCAGCAGAGTTAGAACCTCACCCACAGTCAGTTCACATCAAGGGGCTCCAACTGCTGCACTTATCCCACAGCCTTACAGCACTGGGGGCTCAGACACTCCCCAGACCTCCACTGGCACGGCCAAAGCAGGGGCAGGCTGAGCTGAGAACTGCCCTGCTCCAGGAACAGGATGCTCTTCTAGACCAGATTTTCCCCCTGAAAACCTGTGTGGGATTTATTTCTGGCTCTATCCATTGTGTCCACTGATTCCTTTTGCAAACTGCTCCCAGCCACTTTTCCCCTCTGTGGTTTTGGCTCCTGCATTACCTTTTAATGTTGCCCTTAAAGGGGTGCAACTGATGTACCTAAGAAGCAGAACTGTTTTGTACCAGAACTCAACTACCTACAGAACAATAATTTTAGAGAAATTTCTCCTTTATGTATGATTTACACAAATACTATTCACCTCAATAATTAGCTCTAAAGGGACCCAGGTCACCTATCAAGGAAAAGGATAGAAGATTACTGTGCTCCTGCAGCCAAGGTGAAATATCCCATGTTTATACTACATCTCTAACATCAGATAAACAGCTAATGCAAAAGATCTCTAGCACATAGCACTGTACTGTGACTGCCTGAATACTGAACAGATCTTAACCATAGAAGGTACAGCTGTCATTTATAAAATTAACCTTCCTACTTTTTTAGGACTTCCTGCCTTCTAACAAACTATGTGGCCATTCACATGATGAGTTCCAAAACTATCTCCAGAAATTACACATCTAGTCATAGTGGTGAAACACAAGAGATACTAAAGAACTTATTCTTTTCAGCTGAAAACACACAGACATACAGAAACTAAAATAAGCTTGTTTTAAATAGATTTTTCTAAGAATCCCCATTGGTAGTCTGATAATCTGTTACACAGTTGTAATGAAGGCTAACATTTTAAGCTGGCATTTAAATTGGAACATTTAAATTGCAGATAAACACTTAGAAGCAAAAAAATCACCACCCCCATCCTTTCATTAGATATTAAGTTTTTGATGTCAGCAGGCAAGAATGTTTTACAAGCAGGAACATCTCAGTTTTCAGGGTGACAGTCACTCATCTGAAAAAATCAGTTCCACTTGCTAAAGTAAGTTAAATTGGTTTAAATTAATGCAGAGATAGGACAAACAGGAAGGACATTTTTTTGTTAAATGTTTATCCTTGCGCAACGTGCAATTGTTTTGCGTTCTGGATTACTAAAATTAGCACCAAACCACAAAAATCACAAACATATTTTATTTTTTGTATTAAAAACTCTCAAGGTCACATCAGCTCTCATGCAAAACTCAGAGAAATCACTGTATCACTTTGGAAACAACTCACATGTTCAAACTGAGTTGAACATGCTATACTAGCTGGTGGGCTGGTAAAATCTTGGATGGGGTAAAAAACACATCTGATGAAAAGGACCTTTGCAGCAGATTAGCAAAGATTACCCACCAGCGCATGTGCTTTACAGTCTTAAAGACTGGATAAACACAAATGATTTAGACACAGCCAAAAGTGGTGCTTAGCTCAAAAGTATGCTTGGAGCTGGGATTAGTAAACTAAGATCTGTATTCAGTACCAGGCAAAAATTAGGCACACAAAACCAGGATTCATAAGAACAGTATCCCACCTCACCTTTGCCAGCAGAGGAGGTAGAAAATGAGGGATGATGTGACCTCTTATTCTCACTCAAGCAGATAACAACTTTCCACTGCATGAACTCGTACTAAGGCCTTCACAAATCCTCACAGGGCACCAGTGTTTTTAAATTCCCTGCCCCTTTCACCTAAAAGCCCTGGGCCTCCTGCTACTGAGTAAGCATGGGAGATTCAGGTCCAATCTCCACTTTCAGAGAATCTGAATTCCACCTTTCCCCTGCTCTGTCTGCAGGCCATCCTGAGGTGGAGGCACTCCTGGAACTGGAATCCAGGTGCTGAGGGAAAGGTATGACCTGCCAAGACCTGGGGGACCTCTGGGCTGGGAGTAAATTATTTGCTAAGAGAGCCCACCTGAGGCTGTGGTTGCCATGACAAATGATCCTTTTATTAAATACCAGGCTAAATGGGCATATGAACTTGTAAATTTTAATGGCATGGAACTAATGCAAACCCTCAGGCTGCTATTAGTCATGCTTCCATTCCAAACAATTTAAAATTTAACTATTTGGTTTTGCTATTTTCTTTCAGATAGTGAATATCTGATGAAAGGTATTCAGCTGGCTGATTAACCACCCCTTTGCTGGCATCCCTGCAAGGATCCCATTAGCACAGGAGGGGCACAGCAGCTATCTCAGCAGATATTTGTGTGTACCTGTCAGCAAGCAGTAAGGTTCCAGCTGCACACCTGAAACACATTTTCCCGCTCTTCAGCAGCAGCATGACAGTTAATACCTCTAAATCTGAGGATTTGCAGCCACTCCAAGAAACTAAAAACTCACTCTTGTAGCTCCTTGCGTGTGTATTGACTGTCTGATCCCTGAAATCCTCCTTGGTTTTGCTCTTTGAGGTATTTTGTAGTCTGCAGGCTGATGGCCCAACTGGATGCATTGCACACATGCGCTTCCCATCAATGTCCTGTTCAGTGAATGTCACCTTGTTCCCAGCCACAGAGCAAAAGGTGTCCTCACCTACCCTCCTCCCATTGCCCATGCCCCTTCTCATGCCCCCTCATTAATTTGCTCTGGGACAGAGGCACTCCTTGTCTTCTCAATATGCTTTGATATATTCATTCTTTTCAGAATGGGCTAGACCTTCTCATTTTTGTCCCAGACTTCTCTTCCTAATGAAAAACATATCTACTAAAGAGGGAAGGAAAGTTTTAAGCATCTTCCTGCAGGTTCCTACGTCCCCTTGCATGCACAGGAACACCACTGCCTCTATTCACACAGCCCATTCTTACTGGATGACTACATTACCCCCTCTGCATTAGCAAAATTGCTAAATATCCCCTGGAAAAAATAATAAAAAAATCAGAGCTGGCACATTGTACACTGGCCTTTTCTTACAGCCCAGCAGAGTGGAGCACACCCAAGCCCTGCTGCCTGTCTTGGTTCTGCCAACATTCATACACCAGGGTGACCTGACTCACCCACGGGACTGGCCTGCCCTTCTGTTAAAAGATTTTTTTCCCTCTGGAGAATGAGCCTTTCCCAGAGCCAGGTTCACCTCAACCTCAAGCACTCAGCCATAAGAAATGAATGTGATGACAGAGCAGCAGATCTCAGACTTGAGGTGTTCATGATTGCCACTTACACTGGTTTTTTTAGAAGACTTGTCACTTGTGAACATCACAAAGTTAGACCCTGCCCTGCTGTTATTCAGGATCACCTACACCAACCAATACCCCAGATGAGTGCAAGAAAGCTTTCCTGGACCACCTCAATCTGGAGACAACAACTCTTCTGCCCTGGTGCTCTCAAACAAGGAATTCACATTTCTTGCCTTGAATAACTGCTCTTCCTTTACATCCCTAAAGAAAAAAAGCATGGCTCCTTCCCCACACCTCCTGCCACCTTCATAATCAAACCTTCTGATTAAACTGCTAGGCTCAGATAGAAAAACCCAATCTGTGTAACCAGAGTGTGAAGGTACCAGCACAGGTGAGGTGAACCCTCCACAGCACCCAAGCTGCTGAGGCTAGAGCATCACATCAGCCATTCAGCAAGAGCAAAACAGCTCCCAGCTGCCTGCCCAGGACCCTGCTGCTGGCTGCAACACCATCCTGATGTGGGACAGACTCACCCAAACCCCCTCTTCATGCCTTGTTGAGATGAATATTCTTTCAGTAAAGAAGGAAAGTTCAAATTCAGTTATATTTTCATGAGATACCCAGAGAATAAGACACACAGAAAAAGAAGGTGACTGCTAAAAAGTCTGTTAGGCAAAGGTATTTCATTTTTCAAGTGACATTTTATACAAAATGATAGTCTACCTTTTCCTTCATTCAAGCATCTCAGAGCCCAGCCTGAAGATCATTCTATACCAATGTCAAAAATCTTACAAATTTACATTAAAACAATACCTTAATGGGACAAATTAGCTTTTGGTTTGCTTGCAATGCAAACAGCATAGACAAGCACTAAAACCAGAAATAGCCTTTGAATTTTGCAGGAGGACATATTTTTCACCCTTTATTAGTGAAAAATAAGTTCTATTTCTAGCAAGTACTTCAAAGAGCGCCTTACCCATAAATTCCTGAGTGCCTGTTTAGTAAAGTGGAATGTGAATATCAGTGAAATCCAAGTTAAAAACATGTGGCTATGGAAAATATACAACATAACCATGAAGACCAACTCTAAACTTTTACATTACCAAAAAGTTCAGATGTTTCTATTTCTAGATATACACACAGTTTTACACTATCTCCTCTATGGTTTAAGACAGCTTCAAAAATATGCTTAGATAGGCTAGAAAAACTAAACAAATCCACTGGAAGAGAGAAGAATAATTTCTTTCTTTTACTGGCTTTTATGACATCTGTTACTGGCAAATAACTTTCTATTACACTGTAGTTTTGCCTAAGACCCGGATGTGGATGACACTGGTCTTTCATACACTGAGAAAGCATTAACTTCAGGGGAAAGTGTAAAAGTGTCTGCTGTATTCACCAAATTTAGCAGTCCAGAGGTCAGCACTCCTCTTTTCCTACAGAAAATAAAGACACTCTCATTAATTCCAAGGGGTGAAGGGTTGGTCATGAAAATCCTAAATATGTTTTACTAATAGAATTCATCTTGTTAATAAACTGGCATGTGAAACCGTTTTTTCCGGCTGCTGAAAGCAGCTTGTGGTTTGCCTTTATTCTTTCGAACACAATTAGCAAAGCACTCCAGCAGCTGAATAGAACCATTCATTTGAACAAATTATTCCCTGGCAGGGTTTGGGGGTTCTTTTTTTCCCCCCCCTCCCCCTTAAATCTCCTCGAAACTCTCTCCCATCCTTATGCAGTCAGAAGACACAAAAGACTGCCTGACATTAATCTCGCCTGCCTGTGCCTGAAAAAGACAAGTGAGAAGGACATTGCTGAATAAGTTACATTTTCAGCATCATAGCTACAAGACTGAATTGCTCACTTCTCCCAGCCTTATCTTAGCTGGTGTGCAATCCTAATTAAAAGGCTGACGTAAGGAATACACACAGGGAAGAGTCTGGCACGGATGTTATGGATGAGATGATAAACTTTACGAGCACAGCTACCTCCCATGAAGCTTTTGTAGTTAACTGCTGGACCTAAAAATGTTGCTCTAGAATGCACTTTTTCTCCTTTCAGAGGGCTGAAAATGTTAAATAAAACAGAGCTCCCCTTTCTAATAGGGAGTAGCATCTTGCTGATCTAATTAATCTACATAGCTCATTCTTTCATTGAGATAACTTTACTGGCAAATCAGGCTCCAGCTCCCTTCTCCCAGTGCTCATTTTCAGGGTGAAAAAGGCTCTGGGTAGGAAAAAACCCCATGCATCCACCTTGTGAACAATGCTGTCGTGTAGTTAACACAGCAGAAATATTTGTTTAATTAGTTACATTTTCAGCTTTTAAATGAGAAGAAAAAACAAGCCATGGGTGGTCTGTAACCTCAGAAGAGCAAATATTCCTGGCTGTAAACTCATCTGAGCTCAGAATACTGGGTTGGACATAAAAAAAGCATTTATTGAATCCTAGGCCTGAGTCAGGAACAGAAGGTGCATTAAGAACTTCCAAACTGCACCCTACCACCAATTCATTAAGTGTTCAGCATTATTTAATAAAAATGGCTTATGCATATACTTCAACTGAAACACTGTTTATTCATAAACATTTTTAACTACAGTATGTGTTGGGAATTATTCACACACCCCTTTAGAGACAGTTTTAAATTCTTCCTTCAAGTAATTGCATGCAATTCCCACTGCTGTCTGCCTCAACTAGGCTATAGGTCTGCAAGCAGAGCTTGCCCTGTATTTTGCAATTAAACCAAGGATGTTAGTTGCTTTACAGAGAACAGGACTCCCTGCTGTTAATGTCTTGTTAATGCATTAACATTACAAAAGTAAGAAAACTGCCACCATTTGTATAAAAACATTAAAGCAATTCTACCACATGCTTGAAACCCAAATTTGATTGGATTTTTGGAAATATTCTTCCTTTTATCAGAGAAGTCAATCTTCAGGTAGGCACAGAATAAAATGGTCAGACTTTCTACAAAAGTACAGGATGTTTCTTGAAAAAACGTGAGACACTTGAATGCTGAAATGATGGCTGAGCAGATTTATTGCTTCAGCCCACAGTTCTTTGGGTTATATTAACATAACAGTAGCTGCTTTCACACTCAGACTGGTGAACAAGCAAACTAACAATATTTGCTAATGGATTCAGGGGCTGCTGCAATGGGACACTGCAGACAGGGAACATCACCATTGCCCCATGCTGTGCAACCCAAATATTTCTAAGATGCTTTCTCAGAACCTCTCTACCACCCTTGCTTTCAATGCTGTCTAATTAAAAGGTGCTTAAGGAAGCTTCTTACTTCACAAGAGAGATTCCTGGAGAAGTTGCTTTTTCCACACTTTCCTGCTCCCTCAATAAGGCATAGGTTCTCCCACCTTCCCCATTTCCAAAGCATAACACTCATGCAGAAACACTAGAAACTTCTGAGCTGGGAAAGACCTACCCAAAACACGTTTTTCTCTTTTCTGTGTGATCTCACAGCTGGAGATGAAGACAGCCAACACTCTTTGACCTTACTCCTCCAAGGGCCATATGTGTTCTGCATCTGGCAGCGGGACAGCTGCTGCTTTAGGACTTTGCCCTTTCTGTCTCCCTTATCTTTCCTTCTGTCATCTGCTTATTTTCCATTTTTATTATATTCTTTTTTGGTAGATAATAATGCCTTTAAGATTAGTGCTGGCAAGAGGCCAGGACAAAATGGCAGCACTAATGATTTTTGTTTGAGTTAGGGTCACTGTGAGATAATTTAGACCATGGGCCTGGGGCCCCATTTTCCCATGACATTGGAAAAATCCACACAGAAAAGCAGACACAGTGAATGCTTCAAATCCAAACCTCCCTAAGCATCTCCTCTTGGGACACAGCTTGCAGAAAAGAATGAGGACTATATTTCAACACCCGTGGATATGACTTGAGATGGGCTGTACTATTGATTATCTTTCTACATAGTTTTTGTTTTCAGGAGCAGAATCCAGCAGAGCAACATCCATCTCTGTCACTTCCCACCCACTCAGCTCAAGGACTTTTCCTTCCCTCTCTTCCCTTGGAGGACACAGCTTTGCCTAATGCATACCCAGGGCACTTTTTTTCCCATGTTGCCAAAGAAAGCACACTTAATGGGTGCCCACTACCCACAAATTTTTCAGAGGGGAAGGAACTGGCCTTCAGTCTAGCTTTTTATTTTTCCCCACTAGTTTTCAGAATGCTTTTTCTTTCTTAATCCTGAAGGCTGCCCCAAAATGTTTCTCCTCTGAATAGGGCAGCAGGACAATCAGTTAAGGGAATATGATGCATGTCTTTTCCACTGTCTAAAGTGGGGAAATGTATAATTTATCATAAATGATGCAAAGCAAACCAGAAAGTTAAAGTTCACACACCGTTAATGAAGGAACACAGCTATGGGGTTTTTGCTACACTCAACCAGAAACTAACTCTCTTAGAGACATTTTACTTTACCATTGTTAGAAGGCTGTGAAAAAGCAGGTGGGGGGGGATCTGCTGAGGTCTATTTTATTTAAGCATCCATCTAAAAGCAGGATGCTCTGCATTTGAAACCAAACCTCCTTCCCCCATAGCTATGATCTGTATCTCCTCTACAGAGAGCTGCAGATGCCAGTGGCCTCCACCATGGAGGCTGCCTGTGAGCCAAGGGCTGATGTTTTAGATGGCAGGATCCTGTGGTAGGTGTACACAGATCACAAGATGCTCTCTGTGTCCCATCAAGAACAGACAGGGAAGCAAGAAGAAAGCCAAATGGGAAAGGAAGAACAGGAAGAGGAGTAGGGCAAGCAGCAGCAGGAAGAGGCCTATGCAGCTTGCCTGGCTCTAGCAAAGGCTCAAGGTTTTCTGTGAAGAAATGCTTGGAACAGGGTGAAGGACCTTGGATCACAGGTGGAAATGGGACACAGGGAGAGGCAGCCCTGTCTAAGGGCCAGGCAGAAGGTGGTCAAGCATGAGGTGGTAAGGACCCAGCCCCTGTTGTGGGCCAGGACAGCCAGGAGCAGTGACAGCACACACAGGAGTCATGTGGTGAGGAATGACAACAGAAGTCTTCTGGCAGTGGGTGTGCAGCTGAGGGAGTCTCCCCAGCAAACACATCAGCCTGCAAAATCTCCCCCATGCTGGCACAGGGGAATTTGCTCTCCCCTAGATCTGGTTCTTGTTGACAGAATAAATGCCCAGAACAGGGCTTGTAACTATGCAGCCCCAATCAGCACTGCGCAGAGTTCGCAGTGGGTCCTCACCCCAAAGAAGAGAAAAACATCCTTTTGCCTGCCTCCAAACAGCCCACAGACAACAGCCTGAGCTCTCAGCAGTATAAGGCTTTTCTTATCTGGGGAGATATCACACTGCCCAGACTAAAAGAAAACCACAACACCGCAGATGAATGGATGTAAAGTATTTAAAATCACATTTCTCACCAACCACAACCAAAGGCACATAGCAGGTTTTCAAAGGACATAGTTTGCTAAGTGAAATCTGACAAAGGACATATGGAGAGAAAAGGGAGCAACAGCACAAATTAAAGTCCCACAGCCTTCTTCAGAACTCATTCAGCAGGTTCTTCAGAGCAGCACCTTGAAACTGTGAGGTGGGGTTTCTCCACTAACCCAAGACAAAAAATGCCAACAAAAGACTAAGACTAGATTTTGAAAGTATCACAGGAATAATACAAACCACTGTTGTGATTCAAATTTAACATTTTAGGTAATATATTTAAATCAAATGCATTAAAGTTCTAAGAAGCACACATCTTCTAGAGGTAGTCAAAGTTATACAATAAACTGCAGGAAAGGTTATTCATTCTTTAACATAACATTCAAGCAGAAGGTGATGAACTAAAGATGGACACAATGCCTAAAGCAAAAGGGATGAGATGGAAGCCTAAGTGAAAGCTGGAAAATGAAGGGTTTGGGTTGCTTTCTTGAGTTTCAGGCTCTCATTTCCTGCAGCTAAGGACTGACCAAACTCTCTACAAGCCTCTTTTTTTTGTAAGAGTATTTGGAAAGCTGACACTGCCCCATGGAGAAGGCTGACTGTCTGGGAAGTACTTGTATCAGCATGCAGAAATCCCTGCAGGTATTTGCTATACATTTTTGCTTCCACAGATGACTTTTCTATGAAAATGCCTAATGAACTAGTTTAGCATTAGCTCAGCACTAGCTCAAAAGCAACTTTCAAAGGTGTTTTCCTCCTACATTTTGAGAGGTTATAAAAAGGCACAGTTTCCCGTGTCCAGCTCTGGAAGACACTGGCATTCCCCAAGGCTTAAAGCAACTTGCAAGGACTGTTGATATTCTAGACAGTTGAAAATAAAAACAGCAACTACTTAAATATTCTTTTTTGAGAAATAATACCACTTTTCTCCCTCACATCAGGAATGACTTCACTGTAAGCAATACAGACAGTGTAACTTTCTCAAGACTGGATTCCAAAAAAAATTTAATTATAGGGAGAAAACAAAAAAGAAGGCTCTATTTCTTTGCCTGTTAAGAAGACTTATCGGGGTAGAGTGAGAGACACCTGCCTTTGCCTAACCTTTCTGCTGATGAACTAGGAGATGAGCATAGGAGAATTGGTCATGGGTGCTGGTGCCCAGATATAGTGCACCTAGACCAAGCCTGTCCTTGTAATTTGCATTATCCACCAAAACCAAAAAATTATATGTGGAACAGCACACTTTTGCAACTGAGCCCAGGTGATTCTATCCTGATAAAGTCTCCCTGCCACTTCTGCTTTAATTAGGACTATGTTTTTCAAGATGCTATGATCTGAAGTCTGTCATCAAGTACTTACATAGTCATCTTCATGAAGACCTTGCTTCTGAACAGAACTTTTCACCTCCAGGGAAAACTTCTCAAACTCAGGCTTCACAGTCCTCAGCAGAGTGACAGTTTGGAGGTATGAGTATGCTTTCTTGGCTTCAAGGTCATGCTTGTCTCCTCTTCTCCAAGAGCCATTTCCTAAAGAGGGAAACAAGCATATTTCCAAACTAGGTACCATTATGGGATTCCTTTTTCACCCAAAAGTCCCCTTTTCTGATCATTGGAGAGATGGTAAAGTACTAAGGAGAACTGACCCTTCCTCAAGGTGTGCAAGGAATAAATAACTAAGAAGTGAAGGTGCACACCAAAGGACAACTTTACTCCCACACTGTCTTTGCTTATTTTAAAAGGGTGGAATAAATCCTAAGTGTGAGATGGCATCTTGGAGCCAAACACATATGCCAGATCCCAAATGCAGAAAGATTTAAGTGAGAAGAAGTGAGGGAGGATTCATGCACAAAGATTTTGTTACATGTCACTCCTCTTGGACAGTCAGAAAGGCACCAGTAAAGTGAAGGGCATGATCATCCCCCCGAATGGGAGGCAGATGGTGCAGCACTCCCACTGTGGTCAAGGACAAAACTATGCGTGCCATGGCTGCCAGACCAGCCCTGTTTTTAATGGGAAAGCAATACATAGAAATAAAATGGAATCCTGCGCCTACGCTAAATTTACACGTGTTTTGTGTCACAGCAAGGGAACAATTTAACTCAGACCAGTAAAGAAACCACATTTTTAAAAAGCAGGATAGCTGATTGGTTGTTTATTAGGAAAGAAGTCCTTCTTACAAACATACCCTGGCCTTAGCAGGCCCTGAGATCCTGATCCAAAGCTTCAGGAGGTCAGTGGAAAGATTCATGCTGTTCTGGAGCAGGTTTTATGCTATTTGATGTAAATGATAACTAAAAAGGCTAGAGGGAACAATGGTAGCCCTAAGCAGTGAGCCTTTAAATGTTTACAAGTAATTAAATCTAGACAGCCTTCATTTTTTGAGCAACAGCAACAAACCCCATTACGGCCAAATGAGCCAAGACAAAACTAAAGCTAAATTCCCAAGGTGACCCGGAGGCACATAGGAATCTGAAATCAGAGAGGATGTGGTTATTTTGCTTGGGTTGAGGACCATATTGTCATTGCGTCTTTAGACCAGGAGAAGCAAGTTGTAGAGATGTTAAGGTAGATGGAATACAGGTAAAAAACCCATGGTGCTCCCTGCACAGTGCTTCCCAGCTGTATCACACAGCTACAAGGACAAACTCTGGCACCTGAAGCAGGTAAACAGAGCTTGCTTTTCGTCCTCCCAGCACGGCTGCTGGGACTTAACTGGAGATTTGCTCTGCTTCCTCAGACAGCACAAGGAAGGAGTAGAGGCCCTGCACTTCTGTGGGGGATAAGCCCTTTCTCCTGCAGTTTTTGGGTCCAGGACAGCTCCTGTCAGTCCCTGCGCAAGGCAGGAGACACAGGAGCACCTTTCCCACATTTCTTGTCCACCCTTGGAAAGCCTTATTTACCACAGCCCAGCACCACCTAGGACTGTAATCTTTAGACACAGCAGGAACTTTGCTATTTTTTTATAGTGATTTAATTTTTTTAAGAAGGAGATCTAGATACATATGCCTTGCTTGAGGGATTTATTTCCCAACACAAGGTCAAAATCACTTACACAGAACCATATTCATCACACCCAGGGGAGACACTGGATAGCAACTCACATCCCACTGTCTGGTTTGGCCACTCTCCCCTGCAGTGCCTGCACCTGACCTCTCCACTGCTCTCAAAGAGAAGGAAATGCACATCTTGCTACCTTCCCAAAAGAGAGTACAAGCCTTGCAGATGCCTCAAAGCTGAACAGCTTCTGCCCCAGCTGGGCACCTGCATTTTGGAGGTGCTAGATTCAAGGAGTGCAGCAGAGACTACAGCACAGAGGGCTTAGCCATAGCCTTGCATTTGCAAATGGACATAGCTAAAAAGCATGAGATTATAGAAAAAAAAATTTAAAAAAAGTAGTAGTGCTAGTAGAATGTAACTTTCTGTCCTGGACACTATAGATGCTCCTTCTTTAAATCCCAACACTGGGACTGGGGAAGGTTCACTTGCATAACAGCGTTCCTAGAATAATTTACATATTTAAATTCCTTCACGGTGTATTTTGTGGGAGGTCATCTTGTTACAATATTTGTGTACAATTATTGCAGCCTTGGCATTTAATAAGCCTGGTCTTCTGAAAAATTAGAAATATTCAGAACAGAGGGCAACAATGAACTGCAATAAAGTCATCTGAACACAGAGACAGTGCCAGTTGCCCAATCACACCCACTCT
This sequence comes from Geospiza fortis, assembly GCF_000277835.1. Lineage (NCBI taxonomy): Eukaryota > Metazoa > Chordata > Aves > Passeriformes > Thraupidae > Geospiza > Geospiza fortis. The sequence goes on along the minus strand of NW_005054480.1, from coordinate 296,025 downwards.
TAGGTTTTATGAAATACAAAACCTAGTATCTCCAGGCACTGGGAACAAGAATTTTTGGGAGAATTTATCTACACTTCTCTTGTGTTTGCTTTTCACATGCAATGACCATCTGTGCAAAAGTCAACTTTTGATGCACAATCATTTCCCACTACATGGGAAACACATCCACAAGCAGAAAATTGGTCTAAAACAAATGTCAGGAAATGCCACATTCTAACTACACTACATGAGAAGCCAGACATTTTTCATCCTTCAGAAAAGCTACAAGAAGGCTGGACTATCTGTGATGCAAAGGAGGGTAGTAATGAGGCTCCCACATTGGCTTTGATCTTGATCCACAACTTCATGTTTTAGATATTTGAGTGATTTACTTCTTACCTGGCAGAATTTGGCATTCTTTAGCTAATCTTGATATATGTAGCAGAATCTGTACTTCTGTACATATCTAGATCTCTGAATTTATACAGTTACATACCTTCATCATACAGTGTGTCACACAGCACTGTTTACTGTGAAATAATTTCAGGGGTAGTAGATGAGTAACAGAAAGCTTATACAAAAGAACTTCCAGTTAACAGATTAATTTTAAAAAATCATCCTTTTCTAAATTCAGTTGTTTCTGTTGGTCAGCCTTTGCAGCTTTAAGAAAGAAAACCCCCACCACACTTCGCCTTTTTTCTCAACTTCCACTTGGTTTTTAACTTGAAATGAATTTGTTATTGTAGTTAAAGCAGTCTGCACAGAGGAAATTATTTTCTCTACATCTGCAAAAGATTCTACTCCTTTTAAGAGCCACATTATACTTCAACAAAACTTGCCCTGGCTTCAGCCATCTGATGTTTGATCTCAGCAAACACATAGCTCCAATATTACTTTGAATTTAGGTGAGACAGCTGCACCAGCTGAGAGCAGGTATAGTCCCTGCCATGCACTGATGTAACATGCAGTTACAATTATATTTTGGCATACAGGTATATTAGGTATATTTCAAAAAGAAAATACATTTAATTTACATTTTAAAGCCATATTTTAGATTGACAAAAATGACTCCTTTTACTTATGGGTGTAAACAGCCACTTTTATTCACTCTGCTGTAGAAAATTTGGACTGCCTGTGTCCCATCCAGTGATCTCCCTTTAACACAGCACGGCTGAATATTTTTGCAGACAAAGTCTGTGATCAAAAGATAAATAAATTAGCTGTGTAGATAGCACAGAGGTGATTTCTGGAGGCCTAAACCTTGCTGGGGATGGTGTAAGTCACCCAGACCTGAGCACACACACTGCAGAATGGGGTACCCACAGCATAACCAATGTCTGGTGCTACTTCCCCAAAAAGTAATCCCTGTAGCATATTTGGCATCTTGTTACCCACCCAGTAGCAACTATAGCCACAAGGTCTGTTTTATTTCCTGCAACACCATAGCCCAAGCGGAAGATAACTGCAACAACAGGGAGAGACAGTGGTGCTCTCTGGGACTCAGTGCTGCGTGTTTTGAGGCTAACAAATCTAAAAATACTACCACGCTTACAAAAGACTTTGCAACACACTTGGGCAAGAAAAACATTACCATATGATGAGCTGTTGAAGAGTTCAATATTGAAGAAAGCATAGTCCCCGTTGGTCATTCCTTGCCGATGAGCAGCCAACATGATGTTCCTGATAGTGTCACCGCTGGCACACATGATTACAACTGGAAAAAAATGAGAAATATAGATAAGAAGCAGCTCAAAAACTTCAGAGAACAGCATGTGAAGCAAGAATGCTGCCAGAGACACTGACCCCAGCTGTCCTCACAGTTTTGCAACAAACATGAAAACACAGATTGCAAACAAAGCTGATTTCCTAAAGAGCTGACAAGACAGGTAGTGAACACAGAAAGGCTTCCTCTTCCCTTGTCTCCTCTGAAGATAATTAAATCGATCCTCTGTGTGGTCTGGGTTTTTACCGTGCAGAATGTGCTAAGTTCTGGTTCCAAATTCCTTTACCTACAGGTATTTGTAGACTAGACCACAATCGCAAGCTTCTGTTGTTATTTCTAAGCAGACATAAGACAAAGATGGAAATACCATGACTTACCACTTCCATTCCATTGAACAGTTTGATGTAGACCAAACTTGCCTATACCTCAGCTACCTAATATTTATGTACCTGACCTAGATTTTGCTGCCTCTCTGCACTTAAGGGACAGCAGCACCTGTGCAGCAGGGACAGTGGTATGAATCTTTCCAGAACATGACCTCCCCTCCAGAGACCATGCAATAAGCCTAGGCAACCACCTCTGATGGGATGCCTAATGTTAATAATTGGAAAAAACAAGCACCATTTTACAAGCATGAGGATTAAACGTGGGTAGAAACACCACAGAGCCCCATTTATCATGGGCCAATAGCTAAGCAGAGGCTGTGCTGCTACGATGAGACCTACAAGCCCACAGGTGTGCCCCTGTGTGGGCACCGTGACCCCACTGTGATGATTGTGGTTGCTAGGTCTCTTCCCAGATCTGCTGGGCAGGGGGACTACTGCCCTGGCTATTCCTTGCTTCTGCAAAAGGAAAGGAGAATCCTAACAGGTGAAGTCTTCAACATCGGGGAGAAAACTCCCACACAGAGCAAGTAACATTACAAGCTTTTACACTGGTTTACAAGACTACAGGTATGAAGATCCTGATATCAGAGGGAGGAGCAAAGTATTTTATCAGAGTGTGCTTCAGGAGTGTATCCTAAAGCAGAGACATAAGAGATCCTGTCAGAAGGGTGATTCAAAACCAACTGCACACACGTTTCCAAGAACGCCGTCACGCATGGCAGGACTCAAAAGCTGCAATAATGTACGCAAATATTTTCAACCCAACAATAAAAATGAATCAAAACCACATTCAGCTCTTCTGGGTGGAAGTGTTTTCTATTATAAGAAATGAAAATGCCAAACAGGCCGAATCTTTTCGCACACAATGAATCTTCTCCTATCGCCTTTCTGGTTGGATGCCATCACAGGCAGAAACCTCCAGATGTGCCGCTGGGGTGAGTCATATTCAGTACAACCCCACGCTTCAGGAGAATTACACCATGCATAGCTCTGTCCTACTGATGAGGGCAGAGTAATATAATAATTTCCAGAGCAAGACATATTTCATGATCATTGTGAAGTATATTAGCATGAAGGAAAATGAACACAAAAAAAAATTACTTGCAATAAAATTTGGACCAAATATTTTCCAGATGCACATCAGGAATGAATTTGTCTCACTGTTCTTAATTTCAGTATAGGTGAGAGATTTCCTTTTGAAATGTTTCCTTGCTGCCCTCCCAATTCTTCCTTGACTCTGCCTTTGTAATTCACTTCTATCATAAAACTGTAATCTGTAGATGGAATCAAAGGGATTCCCACAACACCAATAAAAGACGTTGAGCAAAAGGAATAAAAGAAAGAGAGTGTGTGGTGAACTACTTTAACATACATTAAATCGTATTTTGTAAGCCTCTAAAGGAATGTAAGGGAAGTAATATTAACTGTCTGGAAGGGGTTTCTAACCCAGCAGGAAAGCAAAGATTACATATTTCAAGATTCTGAAGCAAATAAGCTATGGGTATGTTTCTCACAATCTTCCAAAAATGTAAATTATGCATTTAATCTGCACCTGTACCTTACCATTGTGTATGTACAAACATGTATGTGCAAACCCATACAAAATATTCTCCCTCCACCATAATACACACAGACCACAGTAATTCTAATACTAATATGCTGAATTTATTGACTAGGATTATTGACTCATCCTGAAAATACTTTAGAGTTTGATTCCAGTTTAAAGGAATAAGTGTTCCTTTTGCTACACACATCCCTTGGACTACGTGCTTATACATTAATCACAAGCCTGCATTTGTGAATCCCACAGTAAACCTGAGCCTACAACAAGAGCTCTGCAGCAGGCTTACCTGAGTCTGTAAGGAAGCCTGAACTACTAATCAAACAAATCATAGACAAGCACTTAACTTTACTTATCATATTTTCATCATTATTTTTTGTGGCTCCAAGACTTCAGTCATTTCACATGGCTGCAGGGACTGAACACGCAGTCCCTGGTACATGGGGTGAATGGGTGAGTGTGCCTTTTCCTCCCAGGCATCTGAGAAGTCAGTGCAAACCCCCAGCCAGCAACAACCTCACCCCCAGGGCCAGCCTCTGTCCTGCTTCCCACAGGACAGCTGGTGGGGCAGTTTCTGTCCCAGCTCTGGGAGAGTTTCGAGCAAGAATCCTGTATCTGCTCAAAAGCCCACTCCCAGTCAGGGAGTTCAGCGAGTCAGAGGGGACGCCAAACAGCAGCAGGCTTTGAAAGCTAGAGAAGGTGAAGACTTAGAGCCAAGGACAGTATCACAGCAGGTGTGACACATGAGTCATTAAAAACTGGAAACCAACCAAGCAAAAATATTTCTAGAAAGTGCTCAGGACAGTGTGCTGCTGCCCACAAGTCCTGCTGTCCTGCTGGGGGGATCTCCACTGAGTACCCAGAACAAACAAAGACTTTGACTGATCTTCAGACCTCATCTGGTGCACCCTCCACGTGGTGTAGAACTCTTAAAATATTGTGGTAACCTGAAAGATGCCATGAGCAGCAGGGCTAAAGGAATCTGCCAGGTGAGTCCTGCAGTCAGTCTCTAAGGTCAGAAAGGCACAAGTGGAAGCTGGAGGGCCCCACCTGAGTGGCAGGAGTGAGAGAACAATTAAAGAGGTGAGACAGAAGGAGGGACCCCACAGGTCACAACAGGGAGAAAGAAGAGGGCTGCTTCTGTTCAGTCATTTGCAAGTAGCAAGAATTGTAAAAGATCAAATGCCTCAGCTCAGCACAGCATTTCAGACCAGGCTGAAAGCAAGCCCTCTTCCCTGACTGTCAGCATAGTGTGAAGAGTGGGGCTGGGGTGAACACTTGTCTTTTCCTGCTGTAAGCATGCTGTAATGCTCTCAGCATCAGGAAAGCCACACACACACACTTGACAAGCATCTTTCCCCACACTGTGGTTTCCTCCAGCACTGACACATTTATTTCTCTCCATTCATTATATTTTCCCAAATGATACTTAAAAGGAAAGCTCTATTTAAAGCACCTGCTTCAGTGAATAGGGAATTAAATGCTAGATCTCAGTTATCTCACACACTCCTGCATGTTAATGATTTCACAGCAGCGTAACATCAGCAGTGCAAGGCTGCTCCATCCACAGCCTACAGCACCATAATACCCATGCTGCCTGCCACACACAGCATGATCTTTATCTGTCCAATTCTGATGCTATTTTAACACTCTACAGCAAGATATGTAAGAATTGTACAAAGGGCTTTGTACATCCATGGCTTTCTTGGAAAATACCTACGGACTTTAACTTCACCCTCCAGTTCACTCCTGGAATACATATTTTCTTTTTGCATTACTTACTGAGGAAGCCTGTGGCTGGTAAAACCCTCTAACAGGAAAAGTGTTTCTGATAAGCCCATAAATCAATCCATTGCTAGGCAATATCTCACTTTAAAGCACATCTAACTACAAAACTGCACGTTCTAAAGCACTTTGCTTTGCTGCTCCATGATGCAAAGCCAGTTCATCCAGCCCAGACATGACTGTCCCAGATGTTTTACAAGCCATTTATCTCCACGGTCTCTTGCTAACTGTTGGCGACAATATCACGGCATGCACTCAGGTGTTTCGCATGCACACATTCCCCGAAATTGCCATTTCCCCTAAATGCATCTATTATTTACGAGGTACTTGACGGGGTTCCCGATGGTAGAAGTCGTGAAAAGGTCTCTCGCTGCCAGGCACAGCGGGGTGAGAGGAAAACATCTTTGTTAGTCCCTGAACCTACACAGTGTCACTGCAAAAAATTTCAGAGAGTAAGCAACAGATCTGCTGCCCTGCAGACGTGGATAATGTTGGGTAAACCAGACCGCCAGCAGAAAGCTGATTTCTCACCACGCCACAAAGCCCTCCTAAGGTGGTCCCCTAGGGCAAA
>NW_005054480.1:286275-288781 GCF_000277835.1 Geospiza fortis | reverse complement strand
GCGGCCGCGCTGGGGGTGTCCTTATCGCACACATCCAACATTCACGTGTGTGTGCCTTCCTGCTCGGTTGCTGCCCTGCCTTGCCAAGCGAATCCCTGCGGTCGGGCCCGGGGAGTAAAGGAGCCCATTGCACTTCCATTTTTTTCTTAAATATTCTTTGGGGGTTGTTACATACCGCTTAAGCCGTCCTTTACTGCTTGAGGAAGGCTTTTGAGGCACCCCGCGGGGTCAGGGGTTCGGCGCTCGGCAGGGCTGGGGGATTTGGGGAAGGAGAGGTTGCAGCATCAGCACCAGGGGATGCAGGCGGCAGGGCACAAGCGGGGCTGCCCTGCTCCCATCTCCTCGCCCAGAAAGGTGCCCGGGCACAGCATAAGCCTACGGGGAAGTTGACAGTGGATCCGTGGCCCCTGCCTGTGTCCCTTTGGGATCTTTCTGAGCCCCCCGTGCCAAGAAGGTCTGGATGCCGGGTTGTGTCATTTCCACTGTGTGGAGAGACACAGCTTCATGCCCCAAGCAACAGAGGTTAACCTCAGTGAAGGAGAGATCTGAGATTTTACTGGGAAAAAGAGAACTTTGGGAGTTACTGCGACAACATTGCCTAGTCCTAAGAGCATCCCTGTTGAGTTCTACTCACTGGCTTAAAACTGCTATGTTTCAGTTTTTGTTAGCCTTTTCTGGAATAAAGTGATGTGAAATGTGCAAGATGTTTTGTGAAAGAGGCTTTGGAACACCTGATGCTTTTTGATTGACTGCAACAGCCTAAAGGATGGTGCTCTGTGGAGCTCTGTGTGCCCTGTAGCAGCATGCATCCTGAAAGCCAGAGCAGGGCTGCATATTTTGATGTTTTATGGTTGCTAGAGTGTGCCAGGTTTGTGTTTGAAAGGGGAGAGAACTGCTCCTGGCTTTACAGAAGGGGTTTGTTTAGTTCAGCACAGAGGTCGTTGTCAGGGCAGTATGTGTAAACTTAACTTTTGTTGCTGCCTTCACTGTGCAGGCTGTGAATGGGAAACCTGCACTCCTGTGGTGACCATCTGCCCACCTTTAAGATACCTCAACTAAATAAAGCAAGCTCAAAGCGCTTGTGCAATCACAACGGAGAAGTGGAATGAAAACAGCAGATAACATGATGTACAGAAATAATCATCAACATTTATCTAACAAGGCTCGGTAAAATAAAGAAGCTCAGAAATTCAAAGATGGGTAGTGTCTCTGAGAAATGTGCCTCTCGTAGTTTTATTTGATTACTGAATCAAACTTCAGAGTGTTCTTGAAGATTACATAAACATCCACCCTGGTGAAGCTGGTTTTGTGTGTTCCTGTGCTGTAAGTTATGTCAGGCATTTTTTGTTGTAAATGACTCCATATAACATAGAGGAGATTAAGCAGAAGGTTACAATATACAACACACCAGCCATCTTTACCACAAAGCTTGCAAAAACATTTTCTTAAGACACATTTTGAAATGCTGACCTTTGTAGTCATTGCTTTATGGTGACCCAACAGATGTGTTTACACCACCAAAATCTGGTCGGATCTCTCTTGATTTCCTTCTTCCCCCAGCAGAATACCTTTTTCATTTTACATGAAAAAGACATTTTACATGTGAGCTCCATGCTCTCCTAGCTGTCTTATTTGAGCATAAGCTGTATATATACAACAGAAGAGATAGTAACCCCATAAATCACAGGGCTGCTGCCCGTTTACATGGGCTGCTCCTTGTGAGGTACTGCTGGGAATGAATCAGAGTGGGAGAAGCAGGGCCAGCATGAGGCAAATCAAGAAACAAAAGGCATGTAGCCAGTACTGTGTAGCAGTAGTAGCGTCAGAGTCCAATTTCAGTGTTTTCATAAAAACATTTGGCCCACAGTATATGGCTCTTACTCACCTGAGTAATTGCATTCAGTGTTATGGGAGTCAGTGTCTCTGTGGGCCTAGAGTGCTATAAACATTTTTGTTCCTCTATGCCTGAAGTGTTTTTGTAAAAAAGAATCCCAGCCTGTGATGGACTTTTATTTCTCTGAGCCAAGAAGTTATGCATGAGAATTTACTTGTTAATCCCAATTCAAAATGTCACTTACTACACCATCATCAGTTCACTTACAGTATTTTCCATAGCTATAAATTCAACATTTCTCCACAGACATTATTTTTTTCTGCTACATAAATGCTTTTTAATAGGAACAAATCCTGCAGTTGCAGATTTGTAGCAGGCAGAATGCCCACAGACTGCAGTGAGAAGAGAGATTTCAGAATAGCCCATTAAGGACTAAAGTAATTTCAGACACAGGCTATTTTCTCCCCAGAAATAACTCAAACACAAGTCAAGAATCACTTGACTCGCTCCAGCTAGCATTAGCAGCAGTCTGAGCTGCCTGATGCCAATTCAGAATTTTTTTCACAGATGAGTTCGCTGAAAACACAGTCCCACCTACAGGCTGAAAAGATGAAATGCTTTACCATCGCCTATACTGCAAATATACCCAGCCACTGAGACTTGCAAACTCTT
>NW_005054480.1:277264-286240 GCF_000277835.1 Geospiza fortis | reverse complement strand
ATTTTAAGGAACCTATGCTCCTTTGGAATGCATCTAAAGGGTTTCTAAATGCATCATGATGTATCTTGTGTCTCTTTTTGTGTTCTGTGACCTTACCTTCATATATGTCTGTTACATAAAAAAACAACATGGTTTTCAGGTGAAAATACCGCCGCATGAAAACCCAAGATGAGCCAATCTGATGCTAAAAAACAGATGGAAATGTGAATTTATTTTTTCCTTGTGACACCAACTTCTGTGGAGATATAAGAACCACAAGGTCATAAAAATGCACACAAAACATAGATGTACATACATACAGATATATATATATATCTATACACACATGCATAGTAATAACACTTTGTTACTGCTGCCATCTGAATGGATTCCAGTTGACAGCAGAAAGAAAAGGCAGGCAGGTAGATGTCATTTTTATTTCATGAATGCAATGCTAGGATACAAAAGACTGGCTCCCACGCTGTTCTTTTCCAGAAATAATAACGGTTAAACTTCTTGTCATGAATGTTTAAGGAGGAACAATACTTCTTTTCTGCTGCCTGCCACTCCAGACAACATGCAACATGGGCAAAATGCAACATGCAACATGGGCAAAATGCAGCTTTATACACAGCAAACACTAGTTGCATTGTTCATTAGTGTTTTATGGAACACTTGTGTTTCCACTGAAGCCTATGAAAGAACATAATGGCGAGAAGTTGGCATCACAACCCTCCAGATAACTTTAATTTCTAAGAAAGATGTTTTTGCAATTATTTTCACTTAAAAAACGTATACCTACATTACCAATTTTGCAAGTACTTGTAGTCAGCATAGTAATATTAAAAATGCAACTATTGCATTCTTTTTAACAGTGTAACCTTATACACTACCTTGAGTCATAGTGCCTCTCTGCTAAACTCACTTTCCTCTTCTGACTGGACTATGTTAGAAAATATTCACTTTGTTCAGGCAACCAGTTTCTGTATTTAGAGGCAACATCTGGATATAGATAATGTCTGGGAACAGATTTTTTTGCCAACTAAACTAAATTAGAAGGATCTAACTAAATTAAATTGGTTTGGATCCAAGTTTTTCCCGTGATTTTCACTTTTGTTTTCATTTCCACATGTCTTAGATAGGTCAGCACTGGATGGTCACTGGAGTGCACAGGATGGTGGGCACCTTGCTCCTCATGTGCATCTCTCTCCATCAAACAGCTGTATCATAGTTTGAGATAAAGAGCGAGTCATGAAATACAAACACCAGCTGTACCTTACCAATATAATGGCATTTCTGTCCAGAGGATTTTAAAGGTTTTGGTGAGCAAAGATCTTTGTGCTTGAGATCTAGTAACGCTACAATAGGCGCCCATATTGCTTGTGAAAGAATAGTTAGAAATACTATCATGGTGTCCCTCAAAAAAAGAGTTGGGATCAGATCCCAGACCACTGACAACCAAGGAGCTGCATTGCTGTTGTGTGTAATCTCAAGACAGAAACTGTTCCAAAGTCTACTTTCACATGCACTCCCATATAAGAGGAACAGAAGTCTCACAACATAAAGAAACCAGACATCTATGCTTTGTCAGGATATTCAGCTCAGCAGAATGTGTCAGTTTACACAGTAATATCACCCAGGAAATGATTGATCTTTAGAGGCAAAATGTGGATTTTTTTTTAAACTAAATCAGCTCATTGATACGGTTTGTGGTTGTGTTGGCACAGTAGAGCAAGAGATCTGAAACAAGAGCAGTAAAATGCCACAGATGAGAGACAGGAACTTCTTAGTGGAAATTAGTACTGAGATCTCTGTATGTCTTTTCTCTTGCATGTTAGTTAATGATTAAACTACAGGGAATGCATAGAAAAAATATTTTTAGTACTATTGACAGATCTCATTCCACTGAGCTGATACAGAAAATATTTTAAATATATAATTAAATAAAAATAAATTGTATTAAATAAAATTGTGCTTCATGTGTCCTGTAATTTCCAGTTTATTAAAGCACTAATGTGATTTAAAAAAATCAATGTATGGACTTGGTGGAATACACAGTTGTCATTTGTCATCACATCACAGGAATGGGAACAAATGAGATTACTGAGTGAGAACAAAAGCTCCACTAACAGATGAGTTGATGGAGGAAGAAAAAATGCAGAGCAGAGTGGGATGCCAACAGTCAATAAAGAGATATAACAAAGCAAATAAAAAAGGACACCTTACAATTAATGGTAAACTGGCCATTTCACACATCAGTTAATGTAATTTAATCATAGCAAGATGGATAAGGGCTCAAAAAATAAAGCGAACAGTGCTTCACAGGTTCTAGTTCCTGCTAAAAGGCAGGAACTCAGCAGTGATGACTTCTGCCAGAAGCGGAGCCGGAGGAAATGGAGGTGTCCTCATGCTCTATGCAGAGAGAGAAAGGCCTTTTGGAAGTGTGGCTTCTATTCGCACACTGATAACAGAGGCCTTTGGAAAGTGATATATTCTTTATGTGCAGTTTGTCATGTATTTCTTAAGATCCTGCTTGTTCTTTCCATCAGTTTTATATTTTGCTCTTTCTGACAGCATAAGTGTTTTTATCACACACACACAGACAAAAAAAATGCTTGAAAATATTTAACTCATTCTCCTGTATGTACACTTGTAGACTAAGGTCAAAAGGACATAGGAATTCCTTGTGTTTGTAAAAAAAAATATTTCCTCATGTATTTTGCTGCCAACAGCAGCAGACAGAAAGAGCAAACGTATGTAGTGGTGAAAATGTTAGCAAGAATTAGACATCTTTCTGAAGAAGTAAGCAATTTTCACTTCCTTTTTCCTCTTAAATTTTCCCAACAGTTTTCACATTAAAAAAGGACAGAAAATATTGGGGTTTAATTCTTTTTGTCTTCAACCTTAATTCTTACACTGTTCTTCTTTTAACACCAGACAGATCTTTTTAAGCAAATGTGTTTGGTCAATTTATTTTTCTCAAAGGCAGCTGGGAGCTGGTCCAACATAGGACAGAGAAGAGCAAGACCCCAAAGTAATTTGTAGCTGAAGCAGGACTATTGGGTTATTGTGTACAACTGCCAAAATCAATAGGACTGCCATGAGTAAAAAAAAAGGCAAAAAAAAAGACTTAAGGTCATGCCCATTCTGGCAATAGTTGATGTGAAAAATGGGGCTTTCTGGCTGGTTTCTGCTGCCAGACTTTACTGCCCTTTCAGATATGTCAGGACAAGTGCGTGTGTAATTGCTATTTACCCTCATTCTGTCAGCCTGATTTGAGTGTAAAAGGTGTTTCTGTTAAACTAGGTCACTAAAACCAGGCTAGGGAGTGGATCCATATGAAGAAATGCCAAAAGGCTGGAGGGGGTGGTAATCTCTGGTGGAGGAAACAGCTCCAGGTGAGCTGCAATAACAAATTTCTTATCCCAAGGCAGCTGCACCTGAGATGGCATATTAGGTTCAGGTGATACAATACACAAATAAAGGTAGAAAATATGTATCTTTTACTATATTTCCTTCTCTTGTGGTTAACCCTTGGTGTCAATATTTAACCATGCCATTGTTTAAAGGAGTGATCGAACCTATGATGTTTGTGAAAGGTGGGCTTTATGTAGCAACATGGGCTGTGTACAATGAATGATGCAGTGCTTTCCTTGTAAGGGAGAATGACAAGAAGACAGAGCCAGAATCATGCCAAACTAATGGAGAGACATCAGGGAGACACGAGATCAATGAGAAGTGCCGCTAGATGAATTTATTGAAACAAAAATAATTAATATAAGCTGCATTAATTACTGAACACTTCCATGATTAAATGAAACTGTGCTTAACTAGGCGATATTTCAAGCTGGTTCTACCCTGATTTTACCCTGTGTTTGGTTCTTGCCCAGAAAGTCATTAGCTGTTAATGCGGGAGGAAAGAGTACATGTTAAAAATTTATGCCCAATGAACTGGAGAGGTAGTTTGAAATCAAAGAAACAATTTGCTACTGCCCAGTGCTTTTCTGTTCAGGGAATTGTACAGAAGAACAGGACACAGTATGGAATGGAGCTCCTCATCCTAAAAAGCCACCAACTGAAGGCAAGTGAGCAATACTGAGCTGTCATATCAAATAAAGTGCTCTATGTCAGATTGAGCCATAGTTCTCTCTGCTCTGCAGGAATACTGTTCTTGTTTTAAGCACCATTGTTTTGAGAAAATCACGGACTGAGAAGGGAAGAATCATCTGGAAGCATGTTTCCCGAGACAGATTAAAATATTAAGTTTGCTTAGTGTAGGAAAGAAAAGACTGAAAAGATATGTTGTGGCCCTTCCATACGGAGCAGATGTTTCAAACATAGGGATGAGCTGGTTTTTCTGTTCCGTGCTATTGCCAAGACATCCAAACTATTCTTCTAGGTGAATTGTGAATAATTTAAACTTTGTATGTCCCCTTGGAATATCTTTTTCCTCTGACCAGCAAGTAAGAATGGAGTCCCTTCTGCCCTCTATCCCTGTAGTTATAAAACTTTGAAATAATTTTCCAGTTTTGTATTATTTTTAGTAATGTTCCAAATACTTCCAAGTGAAAAGGACACAAAGAAAAAAGCTTTTATATAACTTGTCACAAGAGGTCTGACAAAATTCACAGTTATGATGTACTTCTTTTCATCAGCTTTCATGTGTTCCTTTATTTGAAGCAATGTTACTGGATTGTGTCCATGAAACATCACTAAAAAGGGATGTTAATGAGAACATCACCAGAACATTTGAGTCATAGCTAAAAAGAGAAACCAAGAACAGACTTTTCAAATAAAATAAGTTTTTCTGGAAATGTGTGAAGTTAGGTCATTACTGCAATGAAAAATATGGTCAAAGAGAAAAAAAAAATCCTAGAATGCAATATCTGACTTCCCTGTGTTGTCTGCAATTTCCTCCCAAAATTGTGAGATGAAGCCTTAGCAGAAGATAATGCAAGCATTTTTCACACCTTGGTATCTGGAGATAATTTCTAGTGCTCTGGAGTATGACAGATATTGCCTGGAGTAAGAAACTGAGTCTGGAAAATCAAAGGTTATGGACTGTACCCCGGAAATTACTGGAAATAGTATTTCCTGCTTCTAATGGCATTATGTAGAAAATTCCTCCATGTGCCATATCACGCCATGGTACAGGGGACTTTGCCCACAAAGAACATGGAGAAACACCTCAATCTCAGTAATGTGAAAATCACTTTTTTTTCTGGTAAGAGTGTCAGAAAGGGTTTTTTTTGGCATGGGGGTGATTGGGTTGTTTGTTTGTTTGTTTGTTTGTTTGTTGGGGTTTTTTTTGGTGCTAATTATTTCTTAAATTTTAGAAATTATAAAATTTATCTTCTAATTGTATAGGTACTACATAAACATATCCATGATCTACCATTACAGAAAAATAAAATGTTATTTGGAGGGGAAAATTATCAGTGATATCTGTAAGAAAAAAAGGGAATTCCATTATCACAAATGTATCTGTCAAACCCCACATTCTCAAACTTTGAATTCTGAAATGCACACTAAAATGACAATATGTATATATATTTTATACATCATATACATATTTTACATATATATTATACAGTATATATATAATATATAATAGATAATATTATTTATATTATCTATTATCTATTATATATTTTATAATAATTTGGGGGTGTTAAGAACAAAAGTTTAATAATAAAGTAGTTTGTATTCTGAAAAATTACATACATAACAAAAAAAGTTTTATGTAGTGCAATGACTTGGTGAAATGTTCAGTTAAACTAAAAGCTAGTTTTAATTTAGTTACGAAAACCAAGGATGCATCCAAGATCCAGAAATTTGGCAAGAAATATACAAATGTGATTTTTAACATGGTATTTAAGGACAGTCAAGGACACATGATTTTAATTTCTTAGTTTATCATCCCTCACTACACAAAATAGCTAACATTTTATTTTCCTTGTAAAATGACTGATGCCTCACTGTTTGATAACCTACAAGCAGGAAATGGAAGGCAGGGGCTCGGGATCCACATCTCAGAGCCCACTCATAAGACAGTGGAGACCAGAGTGGGAGTAACATCTGCAGACAGCACATCTTTTTCTGTGAGCAGTATCCAAAAGAAAAGCTTTAAATGAAAACAACAAACGATAGTGGCTGTACACAAAGCCACCACGGACATAGAACCAAACCAAAATGGTCTCCTTTTTTTGTGTGAAATACCAGTCATTTTTCTTGCTGTCCTAAAAACATAAGTATTTTAATAAGTCATCAGAAGCTGAAGTAATATCAAAAGTTATGGCTTAGATTTCATTTTCCTAGCACATTCCAGTTTGCTTCAGTTATTTTCACAATATTTAAATTTAATGTCAAATTAATTTTTTTATTTACCTTCACACATTTTTCAATTTCTGAATATACATTTCTAAGACAGTTATACTAGACTTCTAAAAGGTTTACTGCTCTGTTGCATTAGCCATGGGGAAATTAATACAAGAGAAAACTGCACAAAAGTATTTAATTTCTTAAACCTGAGATTCTCATATTGGTATGCTTCCTTAATTTTGAGATAATAACTCTTTGCTTGAAGTGGGCTTATGGAAATCCACTAGGCCTGGAATTCAAATGGTATATTTTGAATCCTCAACATAAATGGGTGGCATTCATACAATTTTATTTTCAAATTAAATCAGAGTTTGTGAAATTACTAAATACAGTGTATATAGTTGATTTAATGTACACAAATATGAACAAACCCAGACATTTTACAGAAAGCCTAGTGAGTGATATATTACAAATCAGATGGTTTCCTTCAAGCAGCTGGTGCAAGTAAATGGTGTAAATGTGTTACATTCATTGCTCTAAATTTTTACTTGCATTTTGATTTCATTTTGATCTTTAGTTTTCCTAAATGAAATGTAAGCCAAGTAACCCTGCAATTCCACTAGAAATTTCTGACCATATTTTTCCCAACAAACTTCTCATGAAACAGAAACATCTATTCTTTGCTGATAATCATTAAAGCACACTGAAATCAATTTAAACTATTAGAGCATGGCTGAATTTAGTCGCACATCATTAATTACACTGTTTAAGAGTGAAGTCAGTGAAGCATTCACTTAATTTTGTCCTTTTTGCCATAAAACCTACTTCCTAAAGCCAAGAGCAGAGCGGAATTTGTGTCTCAGCAGATCTGCGTGTTTCTCTGCTGCCATCTTCTGGCACAAGAGACAGTTCCACAGTTTCCCAACTGCTTTTGAAATACTTAATTGTTTTTTTCTCTTGAACGGTATCAGTGTACGGTTTTGTTCCATTTTGGCCTTACATAATATCTATAAGTTTGGCAATGTTCTGTCTCTTAGCCACTTGTAATTTGTCCCCCCAGAAAAGATTTTAGGAGACTTGCAAATATAAAGATTAGTATTATAAAACAAATGCCCTTAGTATTACTAAACATTGTATTTGTACAAAAGAGCCTACATATATTATTAAACTTATCTGTTTAATAAATGTTTTTGCCATTATTTATGCTGTTCATATTTTACTTTCAGACCACAAATGAACTATCTAGATCTAGGCCTGATTGTGTCTTTAAGTTCTTATTTACTACACCTTCCCATTTTCATATTTTAACAAATAGATTAAAATACTTGCATTATTTTTTAAGCTCCTACATTTGTGGTGAAATAGCCCAGTGACATTCTCTCAACCATCCTTCACCGCTACATAACCACATATTTGAAAGCTATATAAAACATCTTTTTTTTTTTCCCTGAACATTTGGCTCATAGCACTTAAGTCCATGGAGGATGAGGTGCCCTGATATCCATCTGGGAACACTTTACACACTCTAAACTCCTCAGTCACTGCTGCTGATAAAGAGAAGGCAGCTATTCCAGGACGCAGAATGGTCGTGTTGGGTTCTCTGCAGGCAGCAGAAGTCCGTGGCAAGTTTTGACCTGTGATTAACTCTCTTCAAAGTAAGGATGTTATGCCAGGATTTCCTGAAAACTGAAATCTGGTAATGAACATCTTGCTTAAACTGGATGAGTTCACTGGTATACCAGTATGCCTAAGGTTACAAACACACGTAAGGCCTCGGGACTGGCGACTCTGGGAGCCTCCATGAGATTGTGCTGAAAGATAGTAACTTTACTGAATGAAAATATTATTATTAGAGAACAACAGCAGGAGAGGAGTGAAAGATGGTTACAGAGCAAAAGTCAAGCCTGAATATCGCATCTTTTTCTTAGAGGTGTCTGTAGCTTCCGAGCCACTGACCTGAGGCTTCCCTTGGGACAGCTGCAGGTGCTCCTGCAATTCAAGTCTGACACAACCACCTCAGAATCTCTTCTACGTATTTTTTTTCCCCTCCCCTGGGAAATCAGACAGTGGTCAACCTGATTTTTTTTATTTTAGTCTCTTTCACAAAGAGCACTCCCAATCACTGATCCGTGCTTGACTGAACATCTGTGGGAGAATGGTAGCAAGGTATCCCTGGGTTCTGGAGTGAGTCCAGAGAAAGGTCAAGGAGCTGGGGAAGGGTCTGGAGCACAAGTGTGATGAGGAGCAGCTGAGGGAGCTGGGGGTGCTTGGAGAAAAGGAGGCTCAGGGGAGACCTGATCGCTCCCTACAACTCCCTGACAGGACAGTGTAGCCAGGTGGGAATCCACCTCTTCTTCCAGGCAACAACTGTCGAACAAGAGGACCGTCTTCAGCTGCGCCATGGAAGGTTTAGGCTGGACATTAGGAGGAATTTCTCCACAGAAAGGGTGATTCGACACTGGAACTGGCTGCCCGGGGGTGGTGGAGTCACCGTCCCTGGAGGTGTTCAAACAAAGACTGGACATGGCACTTAGCGCCATGGTCTACTTGACAACGCGGCGTTCGGTCACAGGTCGGACTCGCTGATCTCGGGGATCTATTCCAACTTAATCGATTCTGTGATTCTTCCCGCGACAGCGAGCAGAGCGCGGTTGTGCGAGCGCCGGGCCGCGCTCG
>NW_005054480.1:266949-276929 GCF_000277835.1 Geospiza fortis | reverse complement strand
CGGGGGAGCTGGGCCTCTTCCCCAGCATCTCCCCAGCTCCGGGGGGTGGTGGGGTGTGCTCCAAGGAAAAGGAGCTGGGGGCACGCGGGCTTTGCGGGACGAGGAGGTCGGGTCTTTTCCGCAGTGTGTGGGGCAGGGGGGACTTAAAGCGCCTTATGTGTGAGGGACTGCCGGGGCTTGACTAAATGGTGTTCGCCCTCCGCAGGTGGACGCTGGGGAAGAGAAGAAGGCAGAGTGCGGGAAGAAGAAGATGAAGGAAGGGGCTGGCGATGGAGGGCGGTCGGAGGTGAGCAGCCCCTGGGCCGCGGAGGTGGGAGCCTGAGGAGTCCTCGTTACTGCCTTCTGTCATTGCTACAGTTTGTCCTTCTGGGTTGTTTTATCAGGCGATACAGTTACGCCTCCGCCTGTGTGCCTTGTAGTGCCGTTGTTGGCTTTTTACATTAAGTTGCATTGGTGTAATAGGAGAAGAGCTCACATTCCCATAGCTGGGTTAGGTTATGCTTTTCCCTGTGCCTCTTTGCAGCGAGAAGCAGGCAGCAGATCGCCGAGGTGAAGAAAGCCTGCTTATGGTGCTCTTGTCTTCGTGGTGGGTGAGCACAGATTGCTGTGAGCCCACGGGCAGCCAGCTGCCAGTCAGCAGCGGTGCTGAGCCAAGTGCATGGCTGTGCCCGGGCGGATGGTCCTGACGTCAGGACACGTGTTTAAACTGGAGTCAGTTCCTGTCCGGGTGGCTCAGGCTAGAGTGCTCCCTCAGCTTTTTCACCTAATAAGAAAAGTCTTGCTTTACGTTGAACTTACGGTTTTTTTCTAGTTGACTTTTGTCCTTGCATAGTTTATTAGATGGTGTAGTTGTTGGGTAACATATGTGGTTTATTGAACAGGTGTACAGTGGTACAGATTTCGTTAAGCTGAAGCCTTGTGGTATTATGACATAATTAATACTATATAATCTGAAATAACGGTGATTATTCATTACATGTAGCACACAGATATCATCCCATAGTTGCTTGTGAAAGGTATATCTGTTGTGTTAGCATTCTTGGCATGATGTGCTGTCAGATTAATACTCAGATTAATAATTTTCCTTTGTCTTTATTATATACAGCTAAATCCCTGGCCTGCCTTTATCAATGAGCGTTTGGAGATGTACAATAAACTTAAGGCTGAACACGATGCACTCCTTGCAGAAAGAGCTGCAAATGACAGTAAACCCATTAAAGTTACGTTACCTGATGGCAAGCAGGTTGATGCTGAATCTTGGAAGACTACTCCTTATCAAATTGCATGTGGAATTAGGTATGTTTCTGTTCTGTGATGCTACATAGTCATTGTCAGACAGTGAGTTTAAGGGGATGGGTAATGTATAATTAATTTCTTTGTTATTTATCTCAAGTCTTCTCAAAGCATCTTGTATGCAATGAACTGAAGGTAACTAGCAGAGTTTTAGTTTTGGAGTACAGTTTTCTTTTACCTTATCAAGATGCAGTTCCTGACATTAAATAAGAATAGAACTGAGGTATTTTAGACACAATGTAGTAGTGTATTTTCCCATCAAAGTACTGCTCTTGCATTAAGAACTGATTTGCTAATAAATTACCAAATTGAATGTTAGCACTGCAAACCAGTTTGCATTGACCTGAGGAAGATGACTGCTGGGTGATGTTTCAATTGATTACAGAGAAATTTAACAATATGAGTATTCTTTGCTTTAATTTGCATGGGAGATATCTATTAAAAAGAGTGTTGCACATCTCCAGGTTACTCATAACTGCTGTGGAGTATTTTTGAATCATACACAGTGAACACGTCATTAACATTGCAAAGACTGGGCGATTCCTGAAGGTGAAATGCCCCTTTTTTAATTGTTTTTTTCCTTTGTCCATACTAAGGTGCCATGTCATTGAAACCTCGTTTGCTTCTGTGATTTGGGATCATGAAAAGAGTATTTTGCCAAGTTGATACAATCAGTAAAGCTACTATGTCAAAAATGGTGTTTGATAGCTTTTAAGAGAATGGTTCTCTCTTACATGCAGTAGGATTGTGAAGTCAGGTTTGTACTTGGAGGATGCTGCCTCTAAGTCAAATAGGTGCGAAGGTTAAGTGTATAGCAGAGTTTTCTTCCCATATCCCTAAAATATAAGTATGGTTTTTCATGAATGTTCAGGACAGGCTAAACTGGTCATTTAATTAGAATTTATTTATGACGTTATATCCACTCTGAGCACTCTAAAGTCTCATTCAAACTGGAGGACAAATTTGGATAACTTCTGCTTGCTGATTTCAAAGTACAATGTACTTTCTTATAACTGTACTTCTGTGTTTGTTCTGTAGTCAGGGATTAGCTGACAACACGGTTATTGCCAAAGTGAACAAGGTGGTTTGGGATCTAGACCGTCCTTTGGAGGAGGATTGTTCCTTGGAGCTGCTGAAGTTTGAAGATGAAGAGGCTCAAGCAGTGAGTATCTTTTACCAAAACGTTTTTTGTTTCAGCTTTACATTTAACTCAGCCTCTTGCAGTTATTTAAATATTTACTGTGTTCAGAAGATGGAGAAAACAGGTTTGTGGTTTAGGTACATCTGCATTTCCTCATAGCTCCTTACTGAAGAGTTGTGGTACTACAGGTAATGTACATTCTGCTGTGTACTTGTAGCCAAGTCTGCTTGCAGTTGCTGTAGTTCTTGTTAAAAATTTGTATTTTCAGCCTTCATGTTAATGTAAAGTAGGTCTTTTGAACTAATATCTTCAGCACTGATTTTGGGAACAAAACTGAGTACAATACTTTCTGTGTAGAATCATGAAGGTATTGAGTAGACTGCTTTTTGCTCTTTGTGTATGCAAAAGTATCTACTTTTTTATTTTGGCTATTCAATCAGATAAATGTCGCCAGCCAGTAAATTTGTGATTAGGTTCTTTAGGAAAAAAAATCAGTTGGTACAAGAAACTGTCAGTCAAACTCATCACAGAAGTCTTACATTCAAACCTAGGGTCTTCGTATTGGCTTAATGACAGCTCCAAGTTTGTGGTTTTGATTTGTGCTACCAAGGCAGACTAATTCTTAAGCGATTTGGTTTTGTCAAAACCTCAGGTGTTCTACAAGATGGAGTGTGCAGGATTTCTTATGCATAAGATTGCTGGATTAGAACCACAGCCTTATGTTGAAAGCACATCTTTTGGTCATTATGCAGATCTGATTGATTAAAGTTCATAGAAAAAAAAGGTTTCTGAATTAGTATCTTGACTTCTTGAGAATAATTAAATCATATTAGCAACAGTTGAAAGTAAGAATTGTTTGGTACCAGAATGTAAGTTTTCCGTTTCCACAGTTTTCCAGTGGAAATACTGCTTTTTGGAAACATTGATGCTGAGGATGCGAGTGGTGCTGGCAGGTCACTTCTGTTCTGCAAACTGCTCTAATTTGGGATGTGCCTCAAGTATCCTTGAAAGCAAGCATTTCAGAAAAGGTTTTAAATGAAACAATTGGAAATGCATCGTGTTTGTTCAAAACTGATCCGTTCTGTTTTTTACTTCTGTTAGGTCTACTGGCACTCAAGTGCTCACATAATGGGTGAAGCTATGGAGCGAATCTATGGTGGCTGTTTGTGCTATGGCCCACCAATAGAAAATGGATTTTATTATGACATGTTTCTTGAGGAAGGGTAGGTTTTGTATTTTTCTTTATTTAGGAGCTGGGGGTGGGTGGCAGTCACAGCAAAATTTCTGCTGTGTGCTTGTTCCTAGAACAAAGTCATATGTACTGCTGCAGATGGCTTTGGTTTTTTTGCAGGATGTCCCAACCACAGGTTGGTGCATTGCACCAGGATGAAAAATTGCAAATGAAAGCAAAAATTACTCACCTCTCTCTGTGTGTTTATTTTAGGGGTGTATCAAGTAATGACTTCTCTGCTTTGGAAACATTATGCAAAAAGATAATGAAGGAAAAACAAGCCTTTGAAAGACTGGAAGTTAAGAAGGAAACGCTGCTTGAAATGTTTAAGGTGGGCTGTTACAGAAGGTTGTTTCTAGCCTCATGCAAGTATTTGTAATTTCAGGGCATGTGTTACTAGTGGTAAAAGAAAGTATATCAAATTTTTAAAGGTAATATGTTCTTAGAAACTCATTTTTGATACTTAACCAAAAAAAAAAGAAAAATAAAAGGAAGTCATTTTTAGGCTCTTGGAAGTAGACATTCTGATTTTTTAAAATTTCCCCAACATGATCTAACTGAATTCTGTGAAGCCACATTCTTTATTTACTTCCCAGAAATGTAAATTTGCAACAAATTATGTATGCAGTTATGTTGTGTTACCATATTATGTATGCAGTTATGTCTGTGGTGATACTGTGACTGTATATGTTGCTGCTGCATTCTGAAAGCTTCATAAAATATTTCTTAGAATATAGGACTTCTAAAAGAGTGCAAGGAATGCTAAAACCTGACCCTTTCCAGTATCTAGCTGCAAATAATTTTTTGGCATTCCTGAGGTAGACATTGAGTTTTCACTGTTACGGCATCAGGAGAATCATAGCGTCATTCAGGTTGGAAGGTACCTCTGTAGGCATCCAGTCCTGTCTCATGCGCAGGACATGGGGTCAGACATGGAGACACTGAGGTCAGGTTTCCTGGGCTTGTCCAGTTGGGCCTTCAAAACTCCAAGGACAGTGATTGCACACCCTGCTCCCTGGGCACCTTGCCCCACTACTGTCTGTACTTCTGTCTGTCTCTTTTACAGGCCTGATGCAACACAGCATCAGGTTTGCAAATAATTTAAACTGTTGTCCACTTCTCTTTTCTAAACAAGGAATTAACAAGTATGTGTGCTGCTTTTCTTCTCAGTACAATAAATTCAAGTGTCGCATCCTGAATGAGAAGGTCAATACCCCAACTACTACAGTGTACAGGTAATTATGCATGGATCATAATATTACTGGGTTTCTGGTTCTGGGATTAAATATACCAAATAAATGCTTTCCTTTTCTTAGGTGTGGTCCCCTGATAGATTTATGCAGAGGGCCTCATGTCAGACATACTGGCAAGATAAAGACCATAAAAATTCATAAGGTAAGTGCTGGAACTGTCCTACACAAATGTTTTCACTGCAGCACTTCACATACATTGCTGCCTTTAGAGTTAGCCAGGAATGTACTGTGAAACTGTACATTCCTGGCTAAGGAATTCCAGGTTACTGTGTAACCTGGCCAAAAACTTGGTGTTACAGATTGTGAAAGGGTTGTATGCTAGAATGATATTCACATGGTGTGAAGCCCAACTAGGTGTCCAGGGCCTGCAGTTCCAGTACAGGAGTGTGTGTTTGGTTTAAAGTTTGGCTGAACTGTGTCAATTAGAATTCATAATTTCTGCTTAGCTGATGTTTATAGCTAATTGTGAATAAACAGTTGGAATACGATAGCTACAAAACAGATGGGCTTTTAAAAACGGCAAGAGCCTGAAACCATTTTTACTTACTGTATTTACCTTTAAGGATTTTTCTGATCAGTGCTCTAAATTTCACATTAAAAATCTCCTTATGACTTAGTTGTTCCACAGTAATCATTTATTAATAATTGTATGCCTTTTCATAGCAGGCAGAAGTAGTAAAATGTGGAGGCTTCCCCCTTTCTGCAATGTTTAATTTCTTTTTGCATTCAGAATTCTTCTACCTATTGGGAAGGCAAGGCTGATATGGAATCCCTCCAGAGGATCTACGGAATTTCATTCCCAGATACAAAAATGCTGAAGGAGTGGGAAAAGTTCCAGGAGGAGGCTAAAAGCAGAGATCACAGAAAAATTGGGCGGGTGAGACAGCTTTTCTAGTGATATATTCCAAAAGCACTGTGTGGATATAAGCCCTTAATTGAACGCATCTTGAGGATAGCCTATACTTACTGCCACAACCAAGGCGTGACGCGTTTTTATTTTCAGTTGGGTTATGAAGTTATCTGCTTTTCTCGGGAGCATCAAAGTCCTAAAATAAATAACTTCTTTATTCTTTCAACACAATGACATCGTTATTGCACACGTTGATCAGAACAGAATATAAGGACTTCAGCCTGCAACCCATGAATGCTCCAGTCTGCAGGCGCTGCCCATTCCTACACAGTTTGCTGCAGCCTGTTCATGCAGTTCTTTCCTTCTGCATGATTTCAGAATTTGCAGTATACAGCTGTGGTTTTTGGTTGGCTGGTTTTTGGGTTTGTTTTTTCAGATGGAAACCCCTGTCAGTTAACTGATAGTTCTGAACAGGGTTAAAATGTCTGCTGCTAGTACATTATGACAAAATTCTGAAGAATTCCCCATATGCAGATCTCAGGTGTGTGCACAGTTTGTAGTTCACACATTCAGTTTATGTGCAGATAATTAGAGAGCTGCAGAAGCAGAACTAAACATTGACAAGTGAATGTGCAGAGG
The DNA here is from genome assembly GCF_000277835.1 of Geospiza fortis. Taxonomy (NCBI): domain Eukaryota; kingdom Metazoa; phylum Chordata; class Aves; order Passeriformes; family Thraupidae; genus Geospiza; species Geospiza fortis. Next base: position 270,522 of record NW_005054480.1, on the reverse strand, counting down.
GAGCCGTGAGGGCACAGTTGGGAGTTAAGTGTAAGGTTTTGGCACATCAGTAATGAGTGAAACAGGAAACTGAAAAATTTCCCTCCCTTATAACTGCTGGCAGACATAAAAATACTAGTGAAAATGCATCTGGTGTATTGGCTATTGCTTTTTTTCCCATGTTTTTCTTTTTGAAACTCTTGTTAGTGATGACCAGTCAGTAGCAATCCATTTGTCAATGTTAAATGAAAAAGGTAGGGTGCAAATACTAATTTCTTAAAGTATTATTTTCCTGCAGGACCAAGAACTGTTTTTCTTCCATGAGCTCAGCCCTGGTAGCTGTTTTTTCTTGCCAAAAGGAGCTTACATTTATAACACATTAATTGAATTTATACGGGTAAGTAATATCTTTTGGAAATCTTGTAGGAGAAATTGCATGATTTAAAAAAATACATAACAGCATGCTATGTTTAACAGTATTAATAGCCCTTCATTTCAGGTTATCTTTTAGTTGTGTAAGCCATGGAACTAAAGTAACCTTGGTTCTTTGAATTGGTCTTGTCACAATCTCTGTGAAGTTATGTTTTATCAGTACTTTATACCTCAGTTAAAGCTGTGATAAAGGTGCTTTGTCATAGGAATTCTTTGACATCTAACTACTATTAGCTCTACTGTGCTAAGCTCACACTGCTGCTGTTCCATTAATGCATATTGATTTGTTTTAATAAACATACTTAATTTGACCTTGAAGACCTATTTGTTTTGAAAATATATGTAGGAAAAGAATTCTGATCTTCCTGCTCTAAGATTTGAGGTCTGTGTTACTACTGTATATTTGGGCTGCAGTGAAATGTATCTAGGGTCATGGAGTAATTAGAGACTGCTGCATTGCTTGAAGGGAGGAAACTTGTTCTTCTTGCTTACTTTCTACTAGAGAAATTGTTTGGGGGAAGGGTGGTGGAAGGGATGTATCCTTGGGTGTCCAGCTTCAAGTTGTGTCTTTCTTCCTCCGTTCCCTTCCTAAGTCATGGGACTTTCATATGGCATCGCTTTTATATTTTTTCGGCTGCAGATTGAAGCCTGTACTTACCTTTGTTTTCTTTATTATTTATTTTATATACTGTGCCTGTTCTAGAGTGAGTATCGAAAACGTGGATTCCAGGAGGTTGTCACTCCAAATGTTTTCAACAGCAAACTGTGGATGACTTCAGGGCACTGGCAGCATTACAGTGACAATATGTTTTCCTTTGAAGTGGAGAAAGAAATCTTTGCTCTGAAGCCTATGAACTGTCCAGGACACTGGTAAGTACATAGCAAATTCAGTTTGCCAGAGATTGTGCTGATTGAAAAAAAACCCAAGTGAAATCCACTGTGCTTCCTTTGCCTGTGTAATTATAAGGATGGCTACTTTCAGTTATTCATTCTGTCAGGAATGATGTAATTATATGTCTTGCTGTGTACATGCTGTCTTCACTTGAAACACTGAGAAATGTCATGTCATTTTACCACCATTAGAGTGACCCCATCATTACTGGGGCAGTTTTTATGTCAGTTTTGTGGCAGTTCAGGCATTCAACTTTTAAAGCTCAGTTTTAGGAGCTTTTTTATCTCTTTTCTGTGAAGAGGGGAAGGCCCACCAGCTGTTGAAGGAGATTGTTTCCCTGACAAATCTAGATAAGACTGATGGCTCTGTCCAGATTACACCAATGACCTTACAGGCATGTGCTTCATCACTGGCTGCTTCTCCCTGACTGTTCTTTGCAGAATTTTGGTTCTGAATGAGCTTCAAGTAATAAATTTTTCCTTCAGCCTTATGTTTGACCATCGCCCGAGGTCGTGGCGCGAGCTGCCGTTGCGGTTGGCAGATTTTGGTGTCCTGCATCGCAACGAGCTGTCGGGAGCTCTCACAGGACTCACCCGAGTACGCCGGTTCCAGCAGGACGATGCTCACATCTTCTGTTCTATGGAGCAGGTGGGGGCTATTGCTGAGTGAAACTGGGTAGTAAAATCAGGTAAACTGAGATTTCCATATTTGAGACATGATTTCTGTTATCATCAAGATTGAAGACGAGATAAAGAGCTGTCTGGAGTTCTTGCGTACCGTGTATGATGTCTTTGGATTTTCGTTTAAACTGAATCTCTCCACCCGTCCTGAAAAGTACCTGGGAGATATTGAAGTGTGGAATCAAGCTGAAAAGGTAAAACAGTAGTCTTACTCTTTTTTGTGATGTAAAGCTTCATCTTCTGCAAGAGTTAACTGCCTTTTGGGAGGTACAGTGAAGCTGGGCTGGGCATGAGCAAAATAACTTTGATAATTGCCTTCAGTTCAGTCTGCCTGCTGTAAATAGTTTGCTCTCAGTACAGAGGCAGTCTCCATGTAAGCATCAAATGAACTCTTTGTCCTTGTCTTTTTTTGATAATAAAAAAGGAGGAAGAGAATCAGTTCTGGCAGCCCCTGTAATAAAACTTAAAGCCGTCTCCCAAAAGTGAGGCTGAAAGGGATGGGGTTGGCCACTGCAGGTGCAGTACTGGGGAGAAGATAGGGCAGGAATAGACATTTGGTGTACCAGGGCAGATTTCATCTCACCATTACCTACAAACTTTGAATTTAGTATAAAATGTTCTTATATCTTAGCTAATGCTTGTTTGGCCTCTACCAAAATGAATGCATTGATTTTGTGTGTTTAAATATGGACAAAATTAATTGGTTTGTTTTTTTTTTTTTGCTGGTGCTCTTCCAAAACTTCCCTTTTTCAGAAAATAAATGTGTTTTGGCAGTTACTGAGAAGTAATGAGGGTTTGGTAGGGTCACCTATTTGTAGTAGCAGGCTGACCTGAAACTGTAATATGTAAAGAAACGCTGAGTGTTTATGTCCTTTATCTCCAGCAACTTGAAAACAGCCTCAATGCCTTTGGTGAGAAATGGGAGTTAAACCCTGGTGATGGAGCTTTCTATGGACCTAAGGTTAGTGTGTTGCTAACCCCTCCCTGGATTTGGTTTTTAATTCTTTTTGGGCAAGGCAAAAGGCTGGGATGAGGAAGAAGGGATTTTTTTTATGTTAGCCCATTTTAAGATGCTGTCTGACTGAAATTCGCTGTTTTTCCAGATTCATAAACTCTGACATACTTGAGAGAGAAATAATCTTCTATGATTCTGGTTTTCACATAGTTTTAACTGCTTTTACACTCATTTAGTTAATTAAACATAAATAAACTATTTATCTGCTGCTTAAACAGCTGACTGGTAGGTGACATAAACACAAGGTGGCACTGTATGACCTGTTTTAGCAGAGCAACTTCTGCATTGCAAATAATCCTTGCAGCAGTAAGTGAATCCTAAGTCAGGAGAAAATCAAAAGTAAACTTGCTGGTTAAACAAATTTTTATTCCTTTAACTGCAGAGTTTTGAAGTTGCATTGAGTTACTGGTGAGTTATGTTAGTTTAAAAATCCCCATGCAGTGATCATGTGAATTTGTTGGGTTTCTTAAGAACAGTCTCCACAGTCTAGACAGATTAAATAGGGCTTTTTAGAAACTTCATTGTTACCCTTGCTCCGAAGGACACAGAGTATTATGAAATGGCTTTTAAATCTT
>NW_005054480.1:259667-266935 GCF_000277835.1 Geospiza fortis | reverse complement strand
TAGTAAGCTGGTTCTGATTTCTGTATTTGTATGCCATTTGAATCAGTTTTGGTTTGTGTCATTTTTTAGGTAAAATGTGTTATAGCAGCTCATATTTATTAATTTCTGTATTTGACTGAAGAAAGACGAATATACAGGAACTTCTGTTAACATTAATAAATCTTACACTTGCTCTTCATACAGTCTGGATTTGAAATGAAATTAGGTTGTAAATAATGTATTTTGATTAGAAGCTCTTTGATGACTAGCTGAATTCTGATAAATTGAATTCTAGATGCAAAATTGAAAGACATTTAGATCTTGAGTTGTTAAAATACTCTGATCTGTTTGTTTATTACACAAATTAAAATAAGGCATACTGCCTTAATATTATAGCCTGATATATACTGGTAAAGTGATGAGTAAGTGAGCAATGTAATACATAAATAATGTCAGGACACTATAAGTCTACTCCTTTCTGTAAGTCTTCTCTGTCTAAGTTGTATCATAAGTGTACTCAGAATTTAAGTGTTAGATACAAAAGAAAGAACAGGCTTGACTCGTAGGTCAGAACAAGTGTCACTGATTTATAGGAGCTCCTGCTGGTAATTGGACTATTTAACAGATTCTTGTCTCTTGTTCATGCCCTGAATTTGTAACACAAGATGCAAAGTCCTCCAATACTGTATAATGAAGAAGTGCGAATTTGCCACTTTGAGGCTGAAGAAGTCTCATTTGTGGGGAGACATGTTCAGTTCTGCATTTACGTTCTGCTGTACTCACTCAGTGAAAAAGCCCATGAAAGTTCCAGACTTTGAAACTCACAATATGTCTGAGACATTAAATGTAGTTCCCATCCGATATATTATCTCTCTAGTTACTCACCCTGTTTTAGCTCTAACATTTTTTGCATCAGAACCTGCAAAAATGAAAGCTGTTTAAACTGCATAGAATGCACTGTTTAAACTGCGTAGAATTTCTCTGCATTGAGTGAAACTTTCCATCTCAAAACAATGAATTTGCTTTCAGAGGAGAATGCTTGTCTCTTAACTGTAAAAGTTTATGTCTTTTTGTTCTTTAGATTGACATTCAGATTAAGGATGCCATCGGCCGCTACCACCAATGTGCTACAATTCAGCTTGACTTCCAGTTGCCAGTCAGATTTAACCTCACCTTTGTCAGGTAAGCACAAAGACTGGTGGCTTTAGTTTCTGTGTAATCTAGCTTCAGTGACACTTACAGGGATAAGGTTGCATCAAGACAAAAAGCCTTACAAAAGCATTTCTTTACAGCCATGATGGCAATGACAAGACAAGACCAGTTATCATTCACCGGGCTATCTTGGGATCTGTGGAGAGAATGATTGCCATTCTAACTGAGAACTATGGAGGCAAATGGTAATGTTGAAAAGTTATTATTCCAGTTCAAGCAAACTCTTCGTGTAGGAGAGAAATTAACCCCAAGTACTGGAGAGTCAAGAGGGTCTGTTTGTTGCACTTGCTTGCTAGGGCAACATGCCTAGGAATACCACAGGGCAATTTCTTCTGAACCACCTTCTTTAGATATGAAATTATTCAAGGTATGGTAGATTCTACATGACGCTGCCAATGCAGGTGCAGCATAGAGCTAGTCTGCCCACAGCATATGCATTCCAGCTACTTTTGCAGCAGGACCATCTTGGAAAGAGTCATATATGTAGGTGGTCTGCTTTACCTGTGTTAATACCCAATGGGAGTGACCCCTCTGATTCTGACAAGGATCAAAGGTAAAGGTTTTCCTGTGCTTAGTTAGTAATGAGCTCAGTGCTTGTGCCCACGCTGCAATCCTTTTAGACAGTCAGTTCTTTTGGGGAAATAATTGTAATGAATATAGGGCTCTCATCACCTCTGAACCCAATCTGTGTAGCTGGCTTTAAGAGTCTCTTGTGTAGATTTTATTCCTCTCTGTAAATAGTATTTTTTGTAATGAAAAAAACAATGAAAGCTATATAAACTTGTTTTGTTTGTTTATTGAAGGCCGCTCTGGCTGTCCCCACAGCAAGTAATGGTGGTACCAGTGGGACCAGCATATGATGAGTATGCTCAAAAGGTGATGTATATGGTTTCAGGGCTTTGATTTCAGTATATTGTATTGATCTGAAATACTTAATGATTAACAGTATTTATTTCAGAGATGTATTCCAAGTCTTTGCATATTACATTGAGTCATTTTTCATATCACAGTGACAATTAGCTGCTGAAGTTGTAGATCTCTTAAAGATAACATGGGTTGGATATTGGATATGTGAATAATAAATGTTGATCTTTGTGGGACTTTTATTTTCAGAAAACTTAGTTTTTCTCTCGCTCAGATCTGTCTTACCCTTCAGGTTCTAGTCCCCCCCTGGCCATGTGCCTCTTGCAGAGCAGTAAGAAAGATGAAGATGAGTCTTTGCAGATCTAGCATCCAGCACACCTCTGCCTGTAGTTCTTTCAAGCACATTATATACAAATAAAATAGTTTGCAAAATTTTTTTAAAAAATCTCTTCTAATCAGTAAGCTACATCATCATGTTGCCTTTTACAGTATCAAACTCAAATCACTACTCAGCCCAAACATTAGATGTTCACATCACTGCTTACTTATTTATTGTGTGTATAGTTGCATGATAGCTGACATATTTTGATTTCTTGAAGTGGACTCATCTCAGAAGCCTGAACCCATGACAGTGCCTTTGTTTCAGGGTTCACATAATCTGAAATGGTTTAAATCTAGAAGTTGTGTATAGTTCATGGTCATGAATATCCAGTAGTGACAGTTCTGATATTTTTTCATTAGGTCAGGCAGCACTTCCATGATGCTGGATTTATGGCAGATGTTGATGTAGATCCTGGGTGCACGCTGAACAAGAAGATCAGAAATGCTCAGCTTGCGCAGTATAACTTCACTCTGGGTAATGTATTAGTTACCTTGTACTGGCTGACCCTTTTGTTACAGGGTTTGATCATTTTATGAACAAGCCAGAGAGTTGTAATCAGTGTTTTAGGTCAGTTTGTTCCTGAGAGTCTCCCCTGCAGAGAACCTCTCCTGCTGACAGTCCCTGAAGGGAGATCACTGTGACCCAAGGCATTACTGATACTTTTTGCTGTCTTCTGGTCAGCAGTATGGGGATAGATGGGAAGTCTCTTGTCCTTTATCAGTCAGATTTTAAGTAATGTTCCATCCTCTCAATAATTTATGCTCTTGCTTCTACTTCAGCAAAAGAAGTATGTTTCCATTGCATTCAGCCGTGGTACACTTCTGAACTAGGCATGCATGCATAAGAGAGGCCTCTTTCAGAGAGAGTGATGCAGGAAAAATTAGAAACTCATCCTGAAGTACATGATTTGAAGCAGCTTGTTAGTCCTGTTGTGTGAATTGGGGATCTAGCATTGGCCTTAAAACCATCTGGGATCCATTAAGAGTAGAAGGAGCCTTTGACAGAGAAACTCTACCCCCCAAGTAACTGAAAGAATGGTGAAGATTCACTTAATTCCTTTGCCTCTTGGTTGTTTGTAGTTGTTGGTGAAAAGGAGAAGGCAAGTGGAACAGTGAACATCCGCACCCGAGACAACAAGGTGCATGGGGAAAGAACCATTGCAGATGCTGTGGAGAGGCTGCTGCAGCTGAAATCCTCTCGTTCCAGACAAGCTGAAGAAGAATTTTAACACCATCTGCTCTACCTGGCATATAAAGAATTTGTAGTTTTCCTAATTTAGTTAACCAGAGTTTTTGTTCTGAGCCAGATTTGAAGTATATTTCACATTTGGACCTCTTGCTCATTTTAATGGGGATCTTTCTTTAGTCAAAAATGCCTCTTTTTGTATAAAAAAAATCAAGTTTTTCGAAAATGCTGGAGTAAAGTTTCCTGGCTTTTAACCAGTGACATATGAAGCAAGATGAAATTACTTTCTGTGACTGTAAGGGAAGATTGAAACATTAATCAGGGGTATCTCTGGCATTCTATCTGCCCTGTTAAGAATAACATACATTTTGATAACATATTTTTCATGTCAGTTTAACAGTAGACCTCAGGCTTAAGAACCCACATAGTAACCATGTGCTGCAGCAGCAGCTTCTGGAGTGTCTCCATGAGCAAAGAAGGTGATACCTTGCCATCCTGTCTCATGGTCTCTTACCAGCTGTGAATATATTGACTCTCCAGAACTCCCAGTCACATGAATAGGGACATGAACAGAGGCCTCCTGCTTCCATAGTGGTTGTTAGCTCTGGCAGTGTCTCAGCTCCTGAAGTCAGGCATTCCCGATCCACAGTGCAGCCCTGTGCCACAGAGCACAGGGCTGCTAACCAGAGCCTACTGTGCCCCTTTCCAAAGGCAGTCTCTGAAATGTGCTGGCTCTGCAGGTAAGGGCCTCAGAGCTGTAGAAAGGGGATAACACTGTCTGGAAAAAGCAGGGCACAGTAGGGCTGAGGAAACCAGTAGTATTAGGGACAAAGGGTGTTTCTGTTCATGTCTCTGAGCTGTCATTACAATAAGGGCATCTGTCACACAGAAACAAGAATGTACTAAGGTAGTGATTATTTCTTTTCACTTTAATAGGTACAGTCCCATCCAGGCTTCCTTCGCAAGCCTCTAGTCCAAGGTATCACTTAATTAGCAGCTCTTCCTAGCTTACTGCTGAGGGCTCTCATCTGTTGATTCTGGGTTTGGTTTGGGGTTTTCCTCTACATCTGGCTAACAAGAGGCAAATGTCTGTCACTGACAAAAAATAAAATCTTGGCCTGAGTTTTTTTTTTCATCTTTTTTATTTTATTAATCTTAACTAGCTTGAACAGTTTCAAAAGGTGGTTGATAACTGTTCATTTAAAAAGAAAAAAAAAGCTATTGCTACAGCCTGAGCAAAGATCAGACAAGTCTGAGGACAGGTTTGAGCTCGCTCACCTTTTGAAAGCCTCCATGTCTTGCCATTTCCATTATTGTCTGGGCAGAAGCATTTAATCCTGCGTTTTCTCACCTATTTTACTCAGGGGTGATGGTCACATCTATTCAGTATTTGAACCCTTAGTGAATTTAGACTCAGCAGACTCTAACCCCAGCAATTTTCCACAAAATCTATTTCATCCTACTTTCATTCATGGAGATTAAAGGTTCCATCTAACTGCTGTAGGGGGAAGAGGGGGAAATTGATTTTTTTCCCTGCCTTGCTGCTTTCAGAGTTAATTTTTTAAGGGTTGTTATTTTCTGTATTTTGCACCTGCTCTTCTTTGCTGAGAAGTGGCTGTTGCCCATGCAGTCACTGCAGTGGAAGCAGATGTCAGCTACCCCTGGGGCAGCAGGACTTCATCAACTGGTGAAGCAAACCCAGTGTAGGTACCAGTGGCCCAGAGTAAAGGAGCCACTAGTTCTGTTTCTCTCTAGAAATTGTGCTTCATATTGCCTTTCCACTGGTGTATTTGTTGATTTGCAGAGAGCTCTCCTTTCCTTTTGTGGGAATCCCTGGGCATACCAGGCTGCCCAGGTTGTGTAATGAGAAGCTGGAGCTGTAAAGCAGCATTTATGGCACAGCAGGTGTCGGTTTTGGAGAGTCTGTCCCTCTACAGCAACCTCATTTGCTGAGATTGTGCTCTTAAATACCAGCAGAACAATGGGTATTTACTGTGTGCACACATTTCTAGAAACACTGCCCAAGGCAGGGTTAGGCACAGCACAGAGCCCCTGCAGGGTGCTGACAGGACTGAGGTGTCTGCCCCCAGATCAGGTCAGCGCAGTTCAGCTGTGGCTGTGCACAGAAATAAAGCTGGCTCTGAGGCTGTGCTCCTCCAGCCCTTTCCCTGCCTGAGCAGCAGCCTTCAGCAGTGCTCCTGATGGCTCCCTCTGCCTACAGACAGCACCCCAGGAGTTAAGGTCATAAATCTTCCTCAGCAACTGAGGGCTACTTCAGCACATGCCAACCCAAGAAACATCTGGTATGCAAATATTACTGTGAGTCAATTGTCTTATTCCATAAATAGTTGACAGCTGAGGACCTGATGGGCTCTCCTGCAGTGGGCTGCATGCCAGCATGTCCCCTTGAGTAAGGACTCTGCTCAGGGTTAATCCTTGAGGCTGGGAGAATCCTTGCCACGACTGATTCTCAGCAAGTGATTAACAGCGTGCTAAACTTTGAAACATTGGCTAAGTGGTAAAAAAGATGGATTGTGCACATATAATGCTTTAGACAGAAGTTGTTGACTGAGTCTGGGACTAAGCCTGTATCCAGCTGCATCTAGACTCCCCTCAGAAAGGAACACTGTATGTCTGGGACTCCTTCCTGAATCTCATGATTCAATGGCAATAGGGTCTTCCTACAACAATTTTGCCTGATCATGTTCTCTATGCAGTGAAAATCAAGTGTACTTTGACACTGTTGCAACACCAAGACCAGCTTGTCTTGGTTGCAAGTGCAGTACTTCATCTATAGCACTGGCCTGGCACAAGCAGCACATTCTCTCCCTTGGTTCAACCAGAATTCCTCTGAACAGTGGCTTTGGTCACTGCTTACCATCCTTGGTAGCATAAGCTCCCAGCAAAGTAACAGTGTGTGTCTCCTAAAGCAGAATACTGCAGCTTGGCTGTCAAAGATTGATGGTGGAACCACTTGTCAAGCAGGAAAGAAGCTTTTACATAATCCATTCCAGGGTTTGAAAAGGCTGAAACCCACCTCTCCAGTTTGGCAGAGCCTGCTCTGATTGCCAGGATTAGGTAAGAGAAATTCAAGTCATTCGCAATTTGCTTTTGATTTTGTATATCCCTAGCAAAATTTTCATGGGCATTTCCTGTGGAGTATTTGGTAAGGTATGTCTCCAACTCGGCTTTACTTCACAGCAAATTTAGTTTTACAGAATCACTGAATATGCTGAGTTGAAAGAGACTCACAGGAATCCAAGTTCAACTCCTAGCCTTGCACAGGACCATCCCCAGAAAGCACACCTGAGAGCATTGCCAAATGCTTCTTGAGCTCTCTCAGGCTTGCTGCTGTGACTACTCTGGGGTGTTGCAGTGCCCAGCCACCCTTTGGATGAAGACTTTTCCTAATATCCACCCTAAACCTCCCCTGACACAATTTCAGGCCATTCCCTTGGACCCTATCACTGTCACCATGGAGCAGAGATCAGTGCCTGCCCCCCTCCTCTCCTCCTCCCAAGGAAGCTGTAACTGCAGTGAGCTCTGCCCTCAGTCAGGTTGGATAGATGGAGCGACCTCAGCCACTCCTCCCACGGCTTCCCCTCAGGGCCCTTCACCATCTTTGTTGCCCTGCTTTGGACAACGC
>NW_005054480.1:235547-259650 GCF_000277835.1 Geospiza fortis | reverse complement strand
CCTGATGCCCCCAGGACAGGGTTGGCCCTCCTGGCTGCCAGGGCACTGCTGGCTCGTGTTCAGCTCACCACTGACCAGAGCCCCAGGTCCCTTTCCATGGCACTGCTCTCCAGCATCTCCTTCCCAGTCTGTCTGTTCATCCAGGGCTGTCCTGGCCCAGGTGCAGAGTCCAGCCCTTCCCCTTGTTGAGCTTCATGCAGTTGGTGATTGCCCAGTCCTCTCATTTGTCCAGGGCCTCTCTGCCCTCAAGGGAGTCCACAGCTCCTCCCAGTTTTGTATCATCTGTGAACTTGCTTAGCATTCGTTCCAGTCCTGTTTCCAAATCATTTATAAAGGTGTTGAAGGGTTTATAAAGGTTTAGAAAGCGTTCCACAGGGGAGAGAATGGAGCCCTGTGGAACCCCACTGGTGACAGGTCACCAGCCTGATGTCACCCCAGTCACTGCAACCCTTTGTGGCCCACGCATGAGCCAACTGCTCACACATCACAGGATGTGTTTATCCAGCTGTGGGCTGGACATTTTGTCCAGACAGACCCTGTGAGAGACAGCATCAAAAGCTGCTGAAACGCAAAAAGTGAATGGAATGGCAGAGAAGGAAGATACCTTATTGACAGATCATCCAAGGATGTGCCAGGATTCAGTGCTCTGTGTAGCTCCTCAGTACTGCAAACTTCCTGAAAAATTTTCCTCTGGAGCAGAGCCACCTGGATGCTGCTACTACGAAGGGTAATTCCACTAAGGTGCTCCCTGACATATCTTGGGATGATAATACTTACTCCACTACACCACTGGGTCAGTCTGATGCAGTTGCAGTATTTAGATTCAGTCACATATCAATTCCTCTAGAAGCAGAGGAGGAGAACCGAGCTGTGAGATAAACTGTTGCTGTAGGCACCTTTCCTCAGTCAGTCTTGCCTGACCACATTTTTCCCACTGCATCCAAACCCAGTCCATATAGGCTCCTTGATAAAAGGGAATTGTTTCACTAAGTGACTTTTTCCTTGTAAGACTAGACCAAGGTTAAGTGGTCTTTGAAAACTCATTTGAGGCCTTCAGCTCCTGATCTGTGTAATTTCCTTATTGCCTTCTCCATTATTTCTGAATTGCACAGTCATCTCTGGCAAAAATCTAAGCAATTGGCCCTCAAATCTGACAATGATGAAGTGATGTGATGAAATTGAGAATTGCTAAAGGCTACACTTATTTTAAAAAAAGATAGAATTTAGTGATTGGTGCTTAAAGAGAATTGACAAAATCATTCAGCTTTTCTACACACTAGTGCTTTCTGTCTGCCTTGGACAGGAATATTCTTTCAAAGTTGCCTGAATGTGGCTGATGCCTTGTTAGCCACTGTGACTGAGCATGCTCACACAGAATGAGACACTTTCGGACCTCCACCAAAAGTTTTTTGTTTAATTTTTTTCATGTAGCCTCTGGAGCAAGGCATACATTAATAATTTCTGATAAATCACTGCAAGAACATGTGCTCAGACCAACTGGAGAAGCCAGGGACAATTTGTAGTGTTCTCAGACATCAAGGGTAAATCATCTGGGCTCCATGTTTAGTTTCAATACACCAGGTATCTGTATCCTTCTGAAAACTACACCCTTCAAACTGGATCATAAAGTTCTTCTGCGAACAAAAAAAATGCTCTGAGTTGCACAGAGGGTAGCTGTGAAAACTGGGAAAAACACCACCAACCAAACCTAAAATTTTCAGCATCCCAAAAAGAAAGAAATTATAATTTAAAAAACAAACAAACACCTCCAAAAGGACCCAAAAAAAGCCCTCAAAACAAAAACAAAAAACAAATCTATCTATCTATCTGTCTATCTATCTATCTATCTATCTATCTATCTATCTATCTATCTATCTATCTATCTCTATATGCCAGTTAATCATGACAAAGATGCATCATGAGACAACCTTGTCTTCCCCCAGAGCCTTTAGAATTGCCTTGCTGAGATCCCCACAAGACAAGGAGAAACTGGAAAGAAGCAGAGATGAGATGAGAAAGCATGGAACAAAGACATGCTGTGCTCTTCCTGTTGGCATCCAGATGTAAAGTACAATTAAGCTACTTGGAGTCAGAACATCCCACCGTGTGAAAGGTTTATCTCACTCGATTGGAAGAGTTCGGGGCTGACACTTAGAACAGCTTTTGCTACCCACCCATCACAAGAAGAAGCCGGCTTTTAAACCAGACTTTGATTGATTTTATTGCATTCCTGAAGCATGACTCTTCATTTTTGAAATATTGAGAACTTACCCTTGTACACTGAGTGTATATGGCCACATCAGCACAGGTTAACTCAATACTCTGCAGGAGCTTAGATGCAGAATGACAATCTAATCATGTTTGATGTGTGGTTTTACAATTGCATGCCTCAGGGACAGACTGTAACCTGTCTGAAGCACATTGGCAATAAAAGGAAAATTTCTCTGTGTTTTTCTTTACTGGGATACAGGCACATAAGGACGTGAAACCTCTTTTCCCTGAGTATCTGCTAGGATGTTGGGCTGCACACTGGAACAGCTTTGAATGAATTTGATTTTTTGGAAAGACACCTTTTGTTGGTGCACTCACTGAAATGTCAAAATGGGTTCAATTGCTAAGCATACCTTTCCAAGAAGCCATTGTCAGCTGAGATTTAATAATCACACAATGACATTTCTTCATAAACACTCCATTTACCTATGGGAAATGAAATCACACATAAGTATTCTGAGTTCTGCTCCTCACATCAGGACAGGTGTAGTCAGAAGAGTGGAGTTTAAACACCTTCAGATCATAGTAATAGCACAAAGAGATCAAATACAGAGTTTATGTAGGAGAAATATTTCTTTCCTTAGGATTTTTAAACCGTTTTATGTCTTTGAACAGATCATCCCTGAACTGACTGTACATACATTTTATCAAGTTTCTCCTTTCTGACTAACTCCTCAGCATCAACAGGTGGAGCTATTTGTATCTTTTCCTGACAGAGATTTTTCTGAGATTGTTCACAGGGTGGAAATAAGAATTATTTCAGAATGTTTGGGCTTTACTTTCCAGCGACAAGTTAGTTTTGGTTGTTTTCAGTGTCAGACTTTTCCCACAGAACAAGACTTTCAAGCTCTGACTAGAAACGACCATCAAACAACAAATCTGCATTTCCTCACAAGATACATTAACTTGTGTCATCCTGGATTTACAGATGGGAATTCTGCAACCAGCTGCAGCCTGGCCCTGAAGTACCTAAATTGTAGGGGAGCTGTCTTACTCATCTTGAAGCTTGCTGCTTGTCACACACTGCGTCCCTGTCCCAGATGTGCCGTTCCCTCATTCAGCTCCCTCCTCTGCCTGAAGAGGTTCAAACCCAAATCCCCAACAACCAAAGAGCATATTGAGAGTTCAGGGTATCTCCTGTACAGAAAAAGACATGAGAAAAGTGAGGACAGTAAGGAAACAGACAAAACAGGGCCTGTGCTGCCAAAGAGATCTGGGACTCCTATTGGGGATTTCAAACACATTTATAATTTTTTAGGAAGGAGATGCTCTCTTCTCACCACCAGCATATAAAGCTAGAGTTTTTCTATTTCTGTTTTAGTGAATCTTGAGCTCTCAGCAGCTAACTCCTGCGTTTTCAAGGTGCTCCATGCAGATCTGGCAAAGCAGTGCAACACTTTGGTGTATGGTTTTTTGTTCCCAACAACATGCTTTGCAAAGCACTGCTCTGTTCACAGGATAGTCTCTTATCCTGTAATTAACAAACTCATCAGAACCAGCATCATAAACCACTGATAAAATAATTTCAATCATCTTTATGTATGGGAGATAATGCAGGGGGACTTTATGGCAAGCTGTCACTCTGATTATGAGTGTTTCCAATTGAAGGGAAGAAAGTAGCTGTTCTAGATTGTGACATTGGTCTGCATATGAATTAAGATACACCAAATAATGCTATTTTGCTTTCTGGTCATTGAAGAAAAGCAAGTATTGTTTTGCTAAGAAATAGTGCTACCCATAAAACTGTGAATGGAGAGAGGTATCAGTATGCATTTCATATTTAATTTTCAGCATGTCTCATCACAGTAAGTGAAGAACCTGCTGGAGGTCAGAACACTGACAGCATTCTTGTCCAGCTTTGCTGTAACCAGGATAAAGCACTGCTGCTACTGGGAAACTGCAACAAGCATATTTCAGGAGACAGGAGGCAGGAGACAGGAGGCAACTGAGCTTGAGCTGAAGTGAGAGAAGGAAAAGGATCCAGGAATTGTGTGAGAGAAGGACAAGACAAGAGGGAGACAGCTGGGTACAGCAAACAAGGGAGTGCTTTTAAACTCAGACCTGGAATGGAGAAGCAGAGTTGTTACCTGCCTGTTTACATTTCCGTGCCACTTTGCAGGCAGCACAAAGCAAGACTCCAGACAGAGACAAAGCCAAGCTCTCAGAAGCCATCTGTTTGCATAGTTTGCTTTCCTCTTCACTTTCCCATTCACAAAAGGGCTTTGTCAAACTGCTGCAGGAATTATACCTGAAAAAACCAAGATGCAAGTGAGGAGAGCCCAGGAAGGCTGTTCCAATACCCCGACTCAGAGCTGAGTGAGCAACTTCTGAAAATCAATTTTCCTTTTCAGCTCTTACCCAGAGTCCCTGGCTAATGGACAACCTCCTCCACAACACCTCTACTACCAAAAAGGATATGTCAGGAATTATATCTCCAAGGCCAAAACTCTCTTTTCCCCTTCCTCTGTGCTGAAGAATATGCTGTCCTCCTGATACTTTAGAGTTATGGAGCAGAGCCTCAGCCAAGAGGCTGAGCTTGGTGCAGTTAGCACACACCCCGAGTTAATCCACCTCGCTTGTTCAGACCAGTGTTTACAGGCTTGCTGTATTGGGGGCTGCTCAGGAAGCACAGATACCTGTGCCAGGCTCACAGGGTGCTGGGTGTCTGCTCTCCCACTCTCCTAGCACAGATGGCATCGTACATAACAGAGGAGGTGACAGTACAAAGCTGAGCTGCATGTGTCAACCCAAAACAGGGGCAGTGACACCTCTGCTCTCATTTGTGTCACGAGCTGCCAGATGGGTCCTCTCTGCAACTCCTTCCTGCTCCCCAGCACAGCTGGACAGCCAGCTCACTCTTAGCTTCAAGCCCTTGTGACAACACTATTTGGTTATGGACTGTTATTTATATTCTCTTTGTTGTGTAGCCACCTTTTCAACATGTTAATACGGACTTAATTCAATTATCTCTATCACAGAGACAAAATATATCACAATAGTACCAGAGCAATCTCAAGAGAATTTCTGAAAATCCTCGTTCACTGACAGCCGACCTGTGCAACCTAGGGATTTATGCCAGTTGAAGGAATAAATGTCCAACTCAAAATTATAACAGAAAACCAGGTTAAAGCTTCGATTTCCCATCCTCAGCTCTGTCCCTTCATCACAGGGTCAGCTTTCTTAAGAACTGTCCTGCTGATGTGGCAGTAAATCTTATAATATGTTTAATGAAATAGTATTAATGTGGTGCCAAGGAACCCCAACAAGATCAAAACCTCATTGTTCAAAGCTGTACAGAAGCAGGCTCTGCTCTGAAGTGATGGTGATCTAATTATGTGGGGGCACCAGGAGTGCACAGCACTGCGCTGACTTAATCCCTGTCACCCTGCCCAGCCCTGGAAGAACTTCAGGCTTGGCAAACAGGGCTCGGCTCACCACACTGCACCTCCTCTGTCTGCTCTGCCAAGCCAAGCAGTATTTTTTATGAGATGCCTTTTGTTAGAAGAACGAGCAGCCATGCCTGTGTGTGTGTGCAGTTGTGCAGAGTCTGTCTGCAGCACTGCAAACAGCCACAACACTGGGATTGGTGTTTCTTGCACCACACGCTGTCACCAGCTGCCAGTATGCCCTGACTCAGTTTTTCACATCGGAGTGGCAAGTGGATCCCACTATCAGCCACAGAAAGAGAAGAGAGACATGTTCAAAACTTTTTTTCATTTTGAAAATGATGGAGCTTCTCTGCTGTTCAAATTGCAGTCATTCTGCAAGAACAGCCCTTCTCCAAGTCACTGCATAGCTTTATTTTTGTCTTGAGACAGTGACTCCCTCTTTTCAATGGCACCACTGGCACCTCAACTTTTTGACACCTTTTTTTTCCCCCATACTTCAGGTGCTGGTTTGGCCCAACAGCTGCCCACCATTTGCAGAGAGCAGCCCTGGGAGCCCAGAGAGGTGCTGCTTCAGAAGCTGCAAAAGGAAAAATCAATCAATCAATCAATCTGTCCTTCTCTGGTCTACTCTCACTTATGGTATATCAGGCTCATTATTGATTTAGTGCTCAAAATAACAGTGCCCTAAACTGTTTTGATCAATAGAAGGTGTCCAGTTCTTCAGGAGAGAGCTCTCTTCAGAAACTGTAATGGATAATAAAGTCTGGGGAAAACCAAATCTAACTCACTGATTACTTTTTCCTCACTGTTCACCAGCAGGGCCTTCAGCCCTGGCACACCTGCCAAGCAGGCACTTTTCATCACATTTCACGACCACTCACAATTCTAGAGGGAAATGAATGTATGCTGAGGGTTTGCAGCCTTTTTGGCATTATTACTGTACGTAACCTTCTGCATTGTTTAGGCACCAATTTTGTTGGCTGGAAGATCTGTGTGAGCCATTCACAAGGGCTCAATCCCTCTCCCCAGTAATTTATCAGAATTATAGAATGGCTTGGGCTGGAAGGGACTTTAAAGGTCACACTGACATGGGCAGGGACACATTTCATCAGACTATGTTGCTCAGAGCAGCATCTAGCCTGGCACTGAGCATCTCCAGGGTTGGGAAATCCACAGTTTCTCTGAGCAACCAGTTCCAGTGCCTTACCACCCTCCCAGCAAAGATTTTCTTCCTAATATCTAATCTAAATCTACCCTCCATCAATTTGAAGCCATTCTTCTTTGTCCTGTTTTTCCGGACTCTTGTAAAAGTCTCTCTCTAGAGTAGCTAAAAGGTTTCCTTTAGCTACTGTAATGACACAACTGGGTCACCTCAGAGACTTTTCTTTCCCACTCCCAATTCACTCAGCCTGCTGTACATGGTGCTTTGGATCTAGCATCACTTTTTCTTTTCTTTTCTTTTCTTTTCTTTTCTTTTCTTTTCTTTTCTTTTCTTTTCTTTTCTTTTCTTTTCTTTTCTTTTCTTTTCTTTTCTTTTCTTTTCTTTTCTTTTCTTTTCTTTTCTTTTCTTTTCTTTTCTTTTCTTTTCTTTTCTTTTCTTTTCTTTTCTTTTCTTTTCTTTTCTTTTCTTTTCTTTTCTTTTCTTTTCTTTTCTTTTCTTTTCTTTTCTTTTCTTTTCTTTTCTTTTCTTTTCTTTTCTTTTCTTTTCTTTTCTTTTCTTTTCTTTTCTTTTCTTTTCTTTTCTTTTCTTTTCTTTTCTTTTCTTTTCTTTTCTTTTCTTTTCTTTTCTTTTCTTTTCTTTTCTTTTCTTTTCTTTTCTTTTCTTTTTTCCCCTTCCCCTTCTCCTTTGCTGCAGAAGTCAGGTGAGCAATGAAGATGTTTCTACGCAGCTCTGGAGTGTGCAGAAAGATCCATAAAATCCTATTGAAAAGGAAAAAAATAGCAATTTACTTTTTCCCTTCCTCCTTCAAATGGTTTTCAGTCTTCATGGTGGAGGTGGAGAGGTTTTTCTCTCCACAGCTCTTTATTATTGTTGGATTTCTGCAGCACTGTAAAAAGAAGCATTTATACTTGGCAAGAATCATTGCTGGGAGAGAGAAGGGAAGAGCTGGTGGAGGGGAGGTGCTGGGCAGGGAGGGCAGCATCACCACCCTCAGCAAGGATCATGAGGTGCAATAGCAGCACACAGGGATTTAATAAAAATTAATCTCATTTAACAATTGCAGTCCAATAGTTTTCATCCTCAGACATGACTCAGTGCAAAATAGGCTGGTTTTCTCTCCATTCCAGTTGCAAAAAACATTTGGCTCTCAGTTACCCTTCAGTAAATGCAGAATGAGAAGACTGAGGACTGTATTATGACATGACATTATTTGTTTCACACTCTGAAAAGGGCTGAACTTGCTGGGTATGTTCCTAGTCCATTCTTGCTTTTGACAACCTTTTGCTTTTGAGTTGCAGCTGTGGGGGCTGTCAGCAATGAGATTTTTGTGAATGCATCTTTAACTGTTCTAGGCTCTCTGAGGAGCTGCCATCAGTCAAGCAAATCAATGTTTTGAATTCACCCACCTGCTGTCTGTCTCAGCTTTAGCAGGGCTTTTGCTACTGTCTTCTGTAGCACACTATTGACAAATGGGTGAAGCATGGACTAGGTAAGTGGGTATGAGATGTGTCTGAACTAACAGGGCTAAAAGGGCAAAGGGCAGTGTCTGGTGATGTGCCTGAGGCTGATGCTGGGGCCAGTTCTGTTCAGCATCTTCTTCAGAGACGTGGATGATGGGACAGCACGTTCACACTGTGAGGAGTGGCTCCACACCAGGGGGTTGTGCCACCATTCAAAGGGCTCGAGAAACGGGCTGACAGGAACCCCAGGCAGCTGGGCACAGGGAAATGCAAATTCCTGCACTCCCTGTGCAGCAAGGGCTGGAGCCCAGTTCACTGGAAAGCTGAGAAGGAGCTGGGGACAAGGTGGGCATGAGCCAGCAATGGGCCCGTGCAGCACAGCCCAGCAGCATCCTGGGCTCCACTGGGCAGGACACTGCCTGCAGGCCAGGGAGGGGCTCCTTCCCCTCTGCACAGCCTGGTGAGACACATCTGGGATGCTGCACAACGTGGGGGCTCCCCAGCAGAAATAGCAGAGATGTACTGAAGGCAGCACTTCAAGGGTCACAAAGATGATGAAGTCAGTCTGTGAGGAAGAAATCACACATGCTGTTCGAGGTATGATGGAAATAGAATCAGCAGCAGGTGGCTAGAGGAGCTGAGCTGGAGACTGGAAAGGATAAACATGCAGACACTTGTTCAGAAAAGATCCCTGCACTGTTATCAGAAGTTTTCAACTTGGAAACTCGCAGTCATGCAAATTTCATCCAAGGCATATTTAGCTGAACACCTGAAATTTCATCCAAAATTATCCAAAGCTTTGCAAAGCTGTTTTTGTTTTTGTGTGTGTGTGAACACAGATGGAATTTCAAGGAAAAAAAATGTTGTAAAGCAATTTTAAGTTCATTCCTCATTTAAAAAATGGGGAAAGGGCAAGCACCTCGCTGCTGAAAATCTTATGAATTGCAGTTTTATTCAGCTTGTTCTTCAAAGGAGCATGACTTAGTACTTGAGGTAGAAATCATGTTCAGCACATCATTTTAGGACTGTCTTCAGATGTCACAGATAGCAATTTCATATGAATCATGGTTTGAATTGCATGTGTTAATAAATAACATCCAGTGCCACGTAACATACAGAAGCTATTCAGCAGCAAAGAGGAATAGCGGGTGATAGCACAGCTCATCAGTTACCACGCAGTACCCCTCCAGTATTTATGGCAGGGAAATGTAGGCACAGAAAGGAAATTAGACAGGATATTGGAGTTAGCACCCTAATTTCATAAACATGTTAGGTGTTATTTCTCAGCAGTTTCTGGGGCTGCACACAGGGTCAAGCAAATAGACACAGGTCAAGGTTTTAATTGCTTATCAATATTTCAGTGAGAATTAAAAGTTTGCCCCATCTTTTCTATGAAAGGAAAATGATAGCTATGATACTATTTTTTTAATCTAATAAGATGTCACTCATTCTATAATACGTGTTTTTAAAATGAATTCTGATCTCATAGTAGAACAAAATATCTTCAGTGAAATATCTTTTTACTCATTAAAAATCTCCTGAACAGCTAGTTTTGAACTGTCTAGACATTCTGAGTTCAGCTGTTATTTTACAAGCTAGGTACCATTGACATTTGAAAAAATATATTATTTTGTATAGAAAGAGGCATTTTTAGTCATAAAATGGCTCAGAGCCTAGATCATCAAAGGTAAGTGTTCCCAAAGTAGTCACTTCAGAGGCAAATTATTCCTTATTCACAAGCTCATACAGTGGTGTCACAAGGGGAAAGTGGCAAGTCCTTCACTGAGATAGTGAAAAAACCTTCTTTTACGAAAACTGCACATGTTTTGACTTCATTTTATCAGTCACCAGTGGCAACCACTGCTTTGGAGCTTTCCATGGACATTTTGCCTGACCATAGGCCTGTGGCTGGGCTTTTGGGATCCACCTGGAGAGATCACTGCTTAGCACAACACAGGCAAGCAGATCCAGAGAGCACCTGGATTCATAACAAGATCTGTCTCACCTGGAACTGCTCACTATCTCCCAGAACTGCAAGTTGCTTTCTTTTTGCGCCAAACTAGCTGCAAATAAAACAAAATACTTCCCTTTCTAATCTGTTTCTGAGCTAGAATAGTCTCCCTGGATCATAATCAGCTCTGCTCCTGGCTTCAGCTACACAGGTATTTGGCTCAATTAGTGCAGTAATAAGGACAGACAGGTCCCTTGACAGTTTCCCTTCCTTAATTTGTTTTACTCTGTAGGAGCCATGGCCAGCTAATGGTCACTGGGGAAGAGCAGGAAGGCTCTGGATTAATATTGACACCAAGGTAGCACGGTGGGGTTGGGACACATCTTTTCCAACATGAGCCTGGACCACCCCGTCTTCTATTGCAGTTTCCTCTGCTGATCCAGTCTTCAGGCACACAGAAGTATTGGCTCAGGAAGATCTTCAAACCCAGGACCCATCACATCACAAACCCCTTTTTTCATAGCCAGGCCTCATCCAGCTGTAAACACTGGACCTGCAAGCTCCTGGCAGGGAATGTCAACCTAGGGAATGGCCTAAGAACATTTGTAGGCTGAAGCTTTACAGTCAGCATATCAGCCATCACTGTGAAGAGAAGCCAGGTATTTTCTCTGCTGTAGCAAATTCCAGGAGTCTTGCTGTTCTGATCTACTCTGTAGCTGGATGGAACAGCAGCTGCTCGAGTTTTCAAAATTCCTATGATTTCAAATGCATAGCTAGAGGTGCCAAAAGGCACAGAGAAGCATGTCCTCCAATAGATCTGTAGGAATCTTTTATTTTATTTCCTTCCCATTTTGGATATTTAAGATGGCAACCATCCGTCTGACCCAAAGATGTCTCAGTGGTTATGCTAACAGAAATCTGACATCAAAGACATTTCAAAGCTGTTGTTGAGCATGTTGAGTGTGCCTTGAGGCTGAAATTTCAGTAAGACAAAGGCTGTGGCTTATGCTAGCTTGATTCTCCAACCTAGTGTAAGCAGAGTCCTCATACAGCTTCCCTCCAGCAGATAAGCTGGGTTAGATAACGCAAAAGACATCTGTGAAAAATTTTTATTTTTCCTGTGAGATATTTTGATAACAAAAACTACCACTATGTCCAACACAAACAAATTCAGAATTCATCATAAAAATAAAGGGGAAATGTCAACCTAAACCTTTTATTCCTATAGAAAGATATTTCTGCCATTAAATATCTTTATTGGCGATCTGGAAGAAAAAAGAAAATCAATGCAGAGAATATTTTCAGATGAGACGAAAATTGGCAAGACAGTCAATGAGGAAGATTGATTGGCTAGGGTGAACTGGGTCACTTGCTGAATTCAGTGGAACTTAAAAATCTGCTTTCATAAAGAAAGGAAAAGGAAAGATGAGAGGTCATATATGAGGGGGGGCTATATGCTGAAGTTTGTGACACTGCAAAATAGCATCATAGTTATCACAAACTACCATCTGACTTTGTGTTTATAATGTAATGGAAAAGGTGTAATAACTAAAATTTGAGGCTGAAAAAGTAACAGAATACCAATGTTGTGTGCAGTGACAAATTCAGATTTGCAAGTTTGTGCATCTGCACTTCGAAATTACATTTTTAAGCTTTCAACGAGAGCAGAAAAATTAAAGTGCATGGAATAGGCCTAAAGAAACTCAGTGTATTTATCTCATTTAACAGAAGAGAGAGATGACCAAAGTTTGCAAGCACCCCTCTGTGAAATAGATTTCTAATGGAAGTTGCACCTATTCCTGGCCTGAAAAGAAAGAACACAGTCCTGAGTTTGGAAGAAGAAGGTACAAAAATGGCAGCTAGCAAAAAGCAGAAAGCTTGAAAAATCAATATCATGGAATGGACAGAGTCAGTCACAGAATGGTTTGGGTTGGAAGAAAGTTAATAATTTTTTTTCAACCCCCTGCCATGGGCAGGGACACCTTCCACTAGACCAGGTTACTCAGAGTCCCATCCAGTCTGGCTTGGACAGGTGCTGCAGTCCTGTGACCATTTTTGTGTCTCTGCTCTGGGCTGACTTCAGCAGGGTGTGCTGGGAGCCCAGGGCTGGATGCAGTGCTCCAGGTGGGTCTCAGCAGAGCAGAGCAGAGGGGCAGAATCCCCTCCCTGCCCTGCTGCCCACAGGCTCTGGATGCAGCCCAGGACACGTTTGGCTCTCTGGGCTGTGAGTGCCATGGCTGGGCCATGTGCAGCCTCTCACCCACAGCACCCCCAAGCCCTTCTGGGCAGGGCTGCTCTGGGGCTGGTCATGCCCAGCCTGTGCTGGTACCAGGGGTTGTTCCAGCCCAGGTGCAGCACCAGCACCTGGCCTTGTTAAACCTCATGATGTTCCCATGAGCCTGCTTCTTGAGCTTGTCTGGGTCTCTCTGGATGGCATCCTGTCCTTCAGGTGTGTCAAACCACCTCAGCTTGGTGTCACCTGCAAACTTGGTGCGGGTGCACTTGATCCCTTTGTCTATGCCATTAATGAAGATATAACACTGGTCCCAGTAAGGGCCTCTTTGTATCCCACTTGTCGCTGATGTCCTTTGGGGCTCAAAGGTGTTGACCTCCACCCTCTGGATATTACTATCCAACCACTTTCATATCCATCTAACAGACCAAATTCATCTCTCAAAATCCATCTCTCTCCCTAAATGAAACATGTCATCTGAACAGCCCAGCTCACGAGCACACAAAATGTGCTGCTTTCACCAGGACACAACCTCCACATAGCTCAAACTAAGAACATAGATTTCCTTTGATCAGAACAAGTACTGTTAAGGACACAACAGTCCTCTTACCAGCAACCTTAATTCACTAATCTAGGGCTAAATATTTACAGTCATTCCCTGAATAAATAAAGATAATGAGAGGGAAGAAAGAAACCTTTTGCCCTTGTAGCTCTAATTTACAGTGGGTTTGGCACTCCATATAGTGCATATCTTCATCTCAGCAGGCAGCTCTCATTCAGGAGGGACAGATGTCATGGGCCATTACAGAGGACACACAGTGTTCTCCCTTCAGAGATTTATTTTATTGCTTTTGCTATGAAAGGTCTTCAGGCTCAAACACCTAAGAGCCCCATGTGTGTGTGCACAAACAGTGGGAGTCAGTCAGACTCTTTAAATCTGTCTGGGGACTCTTGGTAACTGTGAAGCCAATTCAGCACCAGCTTCTCACAACTGTTGGCCACTAAAATACATCCAGGGAAACCAAAAGCTTTCAGCTCTGAGCCCACTAGATTTCCTGTATGAAACCAGCATAATAAATCTGGCCACCAGGAAACAAATAGCTTTTCTGAATAACACTTTCTTCCTCAGTGGATTGATTATATATTTAAACAAAAATCCCAAAGAGATCATCTATGGTCAAGATATTATGCTGTTTGTGCTGTCATAATTGTCACTATATGCTGGAAAATTCTGCCAAGAGGAAAGACAGGAGAGGGTCCCCTCCAGCATCCTGCACAAAACTGCAATGAAGGCACTCACTCATCCAAATGTGAACTCCAAGGATGTGGCAGCTGGTAGGCAAACTACCCAAAAGTTTCTGTCCTGTGAAGGGCACTGGCGAACACTCTCAAAAAGAACATGTAATTTCAGAAATATTGGACCTATCAGTTTTGACATTGTTCATGATTATTCATGAAACCTGAATCAATGCAAGAAAGGTTTCAAACACTACAATACTCTACTTTTCAGAAAGTAAACTTTCTAGCACAGTTTGTTCCCACTGCCACTTCCCATTTACACAGACATATTCTTTTCCAAGGGTAAGGGGGACTATATTGGATGGAAAATTCCAACTCCAGTTTTGGTTACCTTTCTGCAGTTTCAAACCCAATAAAGGTCATGGCCATGTCAATCACAGAACCAGAATAAAAGCTCCCTGAACAAAGTTTCCAATGTATTAGTGGCACTTCTTACCTCCTCACAGGGTTGTTACAACAGCAGTCAGTGAACCCTGAGATATGGGTTGCTCAAAAGATTTGTTGAGCTTGGTAGAGAAGGTTTTTGTGTTCTCCATCTCGCTAATCTTTGGGATACCATGAGTCCAACAAGGCATGAAACACACATTTCCCATTTGGAGGGTGACTGCAGGTCAAGCAGACTGATGCTGAGCCCGAGTGGGTGTTGGAAAGGCAGAGCAGCCATGGATCCAGAGCCCCAGCACCCTCGCACAAGCCAGCACTGCCTGCTCCCAGCAGGGTCCTCACGTAAACGGGGGTACCCTGCTCAGCCAGGCCACCCCTGTGGGAGGGCAGAGGGTGCCAGCAGGAAGCTTCAGCCAAAATCTGAAATTTGCTGATCATGTAACAACAATAATTGCCACGACACGTTCTTGCTCCCATTAACTACAGCAGGATCTGGCAGCTGCAACATCCCCTCTGCCTCCTTGCCTGAACACAAACTTGGAAGAGAGGCAGGAACAGAAATGAAGTGACCCAGGAGCAACAGGGAGCTGCCAGCTGCCAGGTGGCACACAGGGAGCACTTGCTGACAAGAGGGATGTCTGCTGAAAGCAAACTCCTGCCTCATGCTGGAGCCTGTGGGTGCTCAGTCTAGATTTACAGCAAAACTTCAACTTTATAGGGCTGTGAAGCTGACACCAGCCAGGCTGAACATCTCATCAGATGGGCAGGAGGGTGAAATCAGTCACTTCTACATCCACAACTGCTAGGGGACAAAAAATCTCACTTGTCTTCCAGCGAGTGTGGTACTCCAGTGACTCGCAATGACTACCATGAAGGCTGGGACTAGTGACAGTGTCACACAGAAAAGAACTTGAAAAAGACCACCATTCATTAGCCTTCAGACAGGCACTGCAGCACAGGACAGTGATTTTATCAGCCAGCACTGTTCATTATGAGTCTGATTCATGCTCCCATTTGTTATAACCTGACAATATTTTTACTTCCAGAGCCAAGCAACAAGGAAATATACTTCCAAGTGAACACAGTGGTAATTAAATGTCAAGCTTCTTTAGTTCAGCTATTGTATGAAACAGATAACAGATACAGGAGAATAAACAGGAAACACAGTGTCTCCATGACTGCCATCTGTATAAATAAGCATGTGGGGAGCTTGAAGGTTCACTGCATTTCTGTTCACAGTGAGTCCTGATGGGGTTGCAATAAAACATTCCCTCTCTGATAGTTCATTGATCAGCTTCCCTCACCCTGGAGTTTTCCTTATGGCAGTTTCCCATTAGTGCCACATTTGCCATCACTCAGCTATGACAGTGTTGCAAGGGGGAGCTTTCCTTATCACCAGCACCAGAGTAAACTGCAGTGCCCTCTGCCCAGACTGGTGGGTGAGATGGGTGCACTTGATCCGCCATGGCACTCACAGCCCAGAGAGCCAAACGTGTCCTGGGCTGCATCCAGAGCCCCGTGGGCAGCAGGGCAGGGAGGGGATTCTGCCCCTCTGCTCTGCTCTGCTGAGACCCACCTGGAGCACTGCATCCAGCCCTGGGCTCCCAGCACAGGAGGGACAGGGACCTGCTGGAGTCAGCCCAGAGGAGGCACCAAGGTGATCAGAGGGATGGAGCACCTACATTGTGAGGAAAGGCTGAGAAAGCTGGGATTTCTCGGTCTGGAAAAGAAAAGGATTTGGGGTGACCTAATTGTGGCCTTCCAGTACCTGAAGAGAGCCGACAAGAACAATGGAGAGAGACTATTTGTAAAAGCATCTAGTGACAGGACAAGGGGGAATGGCTTCAAACTGATAAAAGGTAGGTTTAGATTAGATATTAGGAAGAAATTCTTCCCTGTGAGGGTGGTGAGGCACTGGCACAGGTTGCCCAGAGAAGCTGTGGGTGCCCCCTCCCTGACAGTGCTCAAGGCCCGGCTGCATGGGGCTTTGAGCAACCTGGTCTAGTGGAAGGTATCCCTGGCCATAGCAGGGTGCTGAAACTAGATCATCTTTAAGGTTTCTTCCAACCCAAACCATCCTGTGATTCTACAATTCATTCTCTGATGTGTCAGCTTCTGGTTGAAGACACTGAATCACCAAATCCAGACCATCTCACCTGCTTTGAACATGACAGACATAGAGGTAACTCCAGAGATATAGCAAAAGACTGCCTTCCAAAACATCCCACCAGGAAAATATTTTCCTCTGTCTCAAATCTTTACCTTTTATCTAGCGAATGATAACTTGACGACTCATAATGCTAACAGTGAATTAAAAGAAGCCTTCAAGAATCTTGATATTTTCTTTTTTATTAGTTTGTGATACCAAGTTGGCATCAACTTGGTTATTTAGCAGTTCCTTGGTTTCCAGAGACTCCTTTAAAAACCCTGACAGAGCTTACAGACTGTGGTGGCCACTCTGAGGGTCCTGTGGTTTTCATTCCCTGCTGTATTTTTCACTCCTACAGCTGTAACCACTGCATCTGTAGGAGAAACTTGTACTCCTTGGTTGCCACATCCCAGGTTTTGCTCCTGTGAGTGTGCTGGAGGTATCTGCATTTGTTCACCAAGACAAAAGAGGAGGTTGGGATCAATCAGTGGTAGAAATAAGTGGTGGCAGAAATGAGCTCACCTCATGTGAGCTCCCCATGTTCTACTGATGGAATGAGAGCTAGGGAGGCTGCTGTGCTGGGCAGCAGCAATAAACCCGGTTTCTTACTAATCACCATTCTGAAACACAGTCAGATCAGCCAATCCAAGAGGTGTCTGGCACCAACTCCTGTTTTCCAGGGAACATGAGAATACATGAATACAAGGATAGGAATTTAATACCCTCTGAATACAAGGATAGGATATTCAGCAAGGCTGAAATTTCTCCTTCTTAAGTCTGCAATGTATTGTATTTCTATATCCACAAAATTAAACTATCAGTTCTGCTGCATCAAGCTCCTCTGTCTGGAGCACCCCAACTGAAATCCCCTCCTCTTACCTCATCCTGTCACCATGCTGGTTCAATTTCAAGCTGATGTGGACAGCCAACAGGCAGTTCCTTTGGTGGGTGCTCGTGGCAGGATGTCCACACCTCCACCTCCTCACCAGAGAGTTGGTGCATAAAGAGATAACCTGGCCTGAAAGGCTCAACAAGGGGGCATCTGGCACCAAAAGGGCTCCGGCCCCAACTAAGAATCAACATCTTAGTGTGGAGAGCTGATGTGGGAAGAGATAAAGGAAATATTCTGGACCAAGAGACCCTGTTTTACAAACTATGAATGACAAACAAGTTATCCCAGAGGCAGAAGGCCCCTACATACACACCCTGAAAGTGTGAGAGACCTCTCCACAGAGTTTGGATGCATGGTTACTTCCCTGGGGATTGAGGGAAAGGATCTTGATGTTTGCTCCACCAACAGTTGGATGGGAAGATATATTGAATCCTAACTTATATTACTTCTTCACTGGCTGAAACATTGATAGGTTAACCTCACACTGTATATACTTACTAGTAGTCTCTTTTTGTCCTTATTCCTGTGTAGTATTAGTTTGGTTTAAGTCTTATGTCTGTTAGCTTTGTGTCTATTAAATAAATAATCCATTCTATAATAGTGGAGATCAGTCATTGTTAAGGCAAATGAGAGTGGGTTTTGGGGTGCTGGCCACCCCAATAAAGCCACTGCCTGCTTTTTACACAGCTAGAGGCCTGGGCAAAAGGCAAGGACTTACCTAAACCCCCACATCCATTTGTGGCAGTGCTGCTGGGCCGAGCCACGGGGATGCTGTGAGCTGTGCAGAACCACAGGATCTGCTCGCCAGGCTGTGCTGAGCCCTGGCTCCTCCAGGAACGTGTAAAGGGACCTGGGAAAGCAGAGGGAGCTTCCACTCCCTCCTCAGATCAGCTCAACCCTCTCCCTCAGAGCACCTGTGCAGGGTGCTGCCCCATGGGCTGGACTCTCCAAAGCAAGAAGGAGGAAATTCCTGCGACTTCCACAGGGTGTTGTGAGGCTGAGCCCATGCAGGGATGCCGGGGGTGGAGTCTGGGGACAGAGTGAGAACTGAGGGTGCTCTCTGCCCGAGCCTAACTGTGCTCCTTGGCAGCACGTCAAGAATCAGGGCTGGTCTGAGCAAGCTCCTGGGCATAAGCAGCAGCAGGACTGAAAAACTCGAGTGTTGAGAAGATTCAGGGTGGGGGGCAAGGGGCATGATAATATTATATACAACTATTCAATAGACACAACAGACACTCTCACTCGCTGCCAAAAATTTAAGACATATCTGCTTAACCACTAGAAGTGGTAAGATTTCCTATATTTCATGGGAAATAACGAATCCTTTTAATATTTTTACTTAACGCCATATTCTTCTGCTTTTCCCCCTCACCCATTGTAATGATCTTTTTTATGCTGGAGTATCAAGCACCAAAACAACTCAGTGAAGAGGACCTCTGACATAAAAAATATATTTTTAAAGTTTTCTTTTTTTCCTGGAAATTCCATTGTACAAATCTTCTTGCACTGGAAACACAAAACACCAGAGACATCAAACATATGCAATGCCATTTATTGAAGCTTGAAACAAATATGTTATCATAGTTTGCTTTTTAAACCTTGAAATGTTAGAACAAGCTGTGAATGTGACAAATACACATTTTTCCTGAGCAATCTGTTGAAGCTGATGTGTCTCAGGCTAATACAATAATAAAATGATAATACACCTCTGCAGTTAGTATTCAATTCAGTTTTGAGACTAATGACCATCTGGGTTCAGATCATAAATCCACCTTTACTTAAGAACAGTTGTGTCATAATAGCAGTGGCACTGCTCTGTTAAACAGTTCATGTTGTCACAGTATTTTTCCTAAAGTTTTAAGCTGAGAAACAGTAATGACTGCATTTCCCTGGGTAGAATGATTATTCTGACTAATACCCATAATATAATTTATTCACTTTTTATTCATTTCAAATGAAATAACAGCTCCCTGAAGAAAACAATGGAGGCAGAAATGGTTTAACTCCATACTAGCCCTAAGGAGCACTGGAAAGGACAACTCCTGTAGGGATTTTCCTCCAACCTGCACCACATCCACTCAGTCAGCTCCTTTCGCATTAGCCCAGATACCTGGTGGCCTCCTTCTGCTGACCTCTGTGGGGAAAATGTTATGCAGGTACCTCTGTGCACAGAGTAATCTGACCCGGAACTTCGTCCCACCCAAATCCTACAGAAAGCTTTTGGGAATGTGCGGAGCACCTGCACTGCCCACCAGCCAGGCTGTCTGGCTGTCAGGGAGCTGCTCTACACCCCACAGCCTCAGCCCGAGCCCTGCCCAAATCCTTCCTGCATCAGGCACAACCCCTCTGCTCCTGCATGATTCAATACTTCTGTGTCCAGAGGAGCAAGAACTGCCCAGGGTTCTATTGCTCAAAGGGTCCCCAGAAGGAGAGAAGCAAACTGTGAAACTTAAAAAGCATCATGTCTGGCATTGGCCAGCAACACCACAGACATATATTACTGTAAGAGTGTGTGCATGCACACACATGCACCATTGAAAGTCATCCCCATGTCTGTTACCCTAGCACCACACTTTTAACAGTGGATTTTGTTTTATCAGCACCTAAAACTGGGGTTATATTGCCATCACAGAGGTAAATAAATCTAACCTTACCATGCTGCATATTTTGAACTCCCAGAGACTTCAAGTGAAGAAGTAAGTCCTTAGCCAAAGGACACAAACCTTTGAAAATGACAACTTGACTCGTGGCCATCACTAGGTTAATACATTATAGCCAGGTTGAAATACTTCTATTAACTTTCATAAAGTCTGTCTAGAAAAAAAGCTACTCCTAGTCACAGTTCTGTAACCACAGTGACACTTGGATTCACAACTATGTGACTCACCATATACTGCATAAAATGTGCATTTCCCTGTACTACAATCTGAAATTGCATAGTAAATAGGATGCAAATCTGAGATTTTCAGAAAAGCCAGAAGAACCAAGGTGTTTAAATCTTACTGAATTCCAAAGGAATCTAAATGTCTGCTCTTGTTTAGCTCTTTTCAAAATGCCCAGCTTTGTTCAAAAAGTCTGGTCTTGGTTCTCTGAAGTTTGTTTTGGCATTTTTTTCACTAGCAAAACAGATATGCTACTTGACTAGGGGTGCCCTCATGCCTGAGGCCCGAGGTATGCAGACACTACTCTGGGCCTCAGGCTGCTGTCCCAGGAGCCCTCAGCTCCACCATGATTATGGATTTACACTGTGGGAAAAGTCTGCTGTGAGTGAGGTGGCAGAGTGCTCTTGTGAACGTGGGCTTATGCTCTACCAGGAGACACTGGATGGCATGACAGCTCTGCCACTGAACATCTGTGTGAATTACAGAGATTCCAGTTGCTGGTTGGCCTTTACGCTGATGGTGTAAAATTGATTTCAAAATGTAGTACGGGTAATTTCCAGCTGAAATGCCTGCATGCCACATTTGAAGCTGCAGGAAAGGTTTAAGTCTGTAAAGCTGAATTCCATCACATAAGTTAACACGAAATTAGCAAAACTGTTTAGCTGGGCCAGCTCACTGCTCTTTCCTTTCTTTTTAATTTGTCAAAGAAGAGAAAGATTTCACTTTTTAAATGCAAAAGACTCAACTTCCAATTGTCCTTACCTACATCAGCTTAGAAGTCTTTTGCTTTCTCACTGACTCCTTTACTCTTCATGCTGTAAAGAGTAGAAAGCATTACAGTGAGGGTTCCTGGCTCCTCTATTCAGCACCTTTAACACTCTTGAACTAAATGGAGCTGACCACTAACATAAAACTGATGGAAGTGAGAAGTCAAGAGAAAGAGAACAACACCCCTTCCAAAGGGTAAGTTCTGAGGTTAAATTTTTGCTGCAGAACAAGTTGGTACAACCTTTATGCTCTATCAATTTCCTGACAGCTTTTTATGTGCTGCTGACATGTATCATTTGTGTCTGAATACCTGCAGCTACAGAGACTGGCAATAGCCTTGAGCTGGTTGCCTTATCTAATTTCAAATGGCCTTGGATAGTTAATTTCAAATGGAGAGGAACTACAGATGATACATAAGAATGTTACTGCCTGTCTAGCAAAAAGATCTGCAAAATCAAATTTTTCTTTATACTGAAATTATTCTATCAGATGGAATGTATAAAACTGTCTAAAAGACATTGCTGGATTTTCCCTTAAATGTGTAAAAAACCACATAGATATGGCACTTAGGGGTGTGGTTTAGTGGTGGACCTGGCAGCACTGGGTTAGAGGTTGGAACTGTTGATCTTAAAGGTCTTTTCCAACCTAAATTATTCTATGACTGTTAAGGTAGCAGGTGCAGATGTCTTGGCTTTTGTGGTACCAAGAAATGCTGCTTAAAACATATTTGGGAACTTAACACCCCACATTTTATGGGCTTTTCAGGTTAAAGCAAGACATTTGTAGCAAAAGAAAACTGTCAAGAACAGATTATGGCTGAGGTATCCTTTAGAGGTTCAGTCAAGTACTAAGCAAAGATTTTTTTTTTCTCCTGAAAACACAAGTTTCAATTCATCCTGCCTATCATAATCAGATATTACAAAACTCTGCTTTTAAGTTTATTAAGTGAGCAATGAATTTAGAGAAACATTGCCCACTTCACCTTGATTCCTAAAAAGGAAAGGCAAGAGACTATAAAGAGAACTGGCCCATGGCACAGGTATGTGTCTGTTGCCCCAAGGGCCACCTTCACTAAGCACTCTTGAGTAAGCAGTACTGGTGTTTCAAGTGGGTTTTGGAAAAGAGATGGAAGAACAAGTTAAACATTCATCACAAAAAATCAGAAAATTCTTGCAAGCCTGTTTCTAGTGTCTATGCATGCCTAAGTAGTACTAGCTGCTGGTACACTGAAATTTACATTATAAATTTTGGACTATTACAGAGAAAAAATGGAAGCAGTAAATTATGACTGATAACCCTAGGTGATGTGCTTTCCCAGTTTTGATCACAGATTTCAATTTATGCTGGATGGTTCAGAAAAAAAATAAGGAACGTAAAACTTGTATACAGAAGCTCTATTCAAGGAAACAAGAATAAAACAGCTAGTGCCAAGCTGCTTGGTTGTTGTTTTCTTAGTTTTGAGGTGGTTTTCTTCTAGATTTAGTGTAATTTTGTTGTTTGAAGCCTTTATGCTGATGCCCATATCTTGCTTTGTTCCGAATTTGGGCCTGACTACAGGTGAAGCAGCACTGAGTCTGTATTGATGGCAGCAAGCACTTGCCAATGCTTTTC
Source organism: Geospiza fortis (assembly GCF_000277835.1). Taxonomy (NCBI): domain Eukaryota; kingdom Metazoa; phylum Chordata; class Aves; order Passeriformes; family Thraupidae; genus Geospiza; species Geospiza fortis. The sequence goes on along the minus strand of NW_005054480.1, from coordinate 237,199 downwards.
AGCCTCTGGCAGAAGTGAACTGACAGCTGGTCTTTGCTGCAGGGCAGCCCTGTAGTGAAGAAGATGACAAGAATTAGCTGTATTTTGCTGACACACTCCCCATATTTCTAGAATTTTGAACTGCTCTATGCCAGACAGTCATGTCTGTTAAGGGTCTTATTTGTGGTGGCTTTCTCTTCCCTTGTATTATGGGTCAGCTTTACCTCCCACTGAAATTCTAGGATCTTTTAGTGAACACATGACCTTCTGTTTTGGAAAACACAACACTCATGACTGTTCAGTGAGATTTTACTTCTGTGGCAGACACAGCTGATCTATGTTTCCCACTTCAACTTTTCTGCTGACAAGGACTGCCAGAGAAAGCCTGGCAACACTGATTTGAATTTGGTACTGTTGCATTCTTGTGACTGCCCCTAAGATGAGCATCATGGGCTGCCAGGGTGCTGCACAGCCAGCCAGGGCAGGCAGAAGAGTGCAGACAATGCACATGCAACTGCACGTTCAGCTTGGCTATGCTTTGATTCCTGCAGCATCAGAACATGGCAGGGACTGCTGCTGTCTGTACCACCGTGGTGACAGGTCTGTGGCAGCTCTAAGGAACTGAGATGGGCCAGATTTAGCCAGATATTAGAAACTGGAGGTTCTCAGCTGTGAGAAGGCAAGGTGTGCAAAAGAAGGAAGATGGTATATTAGCAAGGCTGTTCTCCAGCAAATCCCTCAACACTGCAATGGGAGAAACTCAATGAAAACTTGTATAAAGGCAATTTAAAACAGATCAAAGCAGTTTTTTTCACACCAGGCTGTGAACCTTTAGAATGTCTGTCCTCAAGATATCCAGCCCCCGGAGCTGGAAGTTAGGGGTGGGAAGCAGAAAGAAGCTTCCATAACCCAGGAGGAGATGGTTAAGGACATGCTTTGCCAATTAAGACACTCACAAGTCTATTGGTCCAGACGGGACCTACCCCAGAGTAATGAGGAAACTGGTGAGAGAACTTGCCAAACCACTCTCGATCTCCTACCAGCAGTCCTGGCTAACTGGAGAAGTTCCACCTGACTGGAAAACAGCAAATGTAATGCCCATCTCTGGGAGGGTCAGAAGGATGATCCAGGGGACTACAGGCCTGTACAGCTACCTGAAAGGAGGCTGCAGTGAGGTGGGGGTCAGTCTATCTTACCACACCTACAGTGAGAGAACAAGAGGAAATGGCCTCAAGCTGAGACAGGGGAGGCTCAGATTAGCTTTAGAAAACATTTTTTCACTGTTAGGGTGGTCAGGCATTGAACAGGCTGCTCAGGAAGGTGGTGGAGTCACCATTCCTGGAGGTGTTCAAGAGGCATCTGGATCTGACACTGGGTGATGTGTTTGAGTGGTTCAGGGGTTACAGTGGCACAGCTGGGTGGATGGTTGGACTGGACAGTCTTAAGGGTCTCTTTCAGCCTTGATGATTCCATGATTTTGTGAACTTGCTGCCACAGGAGAGGGCGGAAGCAGACAACACCACAGTATCAAAAAGCATTGCAACATATTAATGAAAGTTTAAATAAAAAGGCACGACATGGAGAACTTTTAATAGTCCTAATATACATCAGCTGGAAATGCTGGAGGACTATCATGGAAATGAATCTCAGGAAAGCTCCAACCTCTGGCATTC
>NW_005054480.1:184817-235531 GCF_000277835.1 Geospiza fortis | reverse complement strand
GCATTTTCTAATGCCATTGTTGGAGACATAAGGGGGGCTGCATGGACCAGTGCTTACCCAGTAGGGCATTTATTATGTTTTACAGGCCACTTGAACTTTTATTCACAGAAGTTACTCTTACTAATATGTGTAGGCAGTATTTATCTGAGTTTTTCTCTCTGAACACGAGAGGGACAGGAAATAAGCAGTCCAATCCACCCCAGGGCAAAACACATGCTAAAATTCTGTGAACAGGAGCAGGAGTGATGCATCACTCTCAAGAGCATGTCAGATCCACATTGCCCTCCAGATTCAAACCATTGTCTCACTGTCAAATTAGACCCTTGGCACTGACTAACAGGGAAGATCATCCTCCAAAGGCTTTTGAAAGTTTTTCTAGAAGAGCTGTGAGATGTTGCTGTTATTATCTGAGGGTACCTCCTGGATGCAGCAGTACACACACTGCTCATAAAGACAGTATTCCTTCTGTAAGCTTCCCCCTTCCCCTGATGCCTCTTTTTTTTTGGGCCATTAACGATGTACACAGCTGGGCTCCTGGGCCTTCGAAGGACAGAGGTACAGGACACCCTGACTCACAAGAGCACTTCTCTTCACCTCTTGGTCTTGAACAGTCTCACCCTATGGGACACTGATTTTTTTTAAAGTGTTTTTTTACAGTGTGTGAAAGAATTTGCTTGCTTGCACTCCCAGTCCAGAATTTACAGCTTCCATGGAGTGATCTATCTTAAGAAATGGCAACTGTTTGGACTTAGTGTGTGTCCTTCCACAGTCCTCACTGCACCCTGAGTTACCTAAAACAAGCCAATAAATCACACCTACTAATTTAGTTGTGTCATCATAAATTAGGGATGCATGCTCCCCATCATGGCAACACAAGGCCAGAAGTGCTGGAAGAGACAAGAGTGTGGTTCTGCCAACAGAGCAACTGAGCAGTCACAGGCCAGGGTGACCTGTAATTACTGAGCCCACGCTACTCAAAAGAAGTTGATAGTTTGAGTCAGCTCCCAGTTTTTGCAGAATCTCAGCAGAAATGGAGAAAACTGTTTCATGCATGTGTATTACTCTACCTGTATTTTTCTTGCACTCCTGCAGATTGCATTTCTGGTATTCTGTGGGCTTGGCTTTATCCAGACACATACTGTCATCTTCAGTTTCATTAGTTTCTGTATTCACGCATTTCACAGTTCTTTGCTGAATGCCCCCTCCACAAGAAACAGCACACTGAAAGAGTAATTTTAACATACATGAAGTTTTTTTTTACATGGAAATTTTGCAATATGGCAATATTTGAGCTGTGATGTGACAGGAAGCTAAAACTGCCTTGTGACCCAGAAGCAATGCCATTACAGCAATCTGTGTCCTGTATGCTCCATCCAGACACCTCCATGGTGCATTTTGGCCAGATTTGGCAGGATACAGTAGAGGTATAAATGCTATAAATACAGCATCTTGGAATGTGTAAACAGGAGGAGAGGACTGTTTTCTACAGAGGGAAAGGATGACTTGCAATGCCAGTCCTACAACAGAAGAGACTTTTAAAACAAATTCATACAAATTAGGACAGTTTTTGCTTCCTGTGTTTTCTGACTGTCTAAGTTAAACATGAATAACCAATTGCAATGTTAGGTCTATAAATGACCAAGCTAAGATTTGAAAAAAAAAGCCCAATAAGGTTTTGTTTCTTTCCTGGCTTTTAAACAGAGGTTATCTCTGTCCACAAAAGAAATAAATAAAATACCTTTATCCACAAAAGAACTGCCAGCTGCTTTTTCTGACTGCACACAGAAGGCCATAAAACCCAAACACTTTTAAAATATCTTCCTCTACCATTCTGTAAATGTACTTAATTCTTGTGACTTCCCAGAGCGTCTGAGAATGCCAATTAGTTTTATTTTTTTTTCTCTACAGATAAATAGTGCCAGCAGATAAATGAGATAAAGAATTCAGCAGATAGAGAATGTCAGCTAACGAAGCACAAGAGATGAAGACAGGAGCGCAACCTCTGTAATTTTTCTGCAAATTATCTCCTTTCTAATGTGCATCTCTGTACATGAAGCACAATAGTACTGGCGTGAGGTAGACGGAAAGATCTTAGGTATTCTTGGAACAACTTTATATTGATGTTTAAAATATTTTTATAAAGTAAAATTATTCATGAATACATCAATATGGGATTAATAAGTAAGTAAAATAGTTGCTATAACATTTGGTATTCTGTTATTTACTTTATGTGCTTCACTTCCATATTTAAGTGTTACAGTGACCCTACATTACTTTATAGTCATGTCCCATCTAATGGCTTTGTGTCAAAACCAACTCATTGAATTTTCTGTGTTAAATGAGACTCCAAGGTTTCCTGATCTGTGACTCCTTCTTTTAGCATTCCTTCAATATTCCATTATGCTGTGAGGAGTACTTGTAATGTATGCAGTGTTTATTAAGGAAAGTGGAGGGAAAGTTTATCTAGTTTCTTTATAGATAAATATGTGTAGCAATAGATAAATATGTATAGCAGATAGTAGAAGGTTCCCCAAAGGTACACTACATATTTGTCAATAAGATTTCCAGGTACTATGTAGGAGGCTGTTGGTCAAAATTCAGAATTTCTCTTTGCGTGGGCAAGCACACTAATTCCCCAAAGTTGTTGTGAGGATCACTCAATACCCTCCAATAGCCTCTTACAGTGAAAAATTTCAAACTTCTGCAGTAGAAGAATGTTAATGGTAAAACTCCTTCATTCTTAGACAAGATAAAAAAATCACAGACTTCCAATGACATCTAATACATCAACAAAAAATAGAAGCTACATTATCTGTCACCTGAAGGAATGGGCACAGGCTGGCTACGAAATGCTCAGTAATGTTTTCAGAAGTTCTCCTCTTTCAGCTTCAGCTGTGCATAAGGAACTGTACTTGCCACAGGTGCTGAGGTTCAGAGACAAGTGGATAGTATGACCAAATATGGCCAGCTCATGACAAAACATAAACCAGAAATACACTGAATCCTACCGGGCTCCAGGCCTGGTGTACCCACTGAGTGCAAGGCTGCCTGTTACACGGTGCCATGGGATCAGGTCTCCTGTTCCAGTCACAGCGCCCTTCCCGCGGGCAGGAGACGCGCCGCTGCTGCTGGCCACCGCCACACGTCCTCGAACACTGCCAAGAGAGGGGCACAGCCAGGGGTGGGAAAGCATGAGAAACCACAAACAGACTACAAAGATGGTTGGACACGTTAATTTAGAACATGTGGGGCACAGATAGCAAGGACTCAGGGTCACAGGCCCACAGGTTTAGAAAGATGTACAGGCTTGCCTGCACATCAAATCCTGAAGTGCAGACATGAAGAAAAGCTCTGCACTTATTCCATGTGCTTGGAAGGAGAAGAAGCTGCTACATGGGGAAAAGCTGCTCCTGGCACATACTACTGGAAGGACTAAAGGGCAGAGTAGAAGTGGCTACACAGAACAGGCAACACAGAACTGCTCATCAACATCATCAACACCAGCAGCATGCCTAACAACATTCTACTTATTCACTGATTTTTTCTCTATTTTTTCACTAAGTCTGCTTGAAATACACAAAGTATTTTATACTCTGATATGAAATAAGGTATCAAATATAATTTGAATAAGGCATTGTTACTGTCCTACAAGGAATTGCACCCCTATGGACAGAATAATATATCTGACATCTGATAAATGAACCTTTTCAATACATTTCTATCCAGTGTCTTTAGCATGAGGGCAACTTCCAAGGCTGGACTAGTGTTTCTATCAAGTATTTTAAGTGGCAAACAATTGCAATCATTAGGATATTTTTATTTTTCCTCCTCCTGCTGATTGCTCTGACAGCACACCCTGGTCTCCTCCAAGTGTGATTTGTTAGTGCTCTGTAAAATGTGATCACCTCCCTTAAAATCCCAAAGCACTAGCCCAACAGAGCTGCAAACATCGTGACACGTTGTCCAGAGCCGCTTTCAGTGGTGTTAAATTCTAAAATATAATCAGGCCACATGCTTTAGCTGACATAAATACGTGCCTGGCTGCCTCTGAGTAGGCTGGCACAGATCTGTGTTACAAAGGGACCTAAAAGTCAGATTTATCTTATGTCTGGTCTAAGCCTTTGCTCCAAAAAATTTCAGCCTGAAAGTGTAAAGGACATTCTAAATTTGCCATAATGAGAAGGCAAGATTAAAACAGCAGCAAAAAGGATTCATCTAAATGAACCACATTACTGGTCCAATAGGATAGCTACAACAAATTTTCTTCCAGGCCATCTGCTTCTCCCCTTCAAGACATGGTAATTTAAAGCTCCAGCTGTAAGAATGATTTTGTGAAGCATAATGAACACCTGTACTAATTTTTGCTGTAGCCATGCACAAGAACTCACCAGCTGCATGTCTTCCTTGGAGCACAATTTTACCTGACAGCATGGGATCCAACAGCCACTGTTACCTGAAAGCAGACTGCTGACTCACAAAGCTTCTCTTAAGGAACAGTACCTCACTCCAGGGCTCCACATGCCATTGCAAGCAAGGTTCTGTGTTACAACTAGCGCTGAGCTGTGGTTTATAGCCGAGTAACTGGCAGTGGAAAGGCCCGAGCAGCCGCTTTTCCCCAACATCGATGCAGTGAACGTCTCGGGTCTTGAAGCCTCCGCTGCAGTTCACAGAACACTGCACACAAAACAGAGAGGGGCACATCTCCACATGATGAGCCCTGCTGAGGGGCTGTACCTTCCCCAGTCACAGAGCAGGGCAGCCTGAGCTGTGAGCATCCTGAACAGAAGGAATTCCCAGGTTACTGTAACACCAACCTGTCGCGAGGCTTAAACACTGTGGCTTTCCCCACAGCAGCCCGGAACATGCCCTGTAAGTAATTCCCCTGCTACACTGCTATGGCCATTAATAATATGGATACATATTTAATTGGGAAATCTTGCCAGCTATTTCCAAAAATGTCATAGTGAAAGAGTCACAATGCAGTAAATACAAGAAATTGATTCTGTATACAAGGATATTCAGTTCCTTAGCTGGTTCAGAGAGAGGAAGGGAGTGAGTAGCAGTTCCCACCCTCAGTTTCCTTGCACCTCCATGGGCCCAGGACACTTCATACCCCAAGAGCAGCCTCAGTTTGAGAAGGTGGGAGGGAAGAGAGAGTCACCCTGAGCCTCACTCACAGCTTGTGAAATCACTACCCAGGTTAGAGCTCTGCTGAGGAGCTAAGTGAACCCTTCCAGTCTCCTTTTTCTAGACAGAGCTTTTTCCAAACCTCATGCAGCATCACCAGGTCCTGTCTCTGGCACCAAAATTCAGGACCTTTCCTGCTCTTGATGAAGAACTGAATTTGCTACCCCAGGGATAAGGAAAAATACACATTTTGTCTTCAAGTAGAATTAAAGCAAATTCCAACTGCACCACTGAAAGCTTCTCAGATCACCTTTCACCTTTGCCACTATGATGCAATATCAACTGATGTTGTTTTCCTTTGCATTAATAAGCATCCTTTAGTTGAGCAAGGAACCTGAATGTAATACTTCCCCTAGGAGATGAAGAATGGATGGAAAGGGAATCCTTACTCTTGTCCACAGCAGAGGTTTCTGTCTCTCTGGATAGAAACAGAAGTGGCTCTGTAAGAAACTGAGTACAACAGTCTGAAGATATATGCAAATTTTATCTGGCATTAAAAACAGACTCTAAGATTTAGTCTGAAACACCCTTCTTTTAGGGGAGGGAAAAAATTAAATTAGAGTAGAAAACAGAAAAAGCTCTACTGCACTAGCAGGGAACCCAGACGTCTTGCTGTGACAACTTGTCTTCAAAATACTTGAAATGAGTAACAAAAAACAATTGCCACTTGTAAAGCAAGCAAAATTTAACCTTTTCTAATATATGAAACTTTAATTAGGTTTGTATAGCTCACTTGATGGAAAAAATGGAGGGTAACACAAACCTGACAGGAGAAGCCCCTTGCCTCAAACTTGTTTCATAACTGGTCTGACATTAAAAAAAAAATGCTTCCTGTTATATTTTACCATTAAACATGATTGCTAGCTATTTTTTGTGACATGGCCATCATTCACCAGTTGCAACAGCAATGACATTTATGAAGAAAAAGTGAAGGTGAAATTGCCCTACTGCTGGGAGGGCAGGATGTCTATCTATCTCTTAAAATTCATTTCAAAGCTTTAAATGTAGTTATGTAAAGCCTTGGCCTTTCCTGAACTTTCTAAAGAGGCATGTAATTCCTGTACAAATCAATTTTATGTCTAAGAGCTCAATAATAACACAGGCTTTGTAACTATAACCTTTTATTTGTATCAATCTGCCCTCTAGCCCAATGGCAACAACACTGTCCACAGAAATGATCTATACTGCCTAAGTTTGAGACACCTATCTTTATCCTTATTAAATCAACAATATTTAAAGCAAAACTGTGTAGTTTATATCTTTTTAGTCTTGAAAAATAACCTGTGGTTTGAAATTCAATTTTCAGACTGCATGAAGACAAAAATGTAATAAGCTTCAAGAAGTCACCTAAGTCCTTCCAGGTGCTCTTCACACAGCTTGAAATATCAAAATTGGGCTCAAGCACAATTCTCTGGGTTTCACTTAGCACCCTGGACACTCTTCTGTCCCTTGAACAGGCCATGGGTACAAAACTAGGACCAAACAGAATCCTGCGCAGAGCAGACTCAGAAGTTACATGAATGGGGAACAGACCATGTCAGGAGACAGTACATGGTGACAAGGGAGAGTAGGAACGCAACAACTCTCTTTCCCAAATTCCCACTGCTTCTTAAAATTAGGATATGTCCCCGGAGGCAGAGATTAAAAAGATGCCACAAGCAACTGTGTACAGCTTTGCCCTGTCAGCTCCAAAGAACAGGAGCAGTGAGTCCTGCTTTGGCTCCAGATGCCAGAGTTAATGACCACAACCCACCACAGGAAGAACAAAATTCACAGCAGATGTGTTTCCAGATATAACTTGGTCAGGAAATTAGTGAATTAGGGCTGAATGGTCAACTGGGAATCATGCATGCATTCACTGAGTAAATAATTGTTTTAAAAATGAAATATTTAGAGTTTCATACCCACTGAAATCTGCAAGCATACTGTTCATACACAGCCCTGAATGAAGTTACCTTGCTCCAATTTCCTGTTTTCCAGATAGCACATGGGCGGAGATAACACCTCCTCGCAGGATCAGGTTTTTTCATGTCCTGACAGTGAGATGTGTTCCTGCTGCTGCACTCCACATGTCTCCAGAAAGACCCCATTCCACAGGTCGTAGAGCACTGCACAAGGGCAAGAGGAAAGCACAGGGGCAAGCTCAACACTAGAACATCATTCTGGAAACAATCCTGGAACCTAACTATAAATATCTAGAGCCGTTTTAGATTACAAATGTTATCAGAGATACTCAAAAGAAGATTTGAAATTCACCCAAATTTTACTTAATATTCTGAAGGAGGGTTTTTTTTGTTTCTTAGGATAATACCAATCCTGATTTATAGTATGCACTTCTTCTCTTTGGCAAACTGTTGCTTACCAAGACATTCTAAATCTGTACCAGCTGTTCCACTGTTTTTCTTTTGTTATCTTTGGGGATCCAAAGTAAAATGCAATTGCATCCAATCTGCAGCATGTTCCCTCTCTACCCCTAATACTGCTGATGAGAGAGTCAGCTAATTGAATTCATGATGCTGAAAATCTTAAATAAATATGTGAGAATCTTAGGAAAACTGTATAGAAAAATGTTTCTCTAAATCATTATTTCAGAAAGTGGCTGAGTGTTTTCAACATCTGGGAGGATTTTTGTGTCTGAGGGAAGAGAATATTGACTATTCCAGTCCATATCCCAAGAGTGCACACTCCTCACAAAAAATCCCAAACACTGTCATTGTATTCTGAAGCAGGAGGGGTTGAAAAGTGGTTGGAGACAACCATTTACCTTTTTCTGCCTTAGAAAGGGTGGATCAGTGAGCTATACATGTAGAGCCAAATTCAACACACACTAAGCAGCCTGTAGCTGGCATGAGAAACAGCACAAATAATCTTGGATTAAGTCAGTAAAACAATGAAGAAAGCAAATGCTATTGTGTGGTTTGAACTCCCTGTGTGGCAGTGGGAAAGTTAAACATAGAACACTGAATAAGTGTTCTTGGAAAAATAAGGAAACTTTAGCTGAAGCTAAGGCAGGAAAAAGAAATCAACACTGGAGATGTGTGATCCCGTGGTGATTCCTGGGATGCGTGTCCAAGTGGCCAGAAAGGTCCTGTTAAAGGAAACTGCATACCACTGCTCTGTTCTGCTTAGTGACACACCTACCCAAGGCAATTTTTCTGACTGAGAGGACAGACTGCCCTTGCCTTGCTTTCTGATGTCTGGATGCCTTCCCCAGCTTTGCTACACCAGCCTGACAATACCAAGAAGGTGTTGTCACAAAACTAAAGGGATACTTAGTCTTTGACTAAAGCCCTTTCTGAGCACACCTGAGAAGAGCAAAGGTGGCTCCACAGATGATGCTGGGCAGATCACACTGAGGAAGATTTATGTTCTTGTGTGAGGAAGACAAAACAGCAGGATTCGTTCAAACCCTGTTGTGTGCAGGCACAGGGTCAAGAGAGAAAAGCATGATTCTTCAAATGGTTTCAGAATAAAGCCTGAGCTTTCTTGACTGTTTGATGCTAAATAGGTTTCTGAGGACATACTGCTTTTGCCTTTGTAATTTGGGAACCAAAATTCACCCTTGGCACAGCAGATGTCGGTCACAGAGGGAGAAAGTGCAGGTGACTTTACATGACCAACAGAAGAGTGAGATGACCAGTATTAGAATGAGATGATCTGCTGGTAATGGAATATCTTTGCTACCCAGAAAGCTCTTAGAAAGGGAAAAGTGACAGCCCAGAATGGCCCAGGAAAGTAGTAGGAAAGAAGTAAAATTTACAGACAAGCACTGGTGGAAACGGGCACTGTTCTGCCCTACTCAAATTAGTGCTCTCCCTTGAGGAGACAAATGCCAGCCCTCTTATGGGACATGTCACACCTTTCCACCTCAGTGACTATCACTGCTCTTGGCACTATTTATTCACTAGTATGGACATCTCCTGCAAAGCAAAGCAATGTCAAAATATTGACAGCTACTAAAAGAGAAAGAACACAGCAAGGTATTTGTCAGGGTAGGTGCAGTGGTCTTGAAATACCAATGCCTTGGAGAGATGTCATCTAGAAACAGATCCAAAGCTTCACTAAGGATGGGCAAACAGAAAGAGCAAAAATAAAGTCAGAAAACTTTAGATTGAAAAATAATTAAAAGTAATGAGCAAAAAGAAAAGGTTCTGTAAATGTCAGACTCAAGGTGTGTATGTGAAATAGATAACTTTTATTTAATGTGAAAGAGAATAGCTGACTTTATTAACAGAACCATGGAATGGTTGAAATTGGAAAGGAGCTTTGCTCAGGTAGGGCCACCTAGAGGCAATTTCCCAGAACCATGTCCAGATGGCTTCAGAACATCTCCAAAGATGGAGACTCCATAAATTCTCTTTTTCATCACTTCTTCAAATTTGAAAAATTGAAGTTCAATGTGCCACACTTCCCATAAAATTTATTTTAACAAAAAACAACAGTTTGAATGAGAGTAGCAAAAGACTACAAAATTATTAAAGAATAACAAAGTTAGGTACATTAAGTATCTTCAAATTGATTTTATCAGTTCTGTGAAACCAAATGTATTAACCTTATCTCTACATTCATTCAAGTGTTTATTCAATAATCTTTGAACTGTTGAGAATCAATTATTATAATAGATTGGAAAAGTCCCAGCAGATTAGATAAGAATTTATCTCTAGGAAAATAAAAAGTCCTATCTGTGGTCTAAGGGAATGCTTCACCCAAGCACACTTCACAAGAAGATAAAAACCAAATTATTAAACAACCAAGATCAAAATGGCAAATACTCACGAAGACGATAAAGCAAAAGAAAAGCCCACATGGACTCATATAGAAGAAATAATTCAATTGAGTCTAATAACCTTTTCTGACAGGGGAACATGGCTTAATGAAATAAGGAGCTGGCTGCTGTAATGCATTTTTACATGATCTTGCAAAGCGTTCTTTTAGCAAATATAAATACAGTTCAGGTGAAATAATTACATGGTTAGTGTGCAACTAACTGAAAAACTGTAATAAAGTGGTTCTTAGTGGTTCAATGTCAAAATGAACAGATTTTCAAATATGGTTCTACAGGGCTCTTCAGCATTTTCATTAACTACTGAATGAGGAAAGACAACATGCATTTAAGGCATTTGAAGATGATGACAAGCTGGGAGAGTAGGCAGGAATGTTGAAATCTGAATTCAATGACACCTCGCCACAACAAAAACTGTAAGAAAGCAGTAGCCTGAAATAAAAAAATAGATACAAAACACTACATTTAGGGAAAACTTTTTATGCATACACAAACACATACAGACATATACATGTATATTCACACACACACACACACACACACACAGAGCTCCCAAATGTAATTGAGAACTGCTGGTCCAGAAATACTGTAGTAGGGATCCAGCATTTACAATGGACCACAAATTGAATACATCAATGTAAGACGGTTACAAAACAAGACAAATCTCATTTCTGCATTCACAAAGAGGGTAATACATAAAATGTTAATAATTTGTTGATTTTATATGCCAAGTGTCCACTGGGACCACAATGAACATCACTGATATAAAATATGTCATGAAACTGAAGCAAGATCAAACAACAGAAACAAAGGCCTCAGATATTTAAAAAACACAAGGAAAATCTCGAAAGAATTTAGATGTCAGACCCCGAAAGAGTTATTAAGAAGACAATTTTCCTCCATAGTCTGCATGTAAAAGAAGAGAATCCTCTTTCAGTATGGAAGATGTTTGCTATCCGTAAGGAAAATATTTTAAGGCGGATGATGAATGAGTAGGACAGTAGCATCTCTGCATGACAGGCTTTTGCTCAGGCTGTGGGAGCTTGGGGCCACAACCATTTCCTTGATCTTCTCTTGTAGGGTCTTCCACTCAAGCAGATCTAAAAGCAGGTCTTCGCTTATAGGGATATGGGCAGAAGGGAATGCTTCACCTGTCCCACTAGAACAAGGGAAGCTAAGGCCATTCTCACCTGGCCACAGGAAGGCACAAGGTGAAAGCTCCAAATGCCATCAGGAGTACATATCCTGAACAAGGGCTGATGCGCTGAAGACAGAGCAGGGGTCTTACCCACTGTCTGCATCCAACACCTGCATCTCAGGGGTCTAGATATGTCTCCACTGACATGAGATACATTTAGTAACCTCATGCTGTCCTTTCTGGCCCTGAATTTCTGCATTTCTATGATTGTGAATCATTCCCAGCAGACCCAAGAGCAAACAGGTACACAGAAACAGACCTTGGACAGCATTCTCCATCAGCACTGAGACACAGAGACAGATCACCACTAGAGGTTTCCAGATCTGACCTCTCTAGTTTGGTAAAAAAGGCCATCAAAATATGAGATGATTAGTTCAGACACCAACATCTCTCACTTTAGGTATCATGACTTCAAGAATATAAAATCCTTTAGCATATGAGGAACTCTGCTGACAAAAAAATAAAACTTTACAGTGGGAAGGGTATTAAATAAAAGTTAGTAAATTATGGCCAGGCCTGTGATGACTATATTCACTCTCTGTAAGCAACCTAATCTTAGATATCCCAAGTTACCACCTTTTTTTGTGGCATTTTATATACATGATACTGATTTCAGAAAATTATGACAAACTAAGAAACTCCATTTCCTCAGCAATGTTTCAGACAGCTGTTCACACTCTCCACTTCTAATGAGCAAAAAATAACTTACCTCACTCCAGTTGCCTACTATCCAGTAGGCATCACTGGGCAAACTGTTGGATGTTATTCTATGGCTGTTGTCTGTGACATTCATTAAAACACCCTCAGATGTCGCACTTTGGTTGTTCAGAGCATGCTTGGGAGCTGAGGATTGTGTGCTATTAGTTACGGTGTCAGGCAGCTTTATTTCTTCTCTGCTGTCAGTCTGGTCTCTGGGTGCATGACCAAGCTCTGTGGGCATTTCCGTAACCAGTGCTTGCGGGGTTGTTAGCTCCACAACAGGAACATCAACTTGGAGACTGACATAGTTTGCTGCTGTTGGAAATGGCAGCCCTTGTGCAGCTCTGCTAACAGGATTGAGCACAGAAAGGTCTTGGTGAGGAGATGCTGGTGGGGTCTGAGAAGACACACTCTCATTCTGAGTGACAGGAAAGGCAGTGTCCAAGGTTGTGCTTCTGGTTCTGATTTCAGGGTTGAGTTCTGTGCTGTAAAAGAGATCAACTGCTTTCTTGCTGACTCCAAGTGGCCCATCAGTGCTGTCAGATTCCTCAGTTAAGTAATCATAGCTGGAAGTTATTTCTGGATTACTGGTAAAAGAGGAAACAGGAGTGTTCTCACTTCTTTGCATCTCACTCTCTGCAGTAGAAATTGGCTCACTTTTAGAGGTGTTTTCAGCATGCCTTATAATTTCAGTACTTAAGCTGTTATGAAAAGGCCATGAAGTACTATTTTGATATGAGCTATTTTCAGTAGAAACAACTGGGTAATTGTAAACATCACCTGATTCAGCAAAATTATTTTGTAATGTCCTGTTGGGTGTTCCCTCTTTTCCTGAGACATTGACCAAACCAGAGGACGTAGGCAAAAAGGGAGTTACACTTTCATGCTTGGGTATTTTTGTTGTTGTATGGAACTTGGGGTTTGGTCTGGGTATTCTGCGAGGAAGACTCCGTTCAGGATCAGCAGTTGTTTTTCTGATTATAATCTTGCCTCTTCTGGGTGCCTGTGGGGGAATCAGAAATCTTCCAGCAGAAGGGCATTGCTGAAGACCACATAGGGCCTTAGAGTTTGGTCTCTTGGAACTATCACATGGCTCATCATTATTTTTGGCACAAGTGACATTACGAGTCCTTATTCCACCACCACAAGTGACTGTGCACTGCAAATGAAACAGAATTAATGTATCTCCCCTGCACAGAAGTATCAGATGGCATTTGTTTATAATAAAGAAGCATCATGACAAATAATAAATTACAAAGCTTTTCCTGAAGAAGAAGCCTTTCATTCTAGTGATGTTCTGCTACCGTGGAGCTCTTTCCAAATTTTTCAACAGTAAATGTCACCTTGGGTAAACAGAAGTGAGAAAAAACTACATGATAAAGACAAAATATTAAATTAATATGATGGAATTTGATTTCTTCATTGACTCACAAAGTCATTTAGTCAATACCTTTTCCACCAGATTTATAAAAATAGAGATTAAAAACCTGGAACTGAGCGCACACCTGACTGGCTCAGTGCTGCTCACAGTGCCACAAACCTGCTGTGGTGATCCATGCAGCTCACAGACCCTTGCTGACTTTATGAAATGGATTTTTTATTCAGTCTTAGTACAACCATGAACTACTGCCAGAGCTACTAGCTTGTCTGTCCTCAATTAGAGACTACAGAAGGTAATTAGCCAACCTGGCTTCTATTTAAATGAGAGCACTGCTGTGTATAAAGAGTGCTGGGCGCTAAGGAGATGCAGCTAAGGAATGATGTTCTTCTTTTCTGTGATGTTTTTCATCCTCAGGCCCACAGGCACAGCCATGCTTTCAGCAGCTGTGCCTCAACTAAGGATTTTATAAAATCACACTTCGCTGGCTGGAGATGCTAAGGCTGGATGACTGGTTGAGTAGGAGTGGAGATGTAACAAAAAAAAACCTACTGAAAGAACTCTTCCTAAGAAGCAAAGAAGCCTGACCAGGTGCTCAACATGAAGTGATGAACTCTCCTTTGCCCAGGACTTTATTGTCCCTGACACATTTAACTCATTTTAGAGCTAGTCTGGGTCATAGGGCAGTAGAAACACCAGTAACTTTGTGTTGCTGGAGCACTCTGTTGTTCACAGCTGTAAAATAACATCAGCTCTGCAACAACAGGAGCAGGAAAGCAACCAGTGTAGCCTCACGGTAGACAGGTTCTTCAGTTCATGTCATTTGTGTAGGTGAAATACCTGTCCTACACTCTCTCTCCAGTTTCTGCAGATGTAAAAATGCATTTTTATCAGTAAGTTGTAAATATAATCCAACCGCATGTGAGCACAAGCAGTATGCCATTCCTATATAATTGTACTGCTAGTCATGTAAGCTCAAGCTATTTTTTCACAGGTATTAAAACCATGGGGGTTACTTAATTACCAAAAAAATCAATATTCTGTGATGATGGTTTGTGAGCAGCACAAACCAATCCAATACAGTCACAAGATTTTTTTAGTTCAGTATGTGACTCTGTTCTCAAAACAGTGAGTCTAATGAAAAAAAAGACTGAGGAGGAAGATGAGAGTGGAGTTTTCAAAAAAGAAGGGAAGACAGTACTTACAGCTGGAAGGGACCCTCAACAGTCAACCCTCAGTCCTGACTCCAACTGCCTGAGCACTTCATGACTCACCAAAAGCAAAGCATGCTGCTAAGGGCACTGTCCAAATGCTCTCTTAAGCACTGACAGGCTGGGAACATTGAACACCTCCCTAGGCAGTCTGTTCCAGGGTTTGACCACCCTCCCAGAAGAGAAATGCTTCCCAATGTCCAACCTGAACGTCTCCTGGTGCAGCTTTGACCAATTCCCATATGTTTCCAAAGCTATGGGGAAAAAAGGCAGAATCTTGGATGCAAGAGATATGAATGTAAAGAATTTAAAAATGCTTTGCTGACCTACAGAGATGACAGTAGTCATCCCCCTAGTCTGGCCCACAGCAGCCACTGCTCTCACACAGACTCTTTAGCACTAAGCACATCATGTTCTACAGCCCCAAAAGCTCAGCAAGTTAACATGCAACACTTCCCAAAGTCTTTAGGAATCAGGAGTGGGGTTTTTTTGCACAAAGGATTTGTGAACACATTAAACTATAGAAAAGTATTTTAGAAAAAAATTTAAAAGGCAAAACAGCAGGCTGTTGGTCCTTTCTGCTGACTATAATAAGTCATTTTGAGAAAAAGTTCAGCATTTCACCAAACATGAATTTACCTCAGTCCAGTTGCTCACTGTCCAGTCAGATGGGCACAAGATATCTCTGTTGCATGACAGATGGGTCTTTGGCTTAAGCAGGTGCTGGCACTCTGTGACATCCAGTGCTTGCTCATCAGATCCCACTGTCTGGATGCAAAGTACAGTTCTCTTCTTCTGGCCTGTTGGGCCACACGTGGTCGAACACTTCTGCCACTCCCCTGCCCACCACCTGAAAACCAGCAGGGTGAGAAACATCAGAAAACAGCCCACCACAAACACATCAAGGAAAAGGTCAGAGACTGCAAGAAAAAGAGCCAGTAATTTAAAGTCTGGGCTCAGATATAAGCTCTTCACATAAGGTTCAGATCACTCAAACTCTCCCATCCACCCTGTGCTCTAGTACCAGCCAATCGGTGAAAGAGAGAAGACAGAAGTAGGCAGGATTTCCAGACAAAAGTAGGCAATAAGCATTATGCTTCAATAAAGTGTAAAAATCTACTGAGTAGGAAGTCCTTCAAATCCAAACCTCAGGAACTGCCAGCAAATCTATTTAGTCTGTGTTTGTCTGTTCATTGCTATGTCAGTACAGAAGAGTTAACAAATAAGAATCACTGGGGAGTCTGTAATGACAGCACAGAGGTGGAAATTGTCCCTTTACCCATATCTAAGCAGCCAGTACTGCACAAATACTCAAACTGGCTCTCCATGAGGGTTACCTCCCTCCACAATTCCTCTTCCAATTAGGGGAAGCAGTGAGGCACAAGCTCCAAAACCAGGTTAGTCAGAGCTGTGGTGCATGGGATCAATGCTCTGCAGCACTGTCCCTCTGGGCATGGTGTCCAGGCCTGCATTAGGCTTTTAGACTTCAACTTTTCTGTACTTCATTCCTTAACAAAGTAGAAATTAGCCTCTTATGTGTCTCTGTCATGATTAAAGTCAGTCTTTCATAGTATGGCATGCAATTTTCCACCAAACTGAGGCTAACTTTCCTCTATAACAGTATTTTGCAGTGCAAAACACCTTATCTACAAGAACTGTTCCCTTCACATTTGGTTCACCTTAGCATTTCTCCATCACCATCCAACTATTTTTTCTCATGCTGACCCAGAGCAGATTGTGAACCTGCATATCTGCCTTCTGTGATAAGAAAGGGGAGCAAAAATTTCTGGGTTTCTACAGTTTGAGAAGCACTGGCATCAACGGTGACATTTACCTGAAGATTTATCTTTATAGTTGAAAAAAAGAAGGAAAAAACATCAAACCAAGAAAAGTTTTTTTTCTTTCAGTTAAGCATGCCCAAAGCAAGACTACAACCTCAAGCTGCTGCTTGAAAAATCTGGCCCAGCTCTACACTCTAAGCCACAAAAGCTCCTAAACAATATTGCTTGTTCCAGAATTTTCAAGGAGGTCAAACAAAGCCTTACAGTGAAAACAAAGTAGGAATATTTTTTAAAAACCTTTCTATTAAAAAAGGCAGAAAAAATTTGCTTTTGGTTCACAACCAACAGTATTCTATTGGTTTTGGTTTTGTTTTTGTTTTTTTTTAAGGTCCATGAACTTAAGAGACAAAATAATCCTATTCTCATAAATATATCAAAGTTCAGCATTCAGATTTATAACATTTTTTATGCTTTGTCTCTGCTGACAATCCCTCTTCCCTCCCTACTGTAGTTTCCATGTTCCTTGATTCATTTTCACTTCACTGCAAATGAGCTGCCACTGATGTGGAAGGCACTGGTATTCCTTCCTAATAACTAAAGAAAAAACAACCCAAACAACAAAGACTCACAGCCATCAAGCTACGATACAGCTTATTTGTGCAGCCATCTGGTCCTCTCTGTGGTACCTACAGCTATCTTCTTCCTGTTTAGTAATCTATACATACAGCATTTCCTTTCAAGTTATCCCAAGGCCCTTCCTGGCACTGACTGCTTTGCTCCAGAATGCAGTCCACTGCCACCACAACCCAGTGGTGAAGTCTCTGGACCAGACTAAACTAAAAAATACCCCAAAATATCTTTCCAAATAAACGAATCTTTCCAAATTGAACTAAAAAATATCCCAAATTATCTACCCAAAATATCTTTCTCCTCCTCTTGCCTTCCGTCAGATTGTTTCTTGCTATTCCAGGTCTGCAAACAACAAAGGAACTCTAAAAAGTAAATAAAAAGCAAGTACACCTCAGCTGAACACAGCAATAAAAAAAAAAGGAGTAAATTATCACCATCTGAATCAAGCCATTTCAGGGTTGTTATCATCTCTTGCATCTTCTTTACAATTTTATCTCTTCTATGATCTTGTAAATTGCTGACATTTCCGCACAAATGTAGCATAAATATGTGAATTGCTCTATTAATTTTAATGGGACCAGATTACATATTTCGAGGTACAGATATGCTAAACTGACACCTCTTCCCCCTCAGCATTTTCAAATGGCTCTGACTGAGGGTTAACAATTGGTACGTTGAAATACCAATCTCCAAGCAATAAATTATCAGAGCTTACCACAGAACCTACCTTGAGCAGCAGTAACAGTGTGTGATCAACTGTTGCACACAAAATACTTTTGAAAGCTGTGGAAGGAGTCAAAAAAGTCAGGTACTTCACAGTTAGAAAATCCCAGAATTCAGATTTTATTCTATTCCATCTTCATGATCAAAATAAAACTACAGTCAGCCAGATAATTTTTTCTGTAGTCTTCCTCACTCAGTGCAAGTAACTTCAAAAAAACTTGCTCTAACTGGAAGTTTACTCTTAACACTAGCTGGAATTTTTGATGTTGTGTTTTCTTATTTTCATCCTTTCATATCCTTTTTCATGCATATGCCTAATTATCCAAAAGTCAGAAACCTAACATGGAATCACCTGTGCTCCTGTCTCTTCGTGGTTTCTGCTTCAGGATCTGGACTGCGGCATCTCAGCCAAAGGGGAACAAAGTCAAAGCAAGGATGGCAAAACAGCCAACATCCTTTTTACTGTTCTGGTACAGGATGCCCCAGAGCAGGCTCTGCACCACAGAGAAGAGAGTAACACCTGAGTGACTGCTTTGCCAGTGCTTATCTTGGAGCTTTTGCTGTCTCCTCACAGTGCAGAGGCATAACCAAAATTTGACCTGACTGCCAAACACACGTCCAAAATTAACACAGCAATCCAAGCTCTAAATATGCAGCTTATGAGAGGAAATGGCCAGGATGTTGGATCTCCCAGCCAAGCTAGAGACCGTGATGAGAGACTGGGACAAGCTGGTGGACACTAAAACCTCATGGCAGCCAGCACCCAATACTTGTTCCTACTTCTGGTTTCTGATTCTACCTCTGGCATTTACTGGTACAGCAACTGAGTGGTTCTTAAGTATTAATTCATCAACAGATCCCTGAAAAGTGAAATGACTGTCTTATCTCTATAGGCAGGCATGGCACGGAAAGATTGTGGTAGCAAACAAACAAACAAGCAAAATGCACGATTTAGGTAATTAATTTGCATGAGCACTGTTTTTCCTCAGACCGTCAGAACAGAGAGCAGCCTGTCTGGTGAAAACATAACTTCAGGTAGTTTTGAGCTGCAGGTGTGAGTGTTCAGCTCTTCTGCAACCAAGCCTGGGACAGAGATAGGATGAAAATCTCATTCTTTCAGGTGGCATTCAGCTGCCTAAAATGAGAACTTATCTTTTCCTCACAAACTGGGTTTCTAAGGCTTGTAACAAATTAGGCAGAGCCCAAAAGCCTATGACATAGCCCTCAGCTATACATAGAAGATGTGTGGTGAATGATGTGTGAATCCTGTTGAAAAAGCAATAGCATGGAATTTTGGGGCTATGGGGCCAAAAGTTCCCTCCTTCCCATCATGGCATGTCACACCTAAAGAGAGACTTTTGGCTTTCTTTATGTATTTGTCCAGCATCAGGCACAGCAAATACCAACTGTGCATGGATTCTCACTCTGTGCTTTGGAATAGAAACCAGATTTCTCATTCTTATTATGCTTTTGAAGTGTACTAAGCAGTCTGGAAGCAGGACAATGCAATAACAACAGATAAAAACTAGCAGATTCCAAGTATTTTTAAAATAATCTATTTATGGTTATGCTGTTCAAGTGGGTAGTCAAGTTAAAAAGGCTCCAATTTTCTTTACAGGGGAAAGTAAAACTTTATTCACAATGCTATAAGTAGTTAAAATCTCACTATTTTTCAAGTAGTATCCATTGATTTTAACATTAACACCTATGGGACTAAATACCTGCCTACCAAAGAAACATTCAACTGGAAACCATACTCCATAGCATGACCTGGATAAAAGCAAGCACATGTGCTGCAGTCTCAATGCACTCACCTAAGCAATATCACTGAAGCAGTACGAGTGGCTGCATGACATTTTAACTCTCAGCTGTCCAGCCACCTTTATTTTGTTCTGAATCAAAACATGGCATACATGTATTGTGATATTTTAAATATTTTTTTCATTTTCCTCTGAATTATTTTAGGACAAAGTGTAATAATAAGTTTAATAATAAGCATAAAATAAATAAAGAGAAAATCATCTGACAAACAAGAATGTTAAGGCTTAGACTTCTCAGAAGTAATTTAAATTTGTGATTTTAAATCTGTAATTTAAACAGTTGTAAACTGTTTAAATTACAGATTTAAAATCACAAATTTCCTGAAAAGGATTAATGAGGTAAGAACTGGTTTGTGAAAGCCACAATAATTTTATTTTTTGTCTGTAGCTTCTGTTTGATAAATTATCTATGTCTTATTTAGTAGTCTAGTAGCACGTTTTTCATCAGTGTGATTTAGTAGGGAACAGCCATCATTTTTTTGATAGAACCTACTACAAAGCACCTGGTTCACTGCAGAGAAGTGCAAGGCCATCCAACGATGTCAATTCTCTGGCTGCAGCACTAAACAAAGGTCTTCTGCAGGGCTGTGTTTAACAGCACTGTCCTCACCTCTGGCACAGAATTTAGGAACACTTTGTCCTCAGCAGCTCCACTAAACTCTCAGTTATCCCACATAATGCCATGTGGGACAGTCACACCTGCCTCCAGCATTCAGGAGAACATTGTATATAATAGAGGAAGTTGTATATAAGAGAAGTTTTTCAAGGCTGCAGAAGGAGGCTGGATGAGTGAGGTTCATTGGAGGTTACTGATTAGACAAACCATAAAAAGCTCTGGAAATGCCTTGAATTAAAACCAGTTGGAAGCTGGAAGAGCATTACAAAGAAATCTGATTTATGTTTGACTTACTCCTCCTTAGGCATGTCGGCTGTGCTGAGAGCCAGCACAGGGACTCAGTCCCTTGGTCAAGTTCCTACAGTCACTTTTGTGATACTAAGAGAAAAATGAATATGCAACATGACTCCAGAATTTTAAATACATATGGTTTTCCTGCACTGCATTTTGCTGTGATTTTGCTGTCCACAGAAGGATGACTTGTGGTTTCGCCTGCAGCACAGAATGAGCTCAAGAAGCGTCACAGGCTGCCCAGCACACAAGAGCCTTCCTGCCTGGTCTGCAGAAGAGTTTGGTTTATGTATGACTGTGTAGTCTGCTCAACAAGGGATAGATTCCCCTCTCTCACTTTCAAGAGCAGGTCTGAATAATGTTGTCACTTAGAACAAATGGCATAAGTTGAGTGAACTGGGAATTTTTTAATTGATAGTACAGTTTATGTGTGCCATGAAAAAAATCTCAGTGTGTAAGGGTAGGCCCAGCTCTTAACTAGCCAAATAATAAAAAGTTTGGTCTACTTTCAGTTGATTTCCCAGCAATCTACAAGGAATTATGAAATGAAGCTGGTACACCATGCTGCAAGCACAAAGGCGTAAATCCCACAGAAGCATCACATGCTGCTACGAAGATACTTGAAAACAACTAATAAAACTAACAAATACACTGAACTTTTAACATCAGAGTTTCATGAAATTCACTGGTGGCAAATGCAACACCATGAACCCTAACAATTTACTGCTTCGATTTGATCCTGATTGAACTAGAATTTCTAGGGAAAGGCGGGTGTATCTTTGTAAACAGCATGATAAACAACTTTCAAAGACAACGGAAGACAAAACCAAAGTATCTAAAGCCCGAAACAAAACCAGTATTGATCTCTTTTCAGCAAATCTGTGCCTGTGGTACAAGCCCACAGTTCTGCAGGCACCTGGAATGTTTAGTCTTCCTTTCCTACTAAATACTAAAATGGTAGCACAGAAAAATGGTAGCACAGAAAAACCAGAGATGAATATAAATTAAGACAATGTTATGAGAAATGAAAGAATTATTCCCATGTGATCATGGAATTAAGAGAACCGCACTTCACTCAAAGTTATAAATAAGAAGGAAAATAAAAAGTGCCAAGTATCACAGAATCACAGAATTTCTAGGTTGGAAGAGACCTTTAAGATCATCGAGTCCAACCCAACTTCTAACACCTCAACTAGATCATGGCACCAAGTGCCAGATCCAGTCTTTTTTTAAACACATCGAGGGATGGTGACTCCACCACCTCCCTGGGAAGATGATTCCAGTATTTGACCACTCTTTCTGTGAAAAACCTCCTCCTTAATTCTAGCCTGTATCTCCTTTGGTGCAGCTTGGGACTGTGTCCTCTTGTACTGTGTTACAAAGAAAGTATAAAAATTTGTTTTAGAAGTAGGCATTTTCACTCATCACCTCACATAAAAAGGACAAAGGTGTATTTAAAAATACTGAGAAACAACATCTAAAGGCTATGCTAGCTGTTTTTGGAACACACATTAATTATTCTTAGCTCACTTGAGCTAAGGCAAGAATACAGTTTTAAAATAAAAACCTATATGGTCTTCAGGCACATTTGTACCCAAACTGAATACTATCTACATACATGAGAGACCAATCTCCGCCATTTCCAGCACAGACTGCTCAGTAACTTGACTTACAAACCTCTCAGGGTGGCTCACTTCTGATTTATTTATTATACAATTTCTGGCACCTTGCTCTGCAAGGCGTGGCAGCCCTCACCACGGCACCATGGAAGGCTGCGGATGCCATGCTGTCAGAACTCAGTACATCCCTCCGGGTGTTCAGAGTTGCTGAGGACCCCACCAGGGAGGCTCGGAGACCCTGGCATGCTGCCCAGAACACCTGGGGATTTGATTTTGACCCTTGGAGCAAGTTGCCAACTTTGTATGAGGACATGAAAGTCACAGAGGTTTGAATAGTGTAATAACAAAATGATCACAGGGTGAAAATGTAGATTTTAGGATTTTTGGTATGGGGGTTATGGGGACAAGATGGAGGAACTTGGGCGTGTCTAGCCTTTCTTCTTGTTCTCCATTTTCTGCAGTGATGTTGGCACTTTGGGATTGGTTTAGAGTAGAAGTGCACTGTCTAACATAGGTGATAGGTATTGGGAATTAAGTGTAAATATGATATACGTAGTTTGCAGTATAAAAGGACAACACCACCCCGAGGGCGGTCAGAGTGCCTGTGGCTGCCTTGCTGAGCAGACCTTGGTTGGGCAGAAAGAAAATTTTATAGATAAGAATTAATAAACAACCTCAAGACCAAAAAGTGAGGAGTCCAGACTCGTTCTTCAGTTGCGCAGGCCAAAGCAGAGACATCTTACACATCTTGGGGCAGCAAATATCAACCAAAAACCCAAGACCATGCCAGCCTGGCATCAGGAACAGCTCCCTTTGAGTAAGGATGCTGTTCCCCACCCCCAGAGCCCCCAGAAGCTGTTACCTGGGTGGGCAGTCCTGCTCGTGGCACTTCTTGTGCCGCCCCTTGGGCTGCGTGGCTGGGTCACAGAAGGAGTTTTTGACGGCTCCGCTCGCCCTCCGCATGCAGTGCGCGATCTGCCGCCGCAGCCCTGCCAGAGACACACACAGAGAGAGAGAAAGGAGCAGTCATGCCTGGGCTGGATTCACTGCAGGAATCCCCAGCTATGTGCATCCTTCAGCCAAGCTGGAAAGGTTAAGCGGAGCTCTCTTGGATTGGATCAGAGGTCAAGTGACAGATTACAAAGCACTTTCCTTAATGGCTTTGCTAGCCTCAGAAAGGGCTCCTGCAGGCCCTTGAGCGGGTTTAAATGGCTATGAAGGGTTCTCCAGTTACCCACAGACAAGAGGAAACACAGCAGCATCAGGCTATTCACAGCAAGCTTGGGTTTGCTGACCTTTTCTGTGTTCGTTGGGAAGGCTGTTTAACCAGAACACAAACCAGAGCCACAGAATAATGCTGTGACTCTTAACATGAATTCAAATTTTAAAAAGATTTGGTGCACATTTTGACTTTTTTTGCACATTTTGAAATCAATGATGAAAAATGTCTTCTAAGTAAATAACACACAACATTTAGCACAAGACGCAAGGCACAGTGATGAAGAGACACACAAAAACAATTCACACAAACCATTTCGGTTGTTTCCCAACACTTCCATTTATACAAAACCCCACTCATTTAACAGAAAGAAACATGAACCAAAATACTACACTAACCTCGTGTGAATCTAAAGAAATCCAGTTTCCAGAAGCCTGCCTCCCACATAGTTCTGCAATAATTTGAGGCAGATCTCTTGCTGCAACCCAATACAGACAAAAGTATTGCAATATTACAGTTTGAAAGACTGCAGTGAGACTGATATAGAGGCATTAAAATAGTCCACACAAATCTTAAGGACTAAAAAGACTGAAAAATCATTTATTAACTCCCATTAACTGTGCTATTCATTTTCATAGCAATTAATACACACTGGTAGATCACTACATCTCTAGAACTTTTCCCCCTGGGATGCAGAGGGCCTAACAAGCACTGTTATCATGGCATCAAGGATAAGTGTTGGGCTATTTAGCAGTATGTTTAGGAAACAAGCATTTCCTTTCCTCAGGCCTCCTAATAACTAGTGTGGGAAACTCCACACTAATAACTAGTGTGGGAAACTACATGGAAGAAGAAGAAAGCAACAGCAATCCATAGAAAATAATTGAGAAATAGTAATATATTCCTCTATATACTCATAGGATCATAAAAATGTTAAGGTTGGAAAAGCCCTGTAGGATCAACAAATCCAATCATTAATCCTGCACTGGCTGAAAAATACAAAAGAGACTTTTGCATGCCCATTTGGGTCATTTCACAGAAACCAATGGAAACATACATCCCTATTTTTTAACACCTGAGAACATGTGTTATGTATGTGAGGAAACGCTTTCACTTTTTGATTACTTTCAGGCTTCTGACTCAGACATATAAAACAATTACTGACTACAGCACAAGATTTGATGACTGACTCTGCTCCAGTATGATATGAAGGCTGATCTTCTAGAACAGTGATTAGTATCACCTGTAAGGGAAGATTAAGGGACTGAAGCATTCAAGGGTCCATGGGTCCGTGGTGCAGCTGCAAGACTGCAGTAAGCCTGGACATGGTGATCTCTTATTCATAGGTGACTTCAAACAGGAGAAAGCCTTTTGTCTCAGCACAGACGTCCCAGGGAGCAGTGCTCTCTATTATGCCCTGGTATAAATATGACTAGAAAACTCTGCAACCTTTCTGCTAGCTGTAAACAAATCAGTTGGCAGAAATGTTTCTGTTACTTTCAAAACCATGATATGTTGCTGTTCCAAACACAAACAACAAGAAATCTTTTGCTTTGTTAAATTTTTAGTGTCATTTCATCTGCTGCAATTCACTTTAAAGCCCCTATAAACCTTTGCAAAAGTTTTGCTTTGATGCTGTACATTCTCACAAAAGGACCAGCTGACATCAATGAACTAGTTTATTCTAACAAACAACCTCTTTATGAAAGTTATGTGAACTCCCACCGTAGTTTCAAAATCTCTGGCAGTTCAGCTCCAAAGCTGGAAAGAATCCTATATGTGTTGCATACAGCAACACACACACACAGATGTAGGTTTACATGCTATGACATAATGAAATGGTTTTATCAGTTTGAGCAAGTTGAAGTAGAAAACACTGCAGAAGAAGACAACTAGTCACTACTGACCCTGCCCCAGCAAGTATTTACAACTATACAATTAAGAAGGTGATATCCTATCTAAGCCACAGATTAAAAATTCTAAATATACTGAAACCTCAGTAAAATTTGAAACCAAAACATTTTTTTCTAAAGGGCTTTGAGAGGTAGCTGTTTTCCTCCCTTCACCACTTTTATTTCTTTCTGAACTCAATGCTGATTAGTTCACCTGATGTGTACTATCTCAGCTCAGTGAAAAAAACCTTACAAGTATTTCTGGGAAAGATAGGAGAAACCAAGAAAGATAATAATCAGATCAGAGAATAATCTTCGTTTCACTAAATCTGCTCAGAGATTCCTTCTTTTTCACTGTGACACTGCAGCCCTAATGCAGGACTCTAGATGTGAGGCTGACCCACAGATGCCTTGATTTCTCACTTGGTTTGCAAAGAAAGGTACCAGTTCAAAGTCATCTGGGTGTGAAAGGCTTTTGAAAGAGAGATTAGAAATCTTTTTGCCATAGAGCCCTCAGTTTGGGCTATAAACAACAAAAATGAAGGATCATAAGCAAGTATATAAAAAGTGTATGAGAAACATGCAAATTTGACTTTAGAGCTCATTTGAACATATAATTGTCTGAGCTGTGCACTTAATCTGCAAGACGTTCACTTTGTATTTGAATGAGCAAATTATATTTTGTGCATGCACAAGTTATGCACAGAATACAAGTGCCAATCTTTACATTTGCAGTGCTACAAAACTCAGACACACAACAGTCAACGCAAACAGTGACCTTTGTGTTCTAAAACCAACACTGCAAGCTTAGGAACACTTGGAAATAATTTTGCAGAGCGACCTTTATAAAAGTTGTAAAGGATTTAGAGGGCACATAACAGTTAACCCCCAAAAGAATCTTAAGAGTTAAGTCCTTTAGCAGAGCTCTGAAAATCTGCCAAGTACCAATACTATCTGTGGAGAAACAAAGTTTTGATATTGGCTAATATTCTCCCTCAGTTGCAGCTGTGCTGTGCTATGCTTTTGTTACATTTAATGCCACTCAAAGCTGGTTCTAAGAAACAAGACCAAAGCCTTTAGACAAGGAGGAAGTATTTACACTTGCAATTCCAATACAACCCATTCTGCGATTATTTAAAGAAGGAATAATAGGCAGTTGGTCTAGAAAAGAACCTCAGTGACACATTTAAATTAATCTGTATGTAAAAAAGCTTACAGGCTCTACCTGCTGTCTTGAGAGCAGGCTCTGGTGGGACAGCTCTTGTCCAGAGGGCGCAGCAATTTGCAGGACACCAGTGTGCACACATTCTGACTGCAAAGCAATTCCTTTCAGCATAAAGCAATGGCAGGAAGAGATTCAACCTGTCCTTCAACTGAGGACAGAGAAAGGGTTATAACTATTACTACAAATTATCCCCTTTGGCGCTTGTTTGCCATGAATTGGATTGCAATGTAACTTCTTATCTATTTTCTACATTGCAAATTAATATCTGGTATTGCAGCGTGTTCTCCTTTTCCCTGCATAAAGCATTAGGTATACTTGCCACAGAAAACACTGATTTTTCAGAGTATGTTTTCCTGTTCAGTGGTGTTACAGCAGACTGGCCAGAGCCACCTTTGACACTACAATAGGTGGGCACACACGAAGGAAATGAAAGAAGCAATAAGAACATTTGAATATTCTGTTTTTCCACTGCAGTGGAGCTGGAGAAGGATACGCATCAGGGCATGGTCCAACCTTGGCCAAGAATCTGGGGGAAAATATGCCCAGGGAGCTGCCCTGGGTTCATTCTGGGAAGAGACAGCTTCAACCTATAAAGTTTTATTCATCACTGGGACTTTTTCCAGGTACATTTCCCATGAATAAGGGGTTGCACCATAGGGCTAAAATCACTTTTTTTTTTCTCTTAGGACTGATGAAGATTTCCTGCATCAGTCCATTTCTCTGTCTGCAGCGCAATTTCTTATTCCCTAATGCAAATTTTCTTTCTTGGCTCCAGAAAGCTTTTGTTTGTATTGTCCTGATTTCTGTGTCTATCAAAGGCTGAAGTACCCTTGAATTTATTGCTGTGTTTTTGGCCAGTGGTGATGAAAGGACCTCTGCTGGATCTTTGGCAGGTCCAGGTTTGCCAAGAGAGCAGAAGTCTAGGTAAGGATCAATTTGTCCCACTGGCTATGGCCGTCAAAGTTAGTTCAGCAGTTCATCTTTCTTGGTCCTCCTTTTTATCCTAAAAATATTGGTTTATTGTTTACAAAATGGTAATTGCAATAATCCTTATAAGCTATTTACTACTTACGTTAGGCTAAATAAATACAGCTTTTCTTATTTATCTCTCTGTAGGCTTATCTTCAATAAGACTTGTCCTGCAGCACACACATAGCAGAAGATGATCTTCTCTACTTCAGTGCACTTTGATCTTATAAACTCCTCAGAACACTTCAAATGCCAGGGATTTGGTACAAGTGTGTTACTGCCAACAGCAATAAGTTCTGAATCTAAACAGAGTGAACATTCCCATGAAATCAATCGCATTGTTCACAGCCAGAAGGAAGTTTTGTGGAAGTCAGAAGGAAGTTTTGTGGAAGTCAGTTGGACATCAGGGAGAATTTCTTCACTGGAAAGGTAGTCAAACCCTATTGGAATAGGGTGCCCAGGGAAGTGATGCAGTCACCATCCCTGGGAGTGTTCCAGAAACAACTGGATATGGCACTTGGGGCCATGGTTTGGTTGATGAGGTTGTGTTTGGTCAAGGCTCGGGACTCCCTGATCTTGCAGGTGTTTTCCAGCCTTAGTGGTCCTATGAACAGTGATGCTGGTCCACGTCCCCAAGGCCCAGAGCACAACCAAATACAATGTGCAACTGCAGAGAGCTGCAGGCAGATTGGCATATCAGATTTCCCCACTCCAAGTGATGCACTGGAGCTCTGTGCCAAGATTTCTCTGTTTTAATGAGCAGGGAGTGAGCGACAATACCCTAACTGCATCACCGCATCAGGAAACTACATCCTTCTTTAGACCTGTCCAGTTACTTCTCTAAACATCTGTATCTCAGAGGAAAGAGAACTACAGGTTTATTAATTTCTTTTCTTCTGTCCATGAAGGAATGCAGAGAACTGGTGAGGTGTCTGTGCCCTTCATGAACTGGGATGCACCTCTTGATTCCCCCTCCAACTGATGCCACCAAATCCGTAGTCTTGTCTGAAACACGTGATTTCTACTTATACAAAGGCAGTAAGCTCAAAAAACATTTACTAAGAGAAAAAATGCAGGTAACAGAGGAAGTCAATTAGTAGATAAGAACTGAAAAAACTTCACATGCCACAGTTATCTATCTAAATAACTCATATGGCAGAAATCAAAGCCACATCACGGTTAACTAGGTAGAAGAGAGTACACAGGGCTACAATTTACCTAGTGAGAAAGAGTTCTGGGAAAACTGCAGCTAATGTAAAAAGAACCTCAAAACAGCGTAACAAACAGTCTACTAACACATTGCCCTCCTCTCCCCTTTCTATCACAACAATTTTTACATTAAATATGACTCAGAACTACGCAGGTATCAGAAATAAAACTTAGAGAACACAGTTAAGCAAAACCACTTGTTTTGCGCACCTATTTAAAGAAAATGGTGGGTGTCTCTCCACCAGAAACCACATCAAGTTTTGTGCTGAGAGACTCTTCTCAAAAAAAGAAAAAACCAGAAAACAAATCACAGCATCTATCTAATCAAGCATCCATATATATGAATGAACACACATCTCCATAATATGTTGATTATATACATATATATATATATATATATATATATAAATACTTTTTAAATTATATGTGGATGTTATTGAGATGGGATATTTTACACTAGGCTTCTAGAAGTTCTTCTTTTAATCTTATAAATTTAGGTCATAAAATGCCTTTTGTCCAAACCACTGAAAATGCATTGTTTTAGTGTCTTCCCTGACAGAAGAGATTTACAAATGTTACTCCTGCAATCATCACTACTTTAGAATCACAACTGGGTGTGTTACAACACTTGTTTGTCCTTTTTCTTTTCCTCCACAAAGCAGCTACAAAAGCAGTAATTACCAGAAACCACTAACAATACTCTAGTATTAGGAAAGGTCTTTCTCATATTATAGGTCTGGTTGTAAGACAGATCTTCTACTCTTCTGTACAGTTTTCACACTGCACAGAACGGTCAAAGAACAATGTTATGGTTGTATCTCCAGAATTCTTTTACTGTCCTGTGAAAATCAAGAGCTAATTCAGACAGAAGGCTACAATTCCTTACCCCCAGTTCAGACTTCCTTTCATATACAACATTTTCATCATATTTTCAAAATTATTCCCACAATAGATGGATAAAAAAAATTACTAATGTAAAGATTTGGTCTCTTCATCCTTATTGTTGGTTTACTACAAATACTAATATCTCATTGATGTTAGCTACTTCAGAGGAAGCTCTCCTGGTAGTATTTTGTGTGAGTTACCAGAAGCCACAACTTTCAGACCTGTTGTTAAATCCTACTTCACAATCACCATTCTGCTTGTCTGGTTTAATGTGCTGCACAGAACTACAGTATAACTGCAGTGGTACCCAAGCTATTGCCAAACTGGCAAAGACATGGAAGTTCTCAAGACTAATTGCAGTTAAGTAACTATTGAACAATGGACAAAAAAAGAGTTACTACTTGTCAAGGTAGGAGAGAAATGAAGAATATTTTTTGTAGTTATTATATAGAAAACTTTTAATAGGGAAAAATAGTAGGTCATAAATTTGTACTGCTGGAAAGAAAGGCTATGGTGAACAGCACTGACAAAAAATTATGATGTAAAGAAAACTGTACCTTCTTATTTTGGTTCACAGAAGCTGAGAATTTCAGGGCAGGTGTTTTAGAAATATATTGACGTAGGCAATTTTAAAAATTTTTATTTAGAAGTCAAAATACATTATTCACAGAATCACAGAATGGCTGGGGTTGGAAGGGACCTCTGGAGACCATGTAGTCCCACCCCCCACTAAAGCAGGGTCTCCTGCAGCAAGCTGCACAGGATCACAACCAGGCAGATTTTTAATATCTCCAGAGGAGGAGACTCCACAGCCTCTCTGGGCAGCCTGTTCCAGGGCTCTGCCCCACCTGAAGTAAACAAGTATTCCTCACATTATTTTTGTAACCATGTGATCTGATTTCACACCAAATGCAGATGAAAGAACATTACCTTTTTGAGCACTACATCTGTAATGAAGGAAAACAGTAAGAGAAAAGGGAAGTGAGGAATTACCTCTTCCACAGGTAACACTGCAGGCTGTCCACTCTCCATATTGCCAAAAATACTCTGGCTCTCCAATCTCATTCTCATTACTCTCTTCTTTGCGTACAGTGTATTCATACTCGATTCCAGGGTTAGTTTCTTGAAAAAGCAGCTGGAGAGAGTGGTGTTTATTAGTGGTTTAATTAATAATCTACTGGTCAAGAGCTTTCAAAGTGTGAAACCAGAATAATTAAAGCTGCCCATAAAGTCTGCTACCAGTTCAGAGAAGCAGACTTGCAAAATTTCCACTTCTTTGTCGACAGTGGCATACATGAATTTTTCAAAGACACAGCTGTTTACCATGCATTTCTGCAAATACAGGTGGGAATAAATGGGTCACCATAATTGGTATTCTACTGACTATAAAAAAAGATAATAAGAAGTCCATCCAAAGCATCCCTATGCTGCTGATTAAGAGCTATTGCCTATCCCCATTATTAGTTATAATTTTACTACCTGCTGAAATAGCTGTTACAAAACAACCTTTGGGTCAGAAAATTACAGATGCTATTCAGACACTGCTTTAATATTATTTTTCATTGTTTCTGAATTAAGAAGAAAAATTTCCAGCTGAGAAGAGGTACTGAGAAACTTACCTGAGAGGGAGAAAGTAAACATCTTTAAGGGAAAAAAATACTTCAGCCACAAACTTTTACTCTTCTTCCCAATTGTACTAAAATTGAAGTCTGAGCACTCATTAGTTTTTTCTTCTCACCAGACATTCAAAGTGTGAAAGTGGTCTCCCCTCACACACCTAATACTTATTTTGATTGCATGGTGGACACACATGCAAGCAAGCCATGAGAGATACTTCCAAAGATCAACAGGCCAATTCTAAATTATTTTCTCAGAACTGACAGAAACTGGTTATGTATAAGTCAGAATCCATAAAGCAACACGAAAGAAACAAAGTCAGGCTCTGTGGATGTTAAATGGGTTGGTTTCACTTACCACATGCTAGTAACCCATCTATATACTGCTGTATGCTTTTCTGGCTCTGTGTAAGCTGTTACTGCCGTCAGCAGTCCCTAGCTCTCACTGTTCACAGCCTCACATCAGCTCCCTTTTTGTGACAACTTATTTTTCATCTGGATCTGGTTCACAGCCATGAGCTGGTCCAAGAAAGTTTGGGCAAAGGATTGACCAACTAGAGGCAACAAGATCCCTGTCCTAGTGGCAGCACAGGATTATATCAGCCTTTAACAAATATTGGAGTGCTATGCGGGATTTGAGTTCTTAGGCAGGATGAACAACCCTCAAAAGCAAAGTGCTTATTTCTCTCCAAAACAGTTCAACTGTTTTTTTTTTTTCAAGACAGCATATTAATAGTGCTTTATATACCAATATACATATTTTCCCAGCCCCACCTCCAGGGCCCCAGCACATTCTGCTGCCATGCAAGTTAGCAGATTCTGCTCCTGATTTCCTCTTTACCTGAATCCATATTGATTCATTGGTGGGTCCTGGAGCAGTCAGATTTTCTAGATCCCCTGTTCTGTCATACTGAAATATTGTGCCTGCCACTTTGTATTCACCATTCCACTGGATGATAAAGCCTCCATTCAAGTAGTATTTTTCTGGGTCTTTGCTTCGCATAGCAAGGAAATTTCCTGATTCTGTAACTTCCATGACTTTGATTCCCCTTGCACCTTTTGGAATTAGCCCAATATCAACATATCCTAAGAGACAAGAAGAATTAATGGAGGTGAACAACAGAAATGTCACTGCATTTTACTTATTTGTAAGATGATTAAAACAAGAGCTTTGCTTGAAAAAATACACAAATATGCTGTCACAGAGCTTGCAATTCAGTTTGTTAATAGTGTGACTTTCCAAGTCAGGGTTTCTAGCATCAGTTGGGGAATAGCGTTTAGGCAATGCCAGTGGCATTTAGAAGGGATGTGGAGGTGGAATGACTTTCAGAGCTGTGCCAGGGGAAATCTATTCCACACACGAGCATTAACATTTCCATAACCATGCCCAAGGGCTCTGGCATACTGTATCTGGAGAAATGCCAGGGAGTTCCTGCAAGTTAACAGCCTGTTGTGGGAAAGGTTTTTTCAATTTGCAAAGAACATTTTCATCTGTACACAATGTACAGGTGTACATGGAATTCCATGTACCTTCTCTTAAGGCATTTAAATTCTCTGTGACTCTTTGCCCTACAACAACAAGAATAAAATAATGTTATTCAAATGCTTTAAATTACTACTATAAATTCAGCACATTTTGTAAACTACCAGTCTTCATAACAAAGTTCAAGGGCTCTTCATGGATAGTTATTTGTTTAGGGATTTTTGGTTTGTGTGTTAAGAATGACCCAAAGCATCTATTACAGAATTTTGTTCACATCACAGGCAATATGTGACACCAGACTCTGTGCTTCTCACCTTACAGGAAGCTGCTATTGTTGTTGCTATTAAATTGTAAAAATAGGAAGTTCACATAGATACTTGAGCACGAACACAGGTAGCTTTCTTGTTATTGCCCCTAGCTGAGCTCTAGAAATTAGATGCATGACATTGTTACAAGCTGGTACACTGGGAGTGTGAGCTGCATTTTGTGCTGGTTTACTTTAAGACTGGAACATGACTTCCCCAGTTCTCATCACACCTTTCTGAGGTCATGAATTAAATTCTGAGAGTCACATCCTGTCCACCTTTCTTGTGAAATGAGCTTTTCACCTTTGATTACTCACTTACATGTGTGAGATAAACCACACTGGGCATGCTAAGCAATCTTCAGTATCAATGTTCTTCTGCCACCAGAACTATTTATGTGCTGTACAACAACCTGCTGCTGTAAATAAGTGCCCAAGAGTCTTTAACATCGGATTTTCTTTGCAGCTCTTTTGTGGTGTAATAAATATTGGTTAAAATATCTTATGCTGCTTGTGGTGCAAAACAGAATCTGTCTGCTTCAGGTCTTTCCTAATTAGATTGATAATATATAACCAAATATATGGATTTCCAGTGACTGATGTTTAAGAAGCATTTTCTGAATGCTACCTTCTGCAAGTCTCTGTGACTGACTGTGGAAATTGAAACTTTTTTTTCTAAGTGAATCAGTTTTTTCTAAGACAGTGAAGTAAGAAAATCTGGAAGCTCACTTCTATTATTCAGGAAATCAGTGGTTTAGGTCTATTGTAAGTAACCAAATCTAATGATTCTCCCAAATGTTCTATTCATTCAGTGAAGAGGAGACATGTAACAAACGCAGTGTGTGATTATGTAACTAAAAGCTTGATTAGAAGGCATACTTACAATCAGGACAAATTAAGAGCATGGAAAATCTTAATTATGTCACATCCTGGCAGCTTGGCTTTGCAATATTGATGTCCTTTTACAGTAGGATTGGGTTGGTTGTTTTTGGGGTTTTTTTTCTATTTAATTACAATAACATTTGTTCAAAACACAAAGCATAAAAACTATAAGACAATTTGTATTTTATTGCAACACAAAAACATTATATCCTTTCAAGATTTTGCATAGTTATGTTGTCTGAATCACGTGCTGCTCCTCATAAACCTTATTTTAAATGCATTGCAACTGTCTGGTAAGGGAAGTTACCATTCATTCAGTTTATCATCTTCTGCCTTCTCCCTGGCCCTCCCCACCAGCTAAATTACTTCCTGACTTCCCAGAGCCTCTTGCTGATTCCCAATAAACATTATCTGATTTTGAAAGTTAATTGACAGCAAGCTTTTGAGCTTGTCACTCAACATAATAAATTTTTGTTTCAAAATTCTGTGGATGGATATTATGGAATGTTCCTGGTTATGTGGTTTCATTTGACAAGAATCTAGAGATTCAAGATTCAATAACAGTCTTACAGCCCTACACACTAGGCTCATTAAATCCTGGAGCAACCTCATTGTGGGTGCTTCTGCACACCTGTGAATTGGCAACCCTCAGATGCTATTAATCCTTCCCTTTTTAATTAAAATTAAATCTATATGCTCCCAAAACAGACATGAACAAATTAATGAAACCTTTGCTGTATGCAGAGCTCTACAAGGACTGAAGAATTTGTTTCTCCTTTCCAACTTCAGCGAGAAAAGAATAGTTTTACTCAGGCCATTAGCACAGCATTGCAAATCAAATGATGACCAGATCTGACTAGGCACAGAGCATCCATTTTTTTCTGGCAGAAGCATGATTCACTGATATCATGATAACACTGATTCACATGATAACACCCATTTACAATTTCCCCTGCAGATGATCACTCAGTTTTCAACAAGAAACACTTTCAATCATTTTTACATAGAGAAATGACTTCAGCAATGGAAGAATTTAAAGGAGGAATCCAAATTACCAAATCCTTCGCTTTGATTAAACATCATCTTCACTGTACGACAAGCAGAGCCATCTCCCAGGCAAACTCCACACTGGTCTTCTGTTGCGTTGGAATTTATCTCATAATCACAGCCCACAGCCTAAAAGGAAAAAATAGTGTCAGAATAAATGCAGCCTCCGCAATGAATTACTCAGAGCTCATCTATCACTGTGCTTCTGAGCAGGGATGTAGTATATATCCTGTATAGTGTATTACACCAAGGTGAAAAACAAACCAACAAACACTAACCATCACCATGTCACAAAACATACAGTAGTGACCAGTCACTTGAGACACAAATGTGCCATCCAAATGGCCTTATTATCTGGGACTGGCCACTATATCTAGGACTTGTGTCTGCTTTCTTATGTCATGGAGCCATCCACAGGTTCCTGGGAATGCAATGCAGTAACAGAACTGAAATCTCTGCCAGCTTTTTGAGGCCATGTCACAGAAAAGAACCTCTACTACAGTCAACCCCCCTGGCAAAGAGAAACTCTTCAGTAAGCATGAAGCTTTACATCAGTGACTCTCCAGCTTGCCAGCATGGAGCATGGGTCAAGTGGGTCAAGTTCCAGTAAAAACTAATTTTCCAGTTTATACTTGCTATAAGAAGAAGGTCACACTAAAATGTATTCATTCTGAGTCAGGAAAAAAACTCCTTGCCCAACGAGAAAATTCTGTGCTTTAATGTCTTTAAATTTCAACAGAATTTGCATTTGGTTTTGGGATTTTTTTTTCTGCCTCTCTTGAAAAACAGGCAGGATTGGAGAACACAGCATGAAGTCCAACACTTAGTGTTTGTTAATAGCATCTAAGATAGCTGGAGGCCTGTGATACAGATAAGTAGCCAGAAGCCTGGTTGTATGTCAAGGTTTTGTCTTGGTTTGAGATAGTGGATACAGTATCATAAAGTCACCCCAAAACACGTTTTCTCAGCTTATTTTTCTCAAAATAAGCGTGCAGGTGCTATACCTGTCAACCTGTCAAACACCCTCTTGATGTATGAAAATCTGATATATCAACCTCTTTTGATGTTGATCTTATTTCACCTTCAGTACATCAGCTACTGTATATTTCTGCAAGATTCTGACAGGAAAATCCATCTATTAGACTAACCTAGGTATACAGGCTCTTGCATCCCCTAGTGCTTTTCTATCATTTTCAGCTTAAGAAATACCTGAACATTTGTCTAAGTGCCAATGAATTTAATGAACAATTAGAGAAACTGTGAGAAACAGAAGCAAGGAAAGGCCTCAAGCTACAGATGGTGCCAAACTGCATCACTTAAAAGAAAATTCTGAAAAGAGATGCATCCATCACTTACTGCCAATTCATACCCAGCACCTTTCACACCAGCTCTGAGAAGTCACAGCCATGTCAAAGGTTCTGCAGCAGCCTTAGCTTCTCCCTCCTTTCAGCGAAGGCCACTTTCAAAAAATGAAATGTTTTGTAATGTCTTGCACACACACAGATCCTGGCACCAAGGACCACACTTATGAACAGTACAGAAGGTTACAGAGATAATGACATGTTAGCAAGGTGACTAACTTTTTGCCTCCAAGTATGTAGCTATTTGACCAAGGATGGATTTAATCAACTATTCAGAATACACAGATGCCACTGCTACACAAACAGGATGTTTCTTTATCTTTCCAGGAGTTCAGATCTGTCTCTTCACCAGTTTATCTTTAACACTTCCTAGTAATTTAGAGAGGCTGAAGTGTTGCTGTTCTCTCAGTGATGCATTCCACAGTACATCTACTGTACTATTATACATCTGTTAATCATCTGCAAAGAGGGAAGTCTTAGTTATCTGGTTTATTATTAGACCAAAGAAATAATAAGACACTCTGGAGAGTCATAGAATTTAAAGTTTATTTTCTATACTATTCACATATATCCTTGAACGAAAAGGTGGGGAAAGTCTGAAGATGGAACACTTGTACTTTGTGCTTTGCTATTAGAAAATATAACTAATGACTGCTGGGAGCTTGTATTTTGAACTTCTCTAAAAATTACTTGTCTTCAAATTGTATATTTTTGCCAAATTATCATTTTCTGATAGAAAATTCATGTTTTGGAAAAGGTTTCTGTTCTTTATTTACTGTGCATTCTTGTTTGAGAGGCAGCACACAATTAATTTATCTATTTCACACTGTCAACCAGATACTTTGAAATGAACATCACTGAGCATATTTCCCTTCCAAGTACTGTGGGGTGCAAAAACCCCCAAGGATTTAACTAATTAGTTCTGATTAGAACAGCTGCAGCCCTGGCTCTAACTGAGATGGCAGCAACACAGTATCATCCCTTCCCTGCCTTTGGGACTGGCAAATCTGTGCTTCTGCATGGGCTGTACTCCATCAGCTCAGACCTTTCCCACTTGACCATTTCCTTTACCGACAGATCTGCAGCATCAAAACATGGCATCACTGTGATGTGAAGGGAATTCCTTTGTCCCTTCCAATAACAGCAGCAGAAGTTTGCATTTCACTGTTCTTCTGATACACGAAACAGTTTGTATCTGATCAGACATGAGCCTTACCTATATATGCAACATTCCTACATGTTCCTTTGGTTTTCGAATACCCAAGAATGAGGCAGGGCAGACAATTTACTCCGCTATAGTAAATAAAGCCTTTGCTTTATTCCTCAGCCCTAGGGTGCTGCTGGTGCTGTCATGACCTTCACATCTAACAGCAGGGCCTCATCTTACAAAGCCATCAAAAACCATCACAAAGCAATATTCTCATGTCTCAGAATAAACAGCATTCATTTACTCCAGATACTTTAATTTCCATGAACTTTAATTTCCAGACCATGTTTTCCTTTATTACTCCAGTGAATACCACATTATTTTTGCCATCCATTAGAATAATTTCAATATGCATCATTCTTCTTTTTACTTGCTTTCCTCACTATTCTTATTCTTGTGGATGCATTTTCTAAACATGCCTCAAACTTTCCAGAAGATCAATATGACCCATTAATGGGCACTTGCAGCCCAGAACTAGATGGTATTTGAGGTCCATTCCGACCTGAACTATGCTATGACTCCATGATGAATTTATGACAAGCAGTTGCTGAAGGGCCTCTGAAGACTAATGCAGGTTATAAAGCAGGAAAGAATATCAGCAGCAGTTAGGCTCTGATTTTTTTTTTACACACATATGTCCTTGTGCACCCTTTGCCTGGGAACCATGCTGTGTTACAGGAACCAATGTGTGCCATGGCATAGGCATCACAACTTAGCATCCCTCCCTGCAGCCCTTTGCCATCGTCCCACTCACCAAGAGCCCTGTCTAATGCATCTCAGATCAGCTTTGTTTCTGGTCACAGCAAACAGTCCAGAGGCAGATGCAATGACCTGAACTGCCCGGCTGAATTACAGGAAGGAGAAACAATTTATTTCCTGCTGCTCAGTGACTAAAGGGAAAACAGCCAGAGATATTGGCCTTTTTCCATTTCCAGAGGGAGAGGCTTTTGTGTCAGATTGGCAGTGGGGGGCAGGTACAAAAAGTCCTTGCTGTCACTGAAGGGTATGGCCTTGAAGGGCACTGCTTGAATATCCATTATGTGAATGCTGTACTGAACTTTAAGGTCTTCCCTCCTCTTGTCTCCCCCACGAAGTCTTCAAATAAAGAAATCATGTTTACTTCATGTTGGCCATGACATTGCCTTGAAGGGAGAGAAATGTGTCCTGATGTCAGTAATTTATCTTGTAATTTGTCTATATGGGTCTGAATCAAATGTCCTGTTGGACTAGCAGTGGGAGGAGAAAGCTGAACCATAGTGCGAAGCAGTGAAGTTACTGCATCCAAAAATCCAAGCTGTGTAATCTGCTTTTCAGGAAGAGAAAAAAAATGGCTCCTTCCCTACTACACAGCTGTGTAATTCTCCAGTACAATGTCAGTCTCTCACAATCACAACTGTGAATTACCACAGATTTGCATGACTGAAGGTCACTTAGGCCTATCAAAATTCTGTGCAGGAGATGAATGGCTGTTAGAAACATCAGAGATGTTTCCAGATCCTCCACCCTCAGCATCTGCACACTCCAGCGCAAAAAGCATGTAAGCCTTCACTTTTAGATGATATGATGGCTTGTACCTAATCAAAAATCCCTATTATCAGTGCTAAACAACCATACTCTGGTGGCAGTATCTTCACTCATTAACACTGGGGGAACAACTGACTCACCTAGTAAGAATTAAGAGTTGTGAGAATTAATACAGTTTTGATGTATAATTTAAGCACAGGAATATAGGCTATGTGCTTTAAAGATCTCCCAAATAAAAGGGGCAAAATGACAATTGAAAAATGAGTGCTAAGGTATACAGTAAAAAATAAAATATACTACTAGTTGTAGTATAGCTTGATGATTTGAGATTAAGTTATTGACAGATCTTATCAGATCTCCTGACAGACCTTTTCTTCTGTGTAAGGTCAGTGTTGAGA
The DNA here is from genome assembly GCF_000277835.1 of Geospiza fortis. NCBI lineage: Eukaryota > Metazoa > Chordata > Aves > Passeriformes > Thraupidae > Geospiza > Geospiza fortis. Next base: position 196,374 of record NW_005054480.1, on the reverse strand, counting down.
AAGAACCCAGCTACTTTATAGGCCAGACCTTCAAATGAGTTAACAATTTTAACTTGTCTTTGAATCAACAAGTTCTAAAGGAATACCATGCAAACAACACCTCACTGTAAGCCTTCCTTCAGCACTGATGCACGGGCAGCACTTCCAAAAAATTAGGAGATCCTGGATAAATTAAAAGGACCAAGTGAATCAGTGGTCTGTCTGTACTTACTTATCACTTAAAGATGCACATTGTGGCTTTGTCAGGCCAGCTAGGAAAGCATCCAGTATATCTTAGGTAGCTAAAATGAAGTATCTCAATCCTGATTTAGCCGTTAAAGAAAGACCAGTTTCTCTGATAGCTCTGAACAAATTCATGACAAAGTGCAAAATCAGACTAAAATCAGATTAATTTAGAAGATTAAATTATTTTTTGGATCTATCTATCTTGTTTTGACATACCCAGTAGGAAAATTCTGAACTCACTTGATAAAAAATAGCTACTCTACATGCCAATCACATGTGAGCAATTTAGATAGTGGATCTAATATCTCACTAATTTAATATTTTTCTCAATTTGAGACCAAAGTGAAGTGTTATTTTAATACTCAGGACAAATGTGAAGTGCCCTTGTGAGATACAATTCTGAAAACCAGAATAGTGCTTTAACGCTTGTGAATGTCTTTTCCATATAATTAGCAACATGTTGCAATCAAACTACAACAATTATGTGCCAGACTAATTATACTAAACCCGTTTCCAGATTTATTCTCCAGGACCTGTAATGTATCTATTGTGTTTAGCTAGCTGGAATCAAACACCAGCAAATTAGATGAAGATACAGGAAAAAGCTTCTCCTCAGGTGTTGTGCTGGGTACTTATTTCAGATGAAAGCATGCTATCCTTCAATACTGTGAGCTCTTTGGGTTACCTATTCATCATTTGGTCTCATTTTGCATGGCTATATTGTTCATCTGTGATCTTGGCTCCAAATGAATCTGTTTGCCACAAGATGTGAAGCAGCAGTCACCATGTGCAACACTGACAGCATCTTGGAGGGAATTTCTCAGAAACACTTTGGGCCCACAGAACTGCTAATGCTGAAGTGTATCTGAGCTCTACAAAATGCAGGTAGATTAGCTTCTCTTTCACCTCTGATCTCCCAGTTTGGATTAACTGAGTCTTGCTATGTCTAAAACAGGTATAGATCTGAACTGCCACAGGCAAGGTTTGAATACTGAAAGCATATGGAAACTAAAATTAATCACAATGACCCCAGTCCAGCTCGGCTGGAAATCAGAAAATGAATGTTTCACAAGGACAGCCTTTTTGACTTTGGTAACTGGTCACTCCCAAGTGAAGGTCAAAAGCACTGCTATGGTATGCAATAGCTACTATATGTTTCAATATGCTAAAGATTTTATTCATTCGGGCTTGAACCATTCAAAAACATCATAGTTCAAAGTCCCACCCTGGCTCTCAGCAAAGTTAAGCAGGATCTGTTCACTGTGAACTTGATCAAGGTCTCGGTAACCTTTCATAAATTAAAGTATTGCAAGGAGCTTAAAACACATCTTTTATTACTGGTCTCTGATGCATTGCCATTCTAATAAAATAAATTTAAGAAGAGGGTGTACCAATCATCTATTAAAAATGTGAATTTTCCATCACTGGAAGTCTTTAAGAAAAGAATGTGAAAAATATCAAAAAAGTAATATAATTTTTAAAGGATGAACCAGACAACTTCTTGAAGTCCCTTCCAGTTGCATTTTTATACAATTAAGTGGCTTGGGGCATACAGCTCCCATACTGGGTAAGCTAATGTAGTTTCCACAAGTCATGTTCTTGTTCCAAAGATGCTAAAAGCAAAAAAGCTATTAGGCTTGAAGGAGGTACAGGACAAACCCTCAATCTGAAGAAATAAACCACAGATATAAATATATCCTCCACAAGAAAAGCACTCATTTTATTTATAAGAAAGTGACTAAAAGCAATGCTAAGATTGTGGAGGCTACAGAATTTACAGGACACTCCTTCAAATGCCATACAGACACACACATCATCCTGGAAATCTGCTACCAACACACAGAATAGGCAGACACCATTATACTTATTCTTCAATGCACAATATTATTGAGCCATATACACTGTGTTTGCCCATTATCTCACTGTATAACATTATTCAATCCAACGCTGTAAACTAAAATAACTTTTACTGCCCTCAACTGCAAAGTCCTATTAAAAGACAGCTCAGAACAGCTAAACGTGTATAGTTAAACCACATTTTCATAAAAAACCCCACAGACAGTGGTGACGCCAATTACAACTCTAAAGCTACACTTTGTGAAAACTTCTAATCAAAAATGGCTTTTCTTCAACTGATGTTTTAAAATAGTGGGAAAAAACAGAGGATTTAAAAGGCACCAAAAGTAATCAGCAGTCAGTCAAACAGACATTAAAAAGGGTGGAAATTACTCTTATGTATACATGAAGAGCTTTCACTATAAACTTTTTATAAAAATGTGATAAAATTGAGTACTTGGCCGTGATCCCACCAAAAAAATGGTTAAGCATTTTCCCATAAAATTAAATTGAAGAGAAAGAAACATGCAAACATACCCAATACCTTACACATGCCATTAATACAGATATCTCGGCTGTGCCTTCCTTCAAAGCAAGGAGTGCCATCAGTGACTGCATCAAGCATCTTCTCTGAAAAATGGCCATCTACTGGGCGGCAGTGGAGCTCACATGGGTTTGCTGAAAGGAAGACAAGAACACTCAGACAACATGCCCAGGACACTGAAGTGCAGTGCACAGGGTCTTTGCTGAGCCATTTGCTCACTTTCCCTGCCATCTGCCAGAACTGGCAGAATTAGAAGAATTGAGCAGAGCCAGGGTGACACAGGCCTGATAAATAGCCCTTGTGGATTTGTGGGAAGCTGTTGGAGGTCCCCTCACCTGTGTGCTCTCTGTCACTGGTGAGTGAGGCTGCAATGAAGGCATCAGCTGTGATGGAGAAAGGGATGGGAAACCAGCAAATCCAGCTGTCACTAGAGAAGGGGTGGGATCACCAAGGAGACTGACAAGAAAGTTGTCCATCAGCTGGTTACTGAGTAATTTCAGAGGTAATTTAAACTTTCCATCACTGCTGTCAGCCTCTCTCAGAGAGCAGTCAGCTACCTGCTTCTGATCTTATGTGTCATTCATCATTTTCATCTACCTGTAGGCACTTAATAAATAATTTCAAACTTTTTTTTCCTGTGTGACAACTTATGAAATAGGGATAATACTGCAAGTCTGACAGGCTGTTTTCAGACAGATGTCCCACAGAAGCAACAGGGAAGAGAAAAGCTGTAGCAAGAGCAACAAGTGGCCTCTGAAACAAGATTTCCTTTGACTGATCAGGGCCTTACTCTATTACATCTACAGAGTAAGAAGAGCCAAACACCAACCTCCCTGCCTCAGAGACACAGGCCTTTGTGAATAGGAAATCTTGAAACTGAGACATCAGAGAGACAAAGGACACAAGTCTGATAAATAAATTGTGTGCATGGAAGATGAGTTAGAGCTGAAATTAGGGTCAAAGCAAGGACTGACATAATCCCTGGCTTTGTAACACTCTCTGACAACTCTGCAGCAGAACCAGAACTATCTGCCTGAATTAAAAATCATCCACTACCATATTAATGAAGGATACCAACACAAGACTTGTCTTCAGATTTTGGCCTATTCAAAGACCCCAGTCCCACCCAGCATTAAAGCAACTTGTTCATGCTCAGCAACCTGAAATGCTTTGCTGAGAAAAGCAGTGGGCCTTAAACCCACCAGTCAGTAGTGACTTCAAGGCACCATTATTTAATAATTTTAGAACTTTGTGCTGCAGAGGTGCTAATGCTGAGTGAGTTTTATCCTGTGCCTGACAGAGCTGACAGAAGCTGCTCCCTTGGTCTCAGAGGGATGCAGGATAACTATAAGCCTTCCACATCCTGGTTGATGGATTTATTTTTATCATTTCCTCCTCTGCTGCCTTTGTTTGTGCCATAAAAAGGACTGTGTTTGAAGAAATTTTTGGTATGAGAGAAATGCAATCTTCTGATAATGCAAATAAACTAATTAATTTCCAACAAAAGGATTTATCCTTTTGAAGGAGGAAAATTTGCTCTCATTACCAACATACACAACACCACACAGTGCACAAAGGTTTGTGTAGCACCAACATACACACAACACTACACAGTGCACAAAGGTGACTGCAACTCTTCCCCTCAAAGTTCTTGCAGATTAAGAACTGAATCCTGCAAAGCCTGAGCTTTGGTACTGTGAATCTCACTCGTGTAAACAGAAACACTGAAGAACTGGGAACAAAAACGAATTTAAAAAAATAGAACAGTAAAGGAAATTCAAAACCTTAATGAAGGCTTTTTTCCCCCCTCTTGTCAGTAGAGCTAAAATGACATCTCAGGTCTGTCACCAATATGAACTTCCGGCTTCTCAAACAAAAATACCTTCACAAAGTGCCACAATGATGAGACCCAGGGCACACGCATGGACCATGATTACACAACTGGTGGAATTCCAGATGATGTGAACTGTGTTCAAGAGCATCAGTGGAGGTGGAGCTAAAAAAGATCTTCAGGCAAGAACATAAAGTTTGTAATCCGCACCAACCCTCAGGCCCTCTGTGAAAGCTGCCAGACATAACTCCCACCAGGTGCTTTGATAAGAGCTGTCATGGTAAATAATACAAGTGATTTTAATTCTGTCTGCAGAATTCTTTTTATGGCAGTGTGATTAAAATGATCACTTTAGCGCTCTAAATTTTGCTTCACCTTGCCTACTTTCTCAAGGTAGCATTTTTCTATACAAAGCACAATATATTTATGACAAGGAGAATCCTACAATTCCAGGTTCTCTGTTACCTGCTCAGATAGATTTTACAGAAAGCCATTTCAGCTTTTGCATTGTTTCTAATGAAATATGTCAAACAGAAGTTTGGTATCTGTACCTCTTCGTAGCTGTGTGTTGACAAAACCAGCAATTTCATTGCAGAAATCACCAAACAAGAAGAAGCAGACAGTGCTCACATACTCGTGGCATAACTATGATGCTGTAAATCTATAACTCAGAATCAGTTTTTAAAGAAAAATAACTCCCTAACTAAGTCAAAATAAAATTTAAACAAAACCACACAAACTTTCATACTTGCAAATGCTTTCTATGTATGAAAGCTTTCCTGTTTTTCCTGATTGTGTTAACTGATCTAAAATTAAACAAAACCCACACATTTTTTACTGTTTTCCATTCTATATGTATTTTATGAAGACCCTCTGGAAAATATAGGGTATTTACTTCTTCACCCAAAACTCAATTATATCTGATATTTATTTTATTTTTCATCTACAGAAAGGCTGGTTAGGCTACCACTGAGGAAATTATACTGGCACTGTATTGGGCATGCACTATCTAAAATTATTTCTTTATCTACCTATCATTATTATTTATTATGGTTGAGCTCAGGGATCTTGGCTCTGTTTTTATAGGGTTGTAAATAAACTGCATCAGAATCAGCCAATGACATCCAAAACAATAATTTAATACTTTTTTCATAGAACAGTTACCTAATACTTTAAACACAGAGCAGATACCATACTCACACACAAGGGAAAAAAATATGTTTCCTGAAATGGCAGAATTGCATTGAGCTCAGCCTTTTTTTCTTATTTCAGACCCAAAATTCTAAAAAGAGTTAACTCAGATGAATAGGAGCACTTGTTGCTCAGAAGGAGCTCATTAAAGCAGCTGGTTCAGTTTCAGTTACTTCAGCAAATTCAATTAAATCATGATGAGATTGAAAAAAAAGTCTGTAATCCTTGTAACTTTTAGGCCAAAATATACATAAATTCCTGCAACCCAGCATATGCATGAAATACGAGATCCAATCTGTGAGCACTCAGTAATGACCACATATCTCTACCAGCTCAGGGGTACACAAGCTAAACACTCCTTAAATGTTCCACTGAGTAGCTGGCATTTAACTCACTCCTAGTCTTCCTTCCTAGAGCAAAACTTGCTTTGCTCAATCTGTTTTTCAAATCACAGAATCATAGAATGTTTTGGACTGGAAGAAGTCTTAAGGATCATCCAACCCCCCTGCCATGGGCAGTGACATCTTCCACTAGACCACAGTGCCCAAAGTCGTGTCCAATCTGATGTTGAAAACTTCCAGGGATGGGGTCCTAGTCTTCCTTCCTAGAGCAAAACTTGCTTTGCTCAATCTGTTTTTCAAATCACAGAATCATAGAATGTTTTGGACTGGAAGAAGTCTTAAGGATCATCCAACCCCCCTGCCATGGGCAGTGACATCTTCCACTAGACCACAGTGCCCAAAGTCGTGTCCAATCTGATGTTGAAAACTTCCAGGGATGGGGCACCCACAGCTTCTCTGAGCAACTTGTGCCAGTGCCTCACTACCCTCACTGTAAAGACTTTTCTTCCTTATATCTAATCTAAACATGCCCTCTGTCAGTTTAAAGCCATTCCCTGATGCCCTCTCTCTACTAACCCTTGTAAGAAGTCTCTCTCAGTGACTTTCTGACTTCCGTGTTGCTCTCCTGTCAACCTTCTTTAGTCTGGCTGCATCCCTCTGCCAGCACCTTGCTCCTAGTTGGATATAAGATCTTAGCAGAAGTGCTACCAACACCCAGCAGCCCAAAGAAATTACAACTTGTTTTTTTATGTGGTGTCCACATCTTATACCTGCTGCTGATTTGAGCAGAGAAATTATCAATTCCCTAACATATAGAAGATGAAATGGAATCCCAACCCACAGAGCTCCCTTAAGCGCCCAGTGACTTTATCTGTAATCGGAAAGAGGAAGCAAATCAGCAAAGTTGAGTAAAAGTCCTGAAATTTGGGCATGTGATATTTTTCCCTACTTTATATTATTAAAAAGTTCAGATTTACCAAGTGTAAACAGAACAACATGAAGATAAGTAGAAAGGAACATATTTCCTTCCCAATTTAAATTTGTTTACCTTACAGCTGATTCCCATGAGTTCACATGCAGGAGGGATCCAGCTTAACCTGACTAAGAAGGATGTGATTAACGTGTCTGTCAGAAGAAGATAAGGCTTCAGTATCTTTCCCAACTTCACCAGGAAGAAAAGAGGTGAGCCTCTTCTCTTCAACCCCTTATCTCTGTGAGAACTCAGAATTGATTGAGGAAATCCCAAACAAAGAAAATTAGAAAAGACAATTAACAAACAGACAAAATGGGAAAAAAAGCTGAGGTGAAGCTACTTATTGCTTTAACCAAGCCTGGAACTCCAAAACAAGTTTAATTTTGAAACAGGGACATTTCATCCTGTTAGCTCAGGCCTTGTGACTGTATCAGAACACATCTTATTTGATACACAGAAATATTTTTGTAGAAATATGAAATTTAAAACATTTTTAACACAACCTCTATCTGAACTAATGACTGACTAAATGATCCTGGCACTGATACAGAAAATAAAGGTAATTATATGATTTAATGTAGGACTTATAGATGAAAGCTAAACCCTGAGAAGCTATCAGACTCATATCAGTGGAATTTGTCAAATGGTATGAAATAAATAAACATGGGATCAGTCTGATGGAAAGAGAAGTGGTTATGTCTGCCCAAAGTGTCAAAATAGGGGCCTGGGTCATGAGAAAAATTCAGAAAATATCCTGCTCAGGCTGCTGGATAGTTTATCATCCTTGAACTTGGAGGTCTCCATCATTTTAAGATTCCCAGGGGTACTGTGATGCTCCAGCTTGAGCACATGGGTTTCTGAGGTCCACAGCAATTCCACAACAGGACTGTGCAAGTTCCCCAACAGGCATAAAGTCATTTGAACCAGAAAATTCTCAACTGAAACAACAGGCTAGGAAACAGCAAGATGTGGCTTACTGCTTTTCTGTGAGACTGCTTGTAAAAGCTGGTTGTTTTATTAAATCACAAGCTATTCAAAAATGTCTTTGTTATCTTGTGAAGTTGGAATTTACACAATAAGTTACAATTTACACACAAGAAAAAACTCTTCAGGTACATGACATTTGCTATAATTGCCTTATGCAAGCTATGAAATTAAAGCCAGGAGAGAGAATTGTGACCATCCAGAAAATCTACTGGCTTTTTTTTTCCAGTGGGATGAAGGAACAGAAAATGTCTAAAATTTCACAGAATGTCTGGCTCAAGAATCTATTTCCTCAGCTAGACACTCCACATAAAAAATGTATGTACATTCAGGGCTTGGAAAAGCTTAAAATGTTGCTGGTGGAATGTGAAAACATTAAGGGCCTCCAAGGTAATGGGAAAGACATGGAAATCTATGCTGAAATTCTGGCTGCTGAGAAAATGGGTGAAAACAGTCAAGAAGTTTTCAAGCCACAGAAAAAAATATCTCCTTGATATCTGAAGGATTTTGGAAATGATTTTCCAGATGAAATGTACCAGGCTCAGTAGCATAGCGTTTTAAATAGAGCTGGTTTGTCTGTACAGTTCTGACCTGTTCTATTTTGAAATACAGCACAGACAGAGCACAGCCCTGCCTTCCAGTGTGCAGTAAGCATTTGACTCATGATTCTCAGTGTCCTTCAGAAGCAGACATTCTGTAAGAAATGCACATGCAGAACTAGCTGTTCTGTTGCAGTGTCACAGAAAGGACACAAACAGAATGAACGCTGTAGCCTGCACTAGCACACCCTGAGTAACAGAAGTCTGTAATCTTAATTTCAATGACAGGCGACTGCAGAAAATGTTTTTTGAGCTTGTTTTAGCCTAAACATTATGCTGTTAGCATTTGTCATTGATTTACTGGGATTTCTTCCAAAAAATCTCTATCAACCATATTTTCTTTCATCAGAAATTTTACTGGAAGTCTGCCTGCTCTAGGTTCATCTTCAATGGTGTATTTGTTACATGAAATGAAAACAGAAGCTGAAATTTAGAAAACCAATTCGGAACTGCCAATAACTGAAAAAGCAATTAACATGCTGAAAAATACTACAGGCAAATGAAACTGGAAGTTTCATCCTGATCTTCCCTATCCTCTCTGTCTTATTTTTTCATTAAAAAACACATTGCTACCAAGTTTGCTGCTGCTGTGGAACTGTGGGGAGTGGCTGATCCACCTGGAGGCTGTGCTGCCATTCAGCAGAACCTTGATAACGGGGAGAGCTGGGCAGGGAGAAACTCAGTGGGGTTCAAAAAGGGCAATTGTAGGGTCCTGCTGGGGAGGAATAACCCCAAGCACACACTGGGGTCTGACCTGCTGGAGAGCAGCTCTGCTGAGAAGGACCTGGGAGTTTTGGTGGGTGACAGGTTGCCCATGAGCCAGTGTTCCCTGGCAGCCAGGAGGGCCCGTGGGCTCCTGGGATCCATTGGAAAGAGTTTGGCAGTTCTGGGTTCCTCAGTACAAGAAAAGCAAGGAGCTACTGGAGAGGGTCCAGCAGAGGCCACAAAGATGATTAAAGGACTGGAGCATAACTGTTGTGACGACAGACTCTGGGGGTTGGGCCTGTTCAGTCTGGAGAAGAGCAGACTGAGAATGGGTCTCACCAATGCACATAAATATCTCAAAGCCAATATAAAGAGGATGGTGCCAGACTCCTTTCAGTGGTGCCCAGTGACAGGACAAGGAGCAATGGCCATAAACTACAACACAGGAAATGCTACCTCAACACATGGAAGAAATTTTTTACATAGAGGATGGGAGAGCACTGGAACAGCTGCCCAAGGAGTTGGTGGACTTTCCCTCTCTGGAGACATTCAAACCCACCTGGATGTGTTCCTGTGTCACCTGCTCCAGGTGACCCTGCCTTGGCCAGGGGGGTTGGACTGGATGGTCTCCAGATATTACTTTCGACACTAAAAATATTGTGATTCTATTGGATAATCTACATCTTACATTTGTGCACAACCCAAGAATCAAACCACATACTAACAATGATTGCCCTTGTATTTAATAACTAGCTGTTCCAAAGCAAGTTATAAAGCAGAGTCACTGACTCTACCTCTACAACACAGGGCAGCATGATACTGAACCGGTTCAGATACTACTTCTTCACTGTAATGTCAAGCACAGCTACCATTCAGATCTGAGTTTGGAAGTAGTAAAATCATATGTGCAGTAGAAGAGCCCTGGTTACTGGGTGCAGCGATGCCTGCAGGCCCAAAGATGCAGCTCTACAGCACACTACTCTACTTCTTGTTCTGTGGTTGACACTGGAAAAGATGGATTAGATCTATTCTAAACAAATAGCACAGACATGACTTCAACAGCTTTTCTTAGTGCAATATCTTTTCAGGAACTGAACTAGTTACAATCACAGCCATTATCACCAGAGCTCTGAAAAAACACCTAAGTGTAGAGAAGAACCACTGCCTTTTTGTTCACACAAAAGGCACACCAGCATACAGGAGCACACCAGATTTTTCTCTCTAATTCATTAGAAAATTTATAATTCAGTGACTTCTCACCCTCGTAGACATTTCTCATATGCGCGTAACTTTGACTTTTTATACAAGACATTAAAAAATTGTGTAGTTCATACCTGTGTTATAAACAGGAACCCAGTGGTAGAATTCATTCTGGTAGGGAACTGTATCAAACTCACTGCACTGCATCTGACGGAAGGTTGGCAAGTCCTTGTGACAGGGGCTGATGTTACACATGCGATAGCGCTTCCTCTCTCCAGTGCAGTAATCTCCTCCAAACTGGGGTCTAGAAAAGGAACATTGACACTGGGACATGAGACCATGGGTAAAAAAATGAAAGTCTTAAACCAACAACCTATTTCAGGCCCCATCAGCACAACAAAGTGAGTCTGAATCTTTGACAGAGTAGAGATACTGTTCACATGACATGTTTGACAACTCAAACATGTTAGTATGAAGCACAGAGATTTAGACAACTCCTGTATCCCAAAAAAGTGCTTGGCAATACCTGGCTGAGCTCACAACAAATTAACCTATCAAATGGACTGCTTTGAATCCCACACTTTGCAGTGCACTTGACAGTTCTCTCAGAAAAGACAAATGATTCCTGGCATTACTGACTTGTGAAAATGAGATATGGAGTCTTCATGAACTCAGATATGTAGTGGGAAATTCTGCCTTTCATGTTCCATACCTGACAACTCATGTGTCTGAAGCTCAAACAAAGCTGATGACTAGAAGAAAACATGAAAGGTGAGTCCTTAGGATCAGATTGCTAGAAACTGTTCTCACCTGGTGTTTGATGACATTTATTTACTCATCGCAGTATTAATAAAGCAATATTTACACTATTTCTGCAAAGCCTAAATGTTAAGTATGTTTTTCTAAATTCATTTTGCATTGAAATAAGCTCCATGGAGGGTAAGAAATAAAGAACAAGATGACTGTAAAAGATGAGCCAGCTGAATTTCACACAGGTATGCCTAACTGGGAAGAGAGGTGTCAGTATCTGTGACACTGTATTGATGTGGCACGTGCTGATAACAGTCTCATACAAGAGAGTTTCAAGTTTCCAATGTCATAAGAACCTCAAAAACCTTCAACAAAAAG